>NC_045792.1:96187224-96499227 GCF_009873245.2 Balaenoptera musculus | reverse complement strand
TTCTTGATAAGAATTTAGATACCTTCTGAGAGAGAGTGAGTTGAGATTTAGTAGCTGATATCAGAGACAGAGTCCCTTCCAGACGAAGAGGCTAGGAAAACAAAGCAACATTTTACAGTATATACAAATATTGGATTAGAAAGAAAAAAAAAAAGCAGCACTTAGCCACAAAAGGTAGTGAGGAGCTATCTGCATTTATATTCTAATCTCTCTTGTGCATAAGTGGTCTCATCCATTCTGTACTTTGCAGGTATTTGTGGGACTAGATACGTAAGTAAATTGACAGTGAGTCAAGATACCTAAATAAGAAGCTTCTCAAGTGATTTGCCAACTTTTAGGTAACAATCCTGACTCCGCAAGTGAGGTATAACCATACTTCAAGTGTGAGTTTTGTAGCCTAGTAGATTGCTTCCATGGCAAGTAGGAGAATATCAAATCATCCATTTTGATTAAAAGAAACAAGGCAATTTTGGGGAATTCCCTGGCAGTCCAGTGGTTAGGACTCCACGCTTCCACTGCAGGGGGCACGGGTTCGATCCCTGGTCGGGGAACTAAAATCCCGCATGCCACATGATGCTGCCAAAAAAAAACAAGAAAAAAAGGCAATTTTATGTTAATTTCTCATACACATACATATACATACACGGTGGTAGTCTAACAAAGAGGTTCACGTTTTTAAAGCCACTTGTTCTAAATTTACCTTTTGGATTGTCAGATTGCCATTGACCATACCTTTCCTCTGGTATTTACAGATGGAGTTCCATGTTCCCAGAACCCAACAGAGGCAATAGAAGCCTGGATCAATTTTAATAAAGAAGAAAGAGAGGCTTTTTCAGAGTCACTCAGGACTAGCTTGAAGGTAAGGCAGATATCTTTAGGGTTGGGACACCATGATATCCATGCACTCCAGCCATTTATTGGCCTGGCCTCTTTGATGCTGGTAAATAAGTCTCTGGCTTGAAACTGATAAGAGCCGGGGAGGAGGATGTGTGTGTGAGATCAGAAGCCACCAGCCTCTGGGCTCCAAAGCTCCTTGAGAGAACTACTCTCATCATTACATTAATAATCCGAAGTACCAGCTCATGATAGTTATAAAAAAAGCTGGAATGAGCGTAACAGGTTTTCTGTTCCAGCGTAAGATGCCTGAAGGAGAGCGTAGAGGAGAGTCAGGATGACACACAGTAACTAGAGCCAAGTAGGTTAGAGCAAGGTACAAGTGTGTGGTCTAGGACCTTAAGGATATGTGTCTCAAGTGAGCCTTAGCCTAGAACTGATAGATACCATTTATACCTTTAATTTCACCAATAGGAAATTGGGGAGAATGTACACATTTACCTGATTGGGAAAGAGTCATCTCGTACCCACTCGTTGGCTGTGTCCTTACATTGTGCAGAAGACGACTCCATCAGTGTAAGTGGCCAGAACAGCTTGTGCCACCAGATCACTGCAGCCTGCAAGCATGGCGGAGACTTGTACGTGGTGGGAGGGTCCATCCCACGGCGCATGTGGAAGTGCAACAATGCCACTGTGGACTGGGAATGGTGTGCGCCTTTGCCCCGTGACCGACTCCAGCACACCCTGGTGTCTGTGCCTGGGAAAGATGCCATATATTCACTGGGTGGCAAGACACTGCAGGATACCCTCTCCAATGCAGTTATCTATTATCGGGTAGGTGATAACGTCTGGACTGAGACAACCCAGTTAGAGGTGGCTGTGTCAGGGGCCGCTGGTGCCAACCTCAACGGGATCATCTACTTACTAGGGGGGGAGGAGAATGACCTGGACTTCTTTACCAAACCGTCTCGACTCATCCAGTGCTTTGACACAGAGACAGACAAGTGTCACGTGAAACCCTATGTGCTGCCCTTCGCTGGCCGCATGCACGCAGCTGTGCATAAGGATCTGGTGTTCATCGTGGCTGAAGGGGACTCCCTGGTGTGCTACAATCCCCTGCTAGACAGCTTTACCCGGCTTTGCCTTCCTGAGGCCTGGAGCTCTGCCCCATCCCTCTGGAAGATCGCCAGCTGTAATGGGAGCATCTATGTTTTTCGGGACCGATATAAAAAGGGGGATGCCAACACCTACAAGCTTGATCCTGCCACTTCAGCTGTAACTGTCACTAGAGGCATTAAGGTGCTGCTTACCAATTTGCAGTTTGTGTTGGCCTAAGGCTGTGAGGGGAAGAGCAGCTGACTTTTGCCCTCCCTTTCTCCAGCACCTACCCATCCAAACTCAAAGTCCCGGAGGCCCCCATTCAGGTACTATGTTATTTTTTGGCACATGTTAGAAAGGCAGCGCCTAAACCCTTGAACTCATAAGGGTGTTCCGTTTGGGGCTTTTTAGACTGCTGCTTCTCAGCTGGCTGCTTGAACTGAGAGTAGGCCAGCCTGTTCGCCATCCCCTTGGAATCCTGTGCCTCCCTACAGAGCATGTAGAGCAAGCCTCTTCTCCGCCCTTAGGCACAGCCTCCCCTCTTTACCTGATCAGTGTTAAATAGAAGCACCCCTGATCCCGGGACAGAAGGAAAGATGCCCAGTCTTCCTTTTTTTCCATAGCCTGTTAAGTGGCTAATTGGTCATTTTTCCACGAAGAATTAGGTGTTAGAGTTCTCCTTCAGGCTTTGGCTGGGAGAATGGACTAAGCTGAAGGTGTCCTTCACCAGCAAGAGTCTACCCTAGAATTCAGGACGTTCGTCTGTTGTTTTTCATCTGTCTGTCAAGAAATGTATACTTTGGTTTTATTTTTGGCTTATTCCAAGGAGTAAGCCAGAAAGAAGTAGAAAGGATTATTTCTGATTAATCACAGAAACTTTTTTCAAACTCAAATATATAAGGTCTCTACTCTTTTAAAAGCTCTAAGCTAAGCCAAGAGCTAGGAACTGTTCATACAAATAAAAGTTTTTGAAGGGATATGTGTGTCTGTTTTGAATTCTGAAGCGGTGACTTCCTAGGGGAAACTAATTACATACCCACACATTTCTAAGTCAGTCACAATACTGATTGAATCCCATACTTCCTTGTCTGCATACAGGATGACTGCTCCAAAAGTGAGGAGAGCCCCAGAGGGCCAGTGAATTAGGATTCTGACAGTGGCAAAGAGCCATAGCTGAGTATTTCTCTTCTCTTTTCCTAGTGTTAAACGTCTTTGAGTTATGGGGGTAAATATCATTAGGCACAACATGAGGTGCACGACAGATTTCTTTGACCTTTGGAAATAAACCCTTATCCCTGTCCCATATCCCCAGGCCCCATGAATAGAAGCCACACTAAATCTTCCTAGTCACACAACAGTGTTATTTCAAGAAAATGAAACAAGACACAGGGAGTGAAATTAACCATTACTTAGCACATTTCTATTATGTCAAGTTTGGGCTTAAGCCCCTTTGGTCCTGTTAAACATTTTCATTCTGTAGCAAGCCAGGGTTGTCCTGAGTTCTTTCTAATCCATGTACTTCACGTCTGTGATGTGTGACAAGTCTCATTCTTTGCTGCTCCTGCAGTGATCACCTTGTGGAACTCTTTTAGAACTTCCAGCTGGCCAGGTCTGATGTAGATGTGTGACCGGATCTTGGTGATGGCTCTTACGGCCTCCTCTGGAGTCCAGTTGTACACCTGAAGTGCAGGGTTGGGAAATCAGAGAAAGAAAGGACCAGGTGTTAAGGTGTCCTTGACCCAATAACAAGTGCTAAAGGGCTCTCAGAATTTCATTTTTTAAAAAATTCCACTTTGCGGGGAGTTAGAAGCCATGCCCCACATATTATAAGTGGGAGAGCACTTTAACCCCTTCAATCAAAGTCCCACAATTCTATGCAATAGGCTGGGGGAGGCGAGGGGGGGACACAAATCAGTCTATCTAATTTTTATTCTGCCAAACCCTGGAACTAGAAGGTTGAACACGTGAAGCTGAGATCCTAAATTCAAGCGGGCCTAGGCCTACTAGATGTCCTCTCTGAGCTAGGCTGTTGGTTACAAGAGTTTCCTGGAAAGAGTACACAGTCGATGTTTTTATGCAACTTGTCACCATGTCTAGAAAAGAGTACTTTTAAAATTTAACTAGGAGGGCTATCTTTGTGTCCTCAGGATACTTACTGGTTTAGAACTCAATAGAACCAAGAAAGTATAGATTTTTAGCCTGCTGGTTCAGTTCTCACTTTGCCCAAAATATCTCCTGACACCCAGTTTCCAGCAAAACAGAGTCCTAATGACCAAAGCTTTAGTATTGTTAAATCATATATTCACCAGTCCACAGTAACACAAGGCCAGGCTGTTTATCTTTACATTTCCTTTTTCCTTAAACTATCTACATTACTTAGTAAATGCTCTGCAGGGGCCTCACAGGTAACAAAAATGAGCCGGGGGTTTGTAACAGGAAAGGATGGACTAGAGTACTGGCTTCTAAATGTTGTTAAAAGCATCCCACCTGCCGATCATAACAAATTGATAGGCAAAATTCTGTTGGAGCCACTGTTTCTAGAAATTAATGTCCAGAACTTTACTCTGAAATACTTAAAGAAACGTGAGTCCTATAGAGCTGTAAGTGATCAGCACTATTATCTACAGAACTAGATTTCCTGACGTTTATAACAAGTGTTTCTAGCCTTTTGCTGGTAGTAGCATCCTTTGCAACTCCACTTTTTGAGTGCTTGTTCTAGGTCAGTGCTTGACATACTTTCTCATTCAAGCTTCACAACACATTTAGTTTGAGGAAATTGAGCAATGGAGAGGGGAAGCCACTTTTGCCTAAGGTCACACAGCTGGCCGGTGACGAAGCCAGAGGTCAGCCTGTCTGCAAAGTTCAGGTGCTTTCCACCTCCCAACAGCCTGAAATTGGGAGCATGGCTCCTAGCAAGGTCTGCCAGTAGACTGGAGATCTGCTGTAAAGGGGACCGGTCCAGAAAGACATTTTCTACCTGAATCAGATATGCTGCCACCATAGTGGCACTTCTGGAACGCCCAGCCTTACAATGCACGTAGACAGACTGGCCTAGCGACAGGTACTTGAGAGCAAACTGGACTCCTTTCTGGAGGTTAGCCAAGGTTGGGACTCCAGTCATGTCTATCGTGCTGAGCCGCAGCTGCTCGACTCCTACATTCTTCCACTCCTGGAACGAGGTCCACCAGCATAGAAAAGAAAATGAAAAAAGCCTGATGTGAATGGTAGGAAGATGGGCTCCCAAGAGGCAGCAAAACAACAAGGAAGCTTCACGGTTTACTACAATGTGAATATACTGTTTACTGTTTGCCTAAAAAGAAACTTCTTTCAGAAATGTCTTTAAAATGGCTGACCTACATGGCTGGTCTTTCATCACACAACAGCAATGCTACTGAGTTAGGATTATGTCCAAGATTTAAAGTGTTCTTAAAGTACCATTAGTAGCTTTAGTACCAAAGCTAAAGTATTTGAATCTTTAGCTACAAAATACGAGCTGTATAAAATTCATCTACAAAAGCTGTGTAACTAGTTTTGCATGATCCAGCTGCAAGGCTGGACTAGTACGTTTTGCAAGAACTTTCTGTTTCTCTGTCCATAAGCCTCCTCTTTTTTACCACTTTTTTTGAGAGGGTATGTGGTAGAAAATAGAGTTATTTTAAAATTAAAATAATGCACCTACTTTTCTTAGTGCAATATTATCACTTAGGAGGAAGAAAAGAATAAACAGGAGAAATAAGGCCTCTGGCAAACTGGGCAACTTTATTTTTTATTTTGCTTTAAGACTTCAGGTAGGCTCCAGCTACTCTTGATATTAATCATTTTAGCAAACCAGAAACTTATGACTCTGAATGAGGGTCAATATTTTATATAGCTCATGAAATTAACAAAAAACAGCAAAATCTGGCAGCATGGGGCTTATACGTCAATTACATCAGAAACACCTAGGGAGCTTGCTAAATGTTCAGATTCCTGGGACCCCACCCTAAAGTTCCTGAGTCAGAATCTCTGGGGGTTGTACCTAGGAATATGCTAGTTTAACAAGACTGCCAGGTAATTCTTAGGCATATTAAAATGTGAGAACCACTGCCTTGGAGATTTCTTTTCTCTAGGTTAGTGGGATAAGATAGCTGCTTACAAATGTCAATTGCCTCACACCCAGAGACAAGCACTTTCTGTGACTTGCTCCACAGGACGGACCACATTAAGGAACATTCACCATTTTGGCTAATAACTCCTGAGGTCTTGTGGCAAAATACTGTGGGAAATCCAAGGAACTGTTACCCATTCTTTAAAAATGTATGCCATCACTGATCAATATATTTTAAATGTGAGTCACAGTTTTTTTAAGATTTCAAAAAAATCTACAGTTGAAATAACTGCAATGTTCATTAGGCCCTATCAGTACAGTAAACAAGAAAGATAATTGTGCAGTGCTAATAGAAGTCAAACACTATAAAGATAGGGCAACATCTAATAACCATTATGAACAGTTCCACAAATAAGCATTCACATCTAATGAAAATTATGTTTTAGGCCTGAACTTTATTTATGACAGTGCTTTGGAGTTCCACTATCATCTCTGACATATAAATAAAATTCCCTCAAATCAAAACCAAATGAACCCTATGCAGTTTTTGCAATGGGTTGTTTTATGATAAATTTACCAGGGATTGGCCGTAGCTTTTCTTTTTACAGTTTATAGGGCCTTCATCTTGAATATCTAACAGTGTCTGATCCATACTTAGTGCTTAGTAAGTGTCAAATGAATGAAAGCAAGCCACAGAAAAGTTGCCTTTCAGTTCTGGTTACTGATTTGAATTACCGAAATTAAGAATACATTTGTGCACAAAGGAATAATCAAAGTTTGTCAACTCTACTTTTAAATGCCTTTCACATCAGTTTTTATTTCACAATTAGTTTCTACCCCCAGCAGCAGCCATTTAAGCTTAGAGGACCAGATCCTCCTCCTGAGGAGGCAAAAAAGCCTGGGACGCCTGTCTCTGCGGCAAGGTCATCTACAGCACCCCCTCCCCCAACCTCCTCCGGCTCGCCAGGCCCTGGGTGGTGGGCGAGGCCGGCGGGGCGCCTCGGCCCCAGCTCTGCCCACGGACCCTGGCGCCTCACCTTTGGGGAGTTGCACAGGAACCTCGTCTCATACTCCTCGTTCATGGTGATCAGCCCTCGCACGTTCTCGTCCTGTACCAACTGCCGAGGCAAAGAGGGGGCTCAGAAAGGTCCGCCGAGGCCCGGGCGGCGCTCGCCTGGCTCCCAGCCCCGGCGCGGCCCGGCCTCCCGGCCCGGCTCACCCGGCGAGTCATGTTCCGCAGCGGCAGCGCGCCCAGCAGCACCGTGTTGTCGATACGGTTGTACCAGTCGCGGTGCGCCGGGCCCGGCATCTTCCCGCGGAACAGTGTGTACAGCAGCGTCGGGTAGAAGAGCACCCGGGCCAGGCCGGCCTCCAGCAACGTGCCGGCCGCCATCCTGCCCCACCCGGCCCGGCGCAGCGAAGACCTGCCCACTCCCGGGTTCGCGGGGGACGGCCGCGAGGAGGGCCAGAAGAGCGACGAGGCCGAGGACTGCGAGTCGTCCGCGGCCTCCAGCGAAGGCGATACGGCCGGCGCGGGCCTCTTGAGCGCCGAGACCTCGGGCCCGGCCCCCAGGGACACTTCGGGAGAGCCTGGGCCCAGTGGGACCGGCACCATGTCACGGGAGGAGGGGCCGCCGGCCTCGGGGGAGGGACCAGGGCTTCCCGGGCGGGAAACTGGGACCCCTGACGAGGGAGGGCGCGTCCTCGGTCCAAGGTTGTGAGTCTGCCGCGTGTGAAACTGACCGCTGCCTGTGCCATTGACCCCCCCTCCCGAGGGAGGGGGCTGTGACTCCAGGTGAGGAGGTCTCTGACCCTTGAGTGTGAACTGTGACCCCGACCGAGGGAGGCGGGGCCCTGGCCAGTGGCCAGTGGGCCTGTGACACCTTCCCCAGCTACCGGCTAGAGGGAGGGGACTGTTATCCCAGGTGAGGGTGTGACCCCACCAAAGGGGAGACGTGACAAGGAGACTCTCTGGTAGGGGGAGCCCTGAAGGGGAGAGTGGAAGGGACTTTGAGCTTTTAAGTAGAGAAGCTTGGTGGAGAGGCCCTGATCCTGGACAAACAGGGGACCTGGGTTCATCTGGCCCTTCCTTCCCAACACATCCCCCATCTGCCTGAATTCACGGCTCCCTCCTCCTGCACAAACTGCAATCAGTGTGTGTGTGTGTGTGTGTGTGTAGTGAAATATATATATATATAATGATATCTACACTATTTATGAAAATATATTAATATTAAACATATTTTGATAAACTTAAATATAAAACCCACAACCTGCAAATAGGCGAGAGGAATAGTTGTAATGCTGATTATTTATATTTAAATAGTACTCTGAAACGTGCATCTTGTGCTTTTTTTAAAATTTTTATTTATTTATATATTTATTTATGGCTGTGTTGGGTCTTCGTTTCTCTGCGAGGGCTTTCTCTAGTTGCGGCAAGTGGGGGCCACTCTTCATCGCGGTGCGCGGGCCTCTCACTATCGCGGCCTCTCTTCTTGCGGAGCACAGGCTCCAGACGCGCAGGCTCAGTAATTGTGGCTCACGGGCCTAGTTGCTCCGCGGCATGTGGGATCTTCCCAGACCAGGGCTCGAACCCGTGTCCCCTGCATTGGCAGGCAGATTCTCAACCACTGCGCCACCAGGGAAGCCCCTTGTGCTTTTTATTTTTATTTATTTATTTATTTATTATTTATGGCTGTGTTGGGTCTTCGTTTCTGTGCGAGGGCTTTCTCTAGTTGCGGCAAGTGGGGGCCACTCTTCATCGCGGTGCGCGGACCTCTCATTATCGCGGCCTCTCTTGTTGTGGAGCACAGGCTCCAGACGCGCATGCTCAGTAATTGTGGCTCACGGGCCTAGTTGCTCCGCGGCATGTGGGATCTTCCCAGACCAGGGCTCGAACCCGTGTCCTCTGCATTAGCAGGCAGATTCTCAACCACTGCGCCACCAGGGAAGCCCCCCTTGTGCTTTTTAAAAAGGTTTATCTCCTTATAAAAATAATACATATTCATAAAACTGGAAAATACAGGAAAGTAGCATAATCCCACCACCTCAAATACATGTTTTTTCTTCCAGTTTTCTTTTCCATGTGTACCATTAAAATTTTTTTTATAACAGCTTTATTGAGATATAATTCACATACCATACAATTCATCCATTTAAAGTGTACAGTTCAATGGTTTTTAGTATATTTGCAGAGTTGTGCAACCATCATCACAATCAGTTTTAGAATATTTTCATATCCCCCAAAGAAACCCCATACCAATTAGTAGTCACTCCCATTTCCCCTCAACCCACCAGGCCTAGGTACCCATTAATTTACTTTCTGTTTCTATAGATTTGCCTGTTTTGGACATTTCAAATAAATGGAATCATATAATATGTGTCCTTTGTGTCTGGCTTCTTTCACTTAGCATAATGTTTATAAGATTCACCCATGGTATAGCAATATCAATACTGTATTTCTTTTTATTGCCAAATAATATTTCATTGTATGGATATACCACATTTTGTTTCTCCGTTTATCAGTTGATAGGCATTTGGGTTGTTTCCACTTTTTGGTAATCTTGAATAATGCCCCTGTGAACATTCATATACAAGTTTTTGTGTGAACTTATGTTTTCATTTTTCTTGGATATCTATCTAAGAGTGGAATTTTGGGGCCATATGATAATGCTATGTGATTTATGTGTACCATTTAAAAAAGTCATTCATGTCATGTTGATAAAGTTTTGTATCACGATTTTTTTCCCACTAAATGTGCCATAAGCACTTTCTTTTCTTTTTTTTTTAATATTTATTTATTTATTTATTTACTTGGCTGCGCCGGGTCTTTAGTTGCGGCATGTGGGATTCTAGTTCCCTAACCAGGGGTCGAACTGGGGCCCCCTGCATTGGGAGCATGGAGTCTTAACCACTGGACCACCAGGGAAGTCCCCATATGCACTTTCAATATTGCTACATTGTATTTGTCATTTATAATAAACCTAATTAGTATACCATAATGTGATCATTCTATTATTAGACATACAGGATATTTCCAAATTTTTGTTATAAAACATTTCTAGCATGAAATTTTTTTCTGTATTTTCTATATTTAGAATTACTATATTAGGATAGGTTCCTAAAAGTGGAATTACTGTGTCAAAAGATAATTTACAGTTTTTGCTTTATTTAAAGTATATAACCTGAAAAGTTCCTTCCTCACCCCCCAAACCCACTTTTCAGAAATACAGATTTTTTTTTTAAGAGTATTTTTTTATATAAATTTATTTATTTATTTATTTTTGGCTGCATTGGGTCTTTGTTGCTGCACTCCGGCTTTGTCTAGTTGCGGTGAGTGGGGGCTCCTCTTCATTGCAGTGCACAGGCTTCTCTTTCCGGTGGCTTCTCTTGTTGCAGAGCAGGAGCTGTAGGTGTGCGGGCTTCAGTAGTTGTGGCAGGCAGGCTCAGTAGTTGTGACTCGCGGGCTCTAGAGCACAGGCTCAGTAGTTGTGGCGCATGGGCTTAGTTGCTCCGCGGCATGTGGGATTTTCCCGGACCCGGGCTCAAACCCGTGTCCCCTGCCTTGGCAGGCGGATTCTTAACCACTGCGCCACCAGGGAAGTCTGGAAACAGAAATTTAAACCACAGTAAAGTATCACTCCACTTCTACCAGAATGACTGAAATTAAAGGACTGATAATACCAAGTGATGATGAGGATGCACTGTTAATATTTTAATAAATATTCTTTCTGGGTTTTGTCTCTTTCAACAAACACATTCTCTAACAAAAATGGGATCGTTCTGTACCTGTTAATTTGTTACCTGCTTTATTCACTAAGCATGTGTCATGAACATTTGCCCACAATTAAATATTTTTCTGTATCATTATTTGAAAATATATATAATATTCTAGGCTATGGCTATATCATATACTTTATTAAGTATACGATATACTTGATGAAGTATATCGAGTGTATATTTTTGTATCAGATTTTATGCTTTTGTATCAGATTTTATGCTATTCCAACAATGTTATGATCCATAATACATCAGTACATCTTTGCTTTTTTTTTTTTTTTTTGCTGCAAGGTGTGGTGTGTGGGATCTTAGTTCCCCGATCAGGGTTGGAACCCATGCCCCCTGCATTGGGAGCGTCCAAGTCTTAACCACTGGACCGCCAGGGAAGTACTAGTACATCTCTGCTCTTATTCTGATTATTTTCTTAAGAAAAGCTCCTAGAAAGATATGTAAACTTTCAAATTCCTCCAGACAGACTATCTGAATTTTACTCCCACCAGCACTTGGAAAAGGCTTGCTTCCTCGAACCCTTGTTAACATTTTTAAAAACAAATCTTAATCAATTTGGAAGGCAAAAAATGAAGCAGGGAGCTTTTTATACTCATTTATATCTCATATCAGGCTTTTTTGTATTTGGACTGTTTAGTGTTTTGTCTATATTGGGAAGCCCTTTGAAGTTAGAAGAATGTGTGTTCTTCATGTAATTGTTCTTCCACCCAACTCTGGGGTAATGGACTCTGGCCTTCCTTGGTAACTATATGCAAGAATGACACTAGCGCCCTGCAAGGAGTGGCCCTAAGTCAAGGGGCAGGTAAAATAGGGAAAGTTACTGGTCGCCCTTTGAGAAATATCTGTTGAGCTGGACACTGTGAAAAGCATTGGAGAGACAAGAGGATAACAAGACAGGTGTGGTCCCCGCTCTCATTTAGCTCATGGTAGGTTGCAGGAAGTTTCTGAATGCTAAACAATTCATTCTCTTTTTTCATACTCAGCACCAAGATATGTCTATTCATTAATTCAACAATATTTATTGATGAATTGGGGAGTTGGATGAAGGTGGTCAAAAGGTACAAACTTATTGTTATAAGATAAATAAGTACTAGGGATGTAATGTACGACATGATGACAATAGTTAACATAGCTTTACGATATATTTGAAAGTTGTTAACAGTAGATCTTGAGATTCTCATCACAAGGAAAAAAAGTATCTGTATGAGATAATGGATGTTAATTAAACTTATTGTGGTAATCATTTCACAATATATGGAAATCAAATTTAAAAAAAAAAAACCGGTATTTATTGAGCACCTACATGGCATTATTTTAGGCCCGGAGGATATAAAACAGACAAGATCCCTATCCCCATAGAGTTTACCTTCTGGTGTGGGAAGACTACAAATAAAATATGTAAAATATGAAGTACAAAATATACTATGTTAGATGGTGATAAGTGCTTTGGATAGAAACAAAGTGGCATAGGGAAGGTGGGAGGGAGGGAGATGCAAGAGGGAAGAGATAGGGGAACATATGTATATGTATAACTGACTCACTTTGTTATAAAGCAGACACTAACACACCATTGTAAAGCAATTATACTCCAATAAAGATGTTAAAAAAAAAAGAAACAAAGTGGCAAAGGGGGACTGGAAACACAGATGTATGTGTGTGTAATTTTAAATAGGGTGGTCAGGGAAGGCCCAACTGAGAAGGTGACATTTAAGTCAAGACCTGAAGGAGGTGAGGAGGTGAACCACATGGATATCTGGATGATTCTATGGCACAAAAAGGAACGGGACAGATTCTCTGCTTAAAAGGTTTCTACAATCTACAGCAGCTGGGAGACAAATATAAAATTAATTGTGGTAATGTATGTGACAACATTCTATAAGCTATAATGATCTATAAATGTAAGATGTTTTCAGTAAATTACACATAAAACTATTAACAAGAACAAGATCATATATCAGTATTACAAATGTATATAAAATGATAAACTACACAGTACAACTAAGGAATATGATAGTGTACAATTTAGGGGCTAATTGTTCAGATTTATATGGTACCAGAAACACTGTGGTTAGTTTTTTTTTCCCCCACGGGGGAAAGAGGTGCTTCCAACACATGGGAAAGCCTTTGAGGCTTCTGCTTGGGAGTCCACTTATTTTTTTGCAGTAAGTTTGGGTATAATCAGTATTTGCGGGTAGAAGAATTATTTGCTCTGGGAAGCCAGATGTTACAGAGAAATCATTTGCAAACCCATGAGTTATTTGCATGTTTGGGGCCAAAAAGTCCCTGAACTAAGTTTTCTTTCTCTATCTGCATTTTATTGTCCCACAAGGTGTAGAACTTGCGGAATAAATGACCTTTTAAACAAACGAACGAACGAAGGAATGAACTATTGTACTGTTTGCATTCCACCTAGATTCTGGGATTCCTGGGTCACTCTGAAGGAGGTCTTCAGGGACCTAACCTGGGTTACTGATTTTTTTTTTTTTTTTTTTTAGTTGGGGGAGAAGCAGGTTAGGGCTGGAACATCAGTCTCTTAACAGAACCCTTATGAGCTTCCGGGCGCTGCAAGGATTTTTGCAAGGTTGTGAGTTCACACAGCTGATCATGCTGTTAGAAAGCATTCCCCTAACTCTGAAAGCTTGCAATACACTCACATTCCACATCTCAGCAGAGAAGGAAGGCCTGGATCCTGTTGCTTATCTGCTGGGGTAGAAAGGAGGGTGTGTCATGTGCCCAGCGCTGGCCAAGCACCATCCCATTCACTCATTCGTTCATTCATCAAATATTTTATTATGCGCATATTCAGTGCCAAGCAGAGGTCCTTGCCCACTAGTTCATCCAGAACTCCTGTGGAGAGCCGAGAACTTCAGGGTCTCAGGCCGGGGGTCTTCCTCCAGCAGAGCTCCGAGACAAAGAGATGTGCCCTTGCCGCTCCTTGAGCTGAGGGTTCCGCCCGAGGCCCCGGGGGCTCTTGCGGAGCTGCTTCTCCACTCCCCAGCCCGAGGGGGCGCTGCAGCGCCGGGCGCTCGACCCGCCCCTGAGCACTGCTCCGCTCGGATCGGCGCTGCCGGCCGCACCACTGTGGTACGTTCCCTCAAGCCGCCCTCCCCCTCCTCGTCGGCCCTCCCCGCCGGTGGTAGGTGCCGGAAGTGCCGCCATTTTGGAGTGTTCTGCTCGGGCGGCAGCGGCGGCGGCGGCGGTGGGACGCGGAGGCTCCCCCGGGACTCGGCCTCAGCAGTGAGGAGGCGGCGGCGGCGGCGGCTGCGAAGGAGCAGGCAGCAGCTGAGGCAGCGGCGGGCTCAGGTGCAGCCGCTGGTGAGTGCGGCGGCGGCTGGATAACGGGCCGCGGGTGGGAGGGAGGGAGCGAGGGAGGGAAAGGGGCAGGAGGGAGGCGCCGCGGGGCGGGTCCGGTCCGGGCGGCCGCGGGTCACAGGGCCCTCCGGGCGCGCCCGTTCCTGGTTCCCCGTGCCTCGGAGACAGGTCAGCGATCTCCTGCCTTGTGTCGGAGTTCTCAGCTACCCGCGTCCCGCCGCGCCGGCCTGACGCGTGCCCCCGCGCCCAGGGAGATCCGCCCTCCTCGTGGCCTTGCCCCTCTCTCCGCGCCCTTTGCCTTCATTCTCCGGGCTCTGAGGGCTCCGTTCCCTGCCCAGGGGTAGCTCCGTCCTCCTTTTTCCGGCCGCCGTGCCAGACCCAGGCTGCCTGCCCCGGACACCCTTTCCCTGCTCCTGTCGCCCCACGTGTTCTTGGTGCTTACCCTTGGGGGGGGGGTCCCCAGGACCCCCGCCTCTGGAGCGCAGCGCTTCTCCTCAGGAGCCTCGAGAGCCCCCCTTTCCTCGTCCCAGATCCGCTAGGGCCTTGGCTCGCCCTCCCCCCCACGTCAGGTGCTCACCCGTTATGGCCTAGTAGCGGGGCTGGATTCTCGCACCCGGGAGCGCGGAGAGCACGGTGAGGAGCTTTCTTCGCTAAGGAACTGGTTTTGGATTTAAAGCCGCTGGTGTCTTGGTTGTGGTCCTCGGAACAGGATGTTGTTTTAATTCTCTAAGACGGTTGCACAGGCTCTAAGCAGCTTCTCCTTGGTTTAGGCTCGTCCCCGTAGTTGAGGGGAAGGTGGTGCGATTTTGGTCGGAGCCTGCTTTAGCAAAATGGAATCTTTTTCTCGCCAGCAAAGTTAATGCTGTAGTTTTATTACCTTCGAGGGAGAAGGCTGTATAATAGTGTCAGATAGCGTGGAGTGCTTATAATGTCTGCAGTGTAAGAGGTAACAGGTACCCGATGAATCGTTTACAGGAACTTCACCCTTAAGAAAGGTCTCTTCGCTTTCTTTGATTCTCTGTAGATCGAAGAGGTTTTAATTTCATTCTTTCACCTTTTCCACAAGTGTTGGGTTGGTTCTTTTCCACAAGTGTGGCATCTCTCAGAGTGGTACGCAGTTTTCAGTTTCTCCTTAAATTCTTGCTGGGGAAGAGTCGTCTCTGAGAACCACCAAGGGTTTTTTCTGTTTTAACATTAATGAGTCCACTTGGAAAATCATCCAGTTACCATAGCGTGCATAAACTATCGCTACAGGTCCCTCTCCTCCCCCCGTGTTTTTATATTCTTCTAGCTTGACTTACAGTATGTGGTTTCTAATCATGAGTTAGCCAGGATTGAAACATTGCTGTTAGGAAAGCGAAGCAGGAGCTTTCAGCTGTTGTTTTAACCTGGAAGTTTATGGTTTCCCCAGCGGTTCTTTCCTCTTGACTGTCCACCACCTGTTTCCATTAAGAATGGCCCTTGGCCCAGAGCATAGGCCTCAACTTCTCTCCAACCATTGATTTTTGCCCATGGGGTTATTTTCTCCTCAGATGGTATCTAGACTTAAAATCCATTAGCTGGTGAGATAGAATATCTTTTCCAACCACTTCACTTTTCAGATGAGGAAACTGAGGCTCCCGAGGTTATTTGCCCAAGGTTATGTAGCAGGTGCTCTTACAACAGTTTCAACATAGGTTTTTTTTGTTTTTTTAAAAATACAATATCATGAGCAATAATGTAAATTGCCCTTTAAGATGTGATGGAATGGAAAGGGCCCCAGGCTTGGAGTTGAAGGCCTGAATTGTAATCCTTGGTCTGTTACTAGCTCTACAACCTTGACCAAGTCACTGTTTTGAGCCTCAGCTCATTCTCATCTGCAAAATGGAGGAAATCGTGTCTGTTTCACATGGTGCCAATTCAGCTTCAGTGCAGTAATGTGTGAAAGTGTCTGTAGTATAAGAGGTAGTGAAATTTTGAGCCAGAATCATTTATTTTTCTGAAGATTTACATTTATTTTTGTTATTACAGAAGTTACAGATTCATTATTAAAAATGCAGATAAGCCAGAAAAAAGAGAGAAACTCACCTTTAGTCCCACCACTCAGAGGTGATTGTTAATATTTGTGGTCTTTATCTTATTATCCTTTTTATATGCTGTAGAAATGTTTATTATTTTAACAAAATACGCTTATCCTAGTTACAGTTTTGTGATATGTTTTTAAGTTTAGTAGTAGGTGATAGGCATTGACAACCACATTTTAAATGATGCACTGTGTTTAAGCTCCAGCACATATGAGTTAGGCCACTGGATATCCCAGCATGGGAGCAGAGAATTTGCTGTTTTAAACATGCTGGGCTTGAAGAAGAGAAGAGGAAGGACAGAGACCTAATGTTTATTGTACATCTACTGTGTGATTTTTTTTTTTTTTTTTTTAAATATTTGGGCTCTGCTGGTAAATGTGGAGTGTGAGTCGTGAATTCCATGCCCCCTCCTGTGACTGCCACTGCAGCTTCTTTAACTTAATTTTCCTGTGAGGCCAGATGTAATAAGGAACTGGGAAGTTACAAGGTGGTGGTGGTGTGCCTTGGAAAGGGAAAGAGAAGAGCTGTCACCTGGAGGCCAGGGTGAAGAAGTTGGAGGAAGTAGGAGCATAGGCTCCTCTGCTCAAGGCTTTGGGTACTTCCAACAAATTGCTCTGTTTTCTGTAAACCAGTGAGTGAAGCTCACTGGATTTGGTGAAACTCTGTGTGCTCTGCCTTTTTTTTTTTAACAGCTTTATTGAGATATAATTCACATACCATGCACTTCAACAGTTTTGGTATATTGCATTATTAATTTTAAAAAATTGTGGTAAAATATATATAACAATTTTCCATTTTAACCATTTTTTAATATTTACATTTTTTAACATAAAAAACACATAACCTAAAATTTAGCATCTTAATTATTTTTGAGTGTACAGTTTTGTAGCATTAAGTGCATTCATATTAATGGGAAACAGATCTCCAGAACCTTTTCATCTTCTAAATCTGAAACTCCATACCCATTAAACAACAACTCCCATTTTCTCCCTCCTCCCACCCCAGCCTGTCATAACTACCATTCTACTTACTGCTTCTGTGAATTTGACTACTTTTAGGTATGAGTGGATTCACAACAGTATTTGGCTTTTTGTGACTGGCTCATTCACTTACTATATCTTTAAGGTTCATCCATGTTGTAGCATGTGACAGGATTTCTTTCCTTTCGAAGGCTGAATAATATTCTATTATATGTATATACCACATTTTGTTTATCCATTTATCTGTTGATGAACACAAGTTGTTTGTACCTTTTGGCCATTGTGACTAGTGCTGCTATGAATATGGGTGTGCAGATATCTCTTTGAGACCCTTCTTTCAATTCTTTTTTCTTTTTTTTAGTATTTATTTAATTAGGCTGCTCCAGGTCTTAGTTGCAGTGTGCGGATCTTTAGTTGCGGCATGCATGTGGGATCTAGTTCCCTGACCAGGGATCGAACCTGGGCCCCCCTGCATTGGGAGCGTGGAGTCTTAACTACTGGACCACCAAGGAAGTCCCCCTTCTTTCAGTTCTTTTGGATAATATTCAGAAGTGAATTGATGGATCATATGGTGGTTCTGTTTTTAATTTTTTGAGGAACCTCCATACTGTTTTCCATAACGATCCCCCTATTTCACAATCCCACCAACAGTGCACAAGGATTCTAATATCTCCACATCCTCACCAACATTCGTTTTTTTTTCTTTTTTTTGGCCGCGCCACGTGACATGCAGGATCTTTGTTCCCCAACCAGGGATCGAACCCATACCCCCTGCAGTGGTAGCTCGGAGCCCTAACCATTGGACCACCATGGAATTCCCTTTTCTTCTTTTTTAATAGTAACGGTCCTAATGGATGTGAGGTGGTCTCTCGTGGTTTTGATCTGCATTTCTCTGACTAACGATGTTGAACATTTTTTCATATGCTTGATGGCCATTTGTATGTCAACTTTGCAGAAATGCCTATAGAAGTCTTTTGCCCATTTTTAATTTTTTTTTTTTTTTGGCTGCATTGGGTCTTCGTTGCTGTGCGCGGGCTTTCTCTAGTTGCAGCGAGCTGGGGCTCCTCTTCGTTGCAGTGCGCGGGCTTCTCATTGCGGTGGCTTCTCCTGTTGCGGAGCATGGCCTCTAGGCGTACGGGCTTCAGTAATTGTGGCACGTGGGCTCAGTAGTTGTGGCTTGCAGGCTCTAGAGCACAGGGTCAGTAGTTGTGGCGCACGAGCTTAGTTGCTCTGCGGCATGTGGGATCTTCCTGGACCAGGGCTCGAACCCGTGACCCCTGCATTGGCAGGCGGATTCTTAGTGCCACCAGGGAAGCCCCCTTTGCCCATTTTTAAAAATCAGATTTTTGTTGTTGTCGTTCTTGTTGAGTTGTAGTTCTTTATGTATTCTGAATATTCATCACTTAATAGATATATATGATTTACACATAGTTTCTCCCATGCCATTTCACTCTGTTGTGTCCTTTGATGTACAGAATTTTAAGTTTGATGGAGTCTCATTTGTCTGTTTTTGCTTTTGTTGCCTGTGCTTTTGGTGCCTTATCCAAGAAACCACTGCTAAGTCCAGTGCCCTGAAGCTTATACCCTGTTTTCTTCTAGGAGTTTTATAGTTTTAGGTTAAGGTCATTTTAACCCTTTTTTTTTTTTTTTTGGCCGTGCCATGCTGCTTGGCTTGCAGGATCTCAGTTCCCCCAACCAGGGATTGAACCCAGGCCATGACAGTGAAAGCCTGGAATCCTAACCACTAGGCCACCAGGGAACTCCCCCATTTTAACCATTTTTAAGAGTACAATTCAGTGGCATTAAGTGCGTTCACAGTGTTGTGCAGTCATCACCACTCCTCTCTTTGGAAAATTGAAGTTTTCTTCACCCCAAAGAGAAACTCTGTAACCATTAAGTAATAACCATCCATTGCTCCCTCCTCCTAGCCCCTGGTAACCTCTGGTCTACTGTCTGTCCCTGTGAATTTGCCTATTCTGGATATTTCATGTAATTGGAATCATAATATTTGTCCTTTTGTGTCTGGCGTATTTCACTTAGCACAGTGTTTTCAAGGTTTGTCCACTTGTAGCACATATCAGGACTTCGTTCCTTTTTGTGGTTGAATTCCTCTCCTTATTGAGGTCAGGGATGTCTCTTTCATCTTGGTATCTTGCTCTCTCTTGGTGCTCCATAAAGGCTCTTGAATTGGTTAGAATTCATGCTCTTCATGTGGATTACCAATTACCGGAGGATGTCCACTGACATGCTCAAATCTCTGGAAAAATTCAAACGTATCAGTGTGCTTAAAAGTATGTAACAGTAATGCAGATCACGGTTAACAGCATCATTTCTAATTTGTAATCTAATGATAATTTCTAGTCATTTTCAAAATACAGATTATGTACAGAAGAAGTGTCACATAAAGAGAAGGTATAGGCAAGTTTCTGCTTTTGCTGTATAATTAATATATGAGTGTTTTTTGTTAGAGGGGTGGAATGATATCCAGGTATTCCATGTTGTATAAAGTTTATAAACCTGGCATTTAATGGCCTGCTTAGAATTAATAACGAATACTTTGAGGGTAAGAGCATTTTGAAGGTTATCATAAGCCTCCCAGTTTGTTTTAGTATATTCAGAGTATTCTCATGCATGAAAGGCTTTCTTCTTTTTTTTTTTTATAAATTTATTTATTTATTTACTTTTGGCTGTGTTGGGTCTTTGTTGCTGCACGTGGGCTTTCTCTAGTTGCGACGAGCGGAGGCTACTCTTCGTTGTGGTGCATGGGCTTCTCTTGGGGAGCACAGGCTCTAGGCACGCGGGCTTCAGTAGTTGCGGCACACGGGCTCAGTAGTTGTGGCTCGTGGGCTCTAGAGCACAGGCTCAGTAGTTGTGGTGCATGGGCCTAGTTGCTTTGGGCATGTGGGATCTTCCCGGACCAGGGATGGAACCCGTGTCCCCTGCATTGGCAGACGGATTCTCAACGACTGCGCCACCAGGGAAGCCCCTCAAGGCTTTCTTCTTAAGGTGAGCTTTTACTTAATTTTTTGGAGGTTCATAACTGATTTTGAGCTGCTTGATTGTCTACTTTTCTTCTCTTTGCTTTTTGGACCTAGCCTCCAACTCCCATTTTCCTCCTCCCCAGTAAGTAATAAAAGGAGTTTAATATTAATCCTTGGGACATGGGATGAACTGAAAGTTTTATTTGGTTAACCCTTTTGTCCCAAAGAGGTATAGTAAATTCCCTACATAAGAACGAGTTCCATTCTGAGAGCGCATTCGTAAGTCCAGTTTGGTCATAAGTCTAACAAAGTTAGCCTAGGTACCCTGCTAACACAATCGGCTATACAGTACTGTACTGTAATAGGTTTATAATACTTTTCACACAATGCATAAAAAACAAACAGAAAAAACATTTTAAATCTTTCAGTACAGCACCTTGAAGAGTACAGTGGTAGAGTACAACAGCTGGCATACAGGGGCACGTTCGCATCTTTGAAAGTTCGCAACTTGAAGGTTCGTACGTAGGGGACTTACTGTATAACAGGCCTCACAGTACTTAGCACATGGGATTTTATTTTTGTGTTAGGGAGGATTTATATACCTCTCTTTCTTTTTTTTTCTCTTTTTTTGGCTACGTTGGGTCTTCGTTGCTGCATGCGGGCTTTCTCTGGTTGCGGCGAGTGGGAGCTACTCTTTGTTGCGGTTGCATGGGCTTCTCGTTGTGGTGAGGTGGCTTCTCTTGCTGTGGCGCGCGGGCTTCAGTAGTTGTGGCGCACGGGCGTAGTTGCCCTGTGGCATGTGAGATCTTTCCAGATCAGGGATCGAACCCGTGTCCCCTGCATTGGCAGGCGGATTCTTAACAACTGCGCCACCAGGGAAGTCCCTGTATACCTCTTTTTCAAACAACGTGAACCATTCTTTTGTCCAGAATTATTCCTTGATTCTTGATTATGTTTGGTAATTAAAAGTAGAATGTATCATGGAAGTTTAGGTATTTCACTATACGTCTGAAACAAGAATTAACTTTCTATGTAGGTTTTCTGAGTGGAACTTATACAGATTCTGCTAGTTGGTTGCTATTAATATAATCCTGTACTTACCTGCACACTGTGCTATGGCATTCTGAAATGGTCAAAGAGCAAGTAAAATGAAACAAGAAAATTTTTTATGCTAATTTTTTTTATTGGGGTATAGTTGATTCACAAAATTATATAAGTTTCAGGTGTACAACATAGTGATTCACAATTTTTTAAAGGTTATACTCCATTCATAGTTATTATTAAATATTGACTATATTCCAAAACAAGAAATTTTGAACAAAATCTACAGAATTAGTCTTCTCATAATTGAGAGTTGATTCTAGGATATTTCGAGTTCTTAAAATTGGTTTGAAACCTGTGGTTTGAAAGAATGATGTGACTTGACTGGGGTTTATAAGCATTGCTTGGGAGGGTAAGTTTGACAGCTCCAGCCTTTGGGCTTAAAAATTGGTAATATCACCGTGTGACCTTAACATTTCTGAGTCTTTTTTCTCATCTTTAAAATGGAGATAACTAACTTGAAATGTAATGTGAGAATTAATTAAGATAACTTAAGCTAGGCACTGAATAGTGCCTGGTACAGTGTTGATAATGCTATTTCCTTTTTTCATCTGTAAAAGTGGGCCTGCTGCTTATCTCATGGGTCAGTAATGCAGTTCAACCAAATAAAAGACACTGTTAAAATGAGTAGCAGTGCCATACACAGACAGTAGCTACTGTCAGTGTTCCTTTCCTTTCCCCTTTTAGGTGTATTTTGTTTTGCATTTTCCTTTGTCCATTGTGGGTTAGGGATAAGATTGTTTCCTGAAGTCCAATTCGTGCATCTGAATTGTTTTGCTATGAAGAGTGTCCTTTCCCATAGAACCTTTAAGCTCATTGTTCCCTGTGGAATGCTCAGGTAATGTGGTTTCCTAGATTCATCTTCACTGTCTACACTTCACGTGGGAGTTTGTTGATAGGGAGTCTTCTATGTTCATAGGAAACTGAAAAATACAGATGAATATATTATTGGATTTGCTGTAGGGACACCTGGGTCTCTTCCTAGTTATAGGTAACTAGTTTTAGGCTTGGAGAGAGGGTGGGCTCTAATATTTAGAGTTGTAATGTAGATGAAAGAGTTAATCAGTTTTAGCTTTTTGCTTTGTAAACTATATTGTATCAAGAATCCTTATCTGAGCTTTGTAATTTGATAAAGACATTTTTCTTGATGAGATCTTTGTGATTGTAACTTGTCCTTGTCATGAAATTGGCTTTAGAATCTCCTTGAAGTACTGGTTTCCTTACAGAATTAATCATCATAGCTGTTCTGTAGGGTTTTTTTTGTTTTGTTTTGGTTTCTTTTGGCCGCACCAGGAAGCTTGCGGGATATTAGCTCCCCAACCAGGGATCAAACCCGGACCCGCTGCAGTGAAAGCGCCAAGTCTTAACCACTGGACCGCCAGGGAATTCCTGTGTTCTGTAGTTACTTTTTTAACCTCTGCTATGCTATGGAAGCCACGAGCATAAATTTGTTTATTTTTAACTTCTTTGAGTTCCAGACCTGTAAAAAATTTCAAGAATGTTTTATATTCATCATAAACTGCACATTGACTTATTAACACATTCTTTCTGCTAAGGAAATCTTTAATTCTTCTAAAAACCTTATCTCACAGGCTAGAAGGATAAATACCAAAATTTTCTCTGAGCATTGGGACATGAGCAACTTTTTTTTCTTCATACTTGCCATTGTTTTTAAATTTTTATACAGAGAACATGAAATTCATAAAAGTTACATTAAAATTAGACTTTGTGTTTAAGAGATAAGAAAGCCTAGTTAGGGGAGACTGTGAGTATAAAATATCTTAATGATTTAAAGCATTTTAACTCTTAGAGCTTTGTGAAGTTCTGATGTGACCCTCAGTCAGCCAACCTTTTCCCCGCTTTACAAGAAATGGACTCACTTTCAGAACAGCTTATGGATTGTAACATTTTGATTTTTCTGTTCCTCCACTTAGAAAATATGGCAGCAAATATGAAGAGGAATGGTGAGTTCTGGTTTAGAGGCTGCAGTGAGATCTCACTTAATTGATTTTAATATGCCACTTTGGGGATGTGTTCATAGGTTAGGAGTGTAGCTTTAGAAAGAAGTGTTCACTAACTTTCTGACCTCCATAACTATGTTCAGCTTTGACAAAATGGAGTTAAAATCATTCCCGCCCCCCTCCACCCCCCCCCCCCCGCCATGTTGAAACTCCATTGAAATTATGTTCCCAAATTGGGAAATGTCTTTAGTTTGGGGATTATACAAAATGAAGATTTTTGGTTCTAAAGCCGTTTAATTTTATAGTGTTATACTTTTAATTTTGATAGGTCAGTAGTTTTCATTTACATAACATTGCTACTTTTCAGCAAAGGAATCACTAAATTAGAAACTGTCACCACTTTCTCATTGTTCTTTTTACCTTTTTGTTTCCTGTGAGATTGAAGCAAGCTCTTGCAGAGACTGTGGGAATGTGTGATATTTTGGTGATAATGTGGGGTAACTAATTGTCTACTGTGAGTAGACTGTCTTTTTTAACCCAGTATTATT
The DNA here is from genome assembly GCF_009873245.2 of Balaenoptera musculus. NCBI lineage: Eukaryota > Metazoa > Chordata > Mammalia > Artiodactyla > Balaenopteridae > Balaenoptera > Balaenoptera musculus. The sequence goes on along the minus strand of NC_045792.1, from coordinate 96,475,474 downwards.
TGGACATCTGTTCAGTTTTTGCTACTTTCTGTTTTGTACAGATAATTTACTGTAGGCTTTTCCCAGTTTTTTTGTGCTTGCAGCTTGTGTGTGTGGGAAACATTCTCTTCTGCTCCAGTCCCACCCCCCCACTACTATTACATAGCTTAGCTGGTGTTTCTCTCTTGCATGAGTTGTCTGCATGATGTTGCTAACTTAACCATGCTAAGTTGGGTGGGATATTACCAGGGAGAAACACCTTTGCTGTCCCTGCTGGCTGCCTGCCTGATTCTGAACGCTGCTGTCTGATCAAGAGTCTTAGGGGGTCCAGGGAGTGAAAGGAAGTCAGGGTGGTGGTGACAAGCACCTTGAAAATGTATGACTGACATTCATCAGCGACCTGGTTATTCCTGCACATTGAAACAGTACTGCTTTGTGGTTATATAGTCATTTTAAACCTTATAGCAGGCTTCCAACTAGGATATTTCACTGGAAGCTGTTTATGTGGTAAAAGACTGTGTATTCCTTAGGTCCATAATTCTTAGATTTATGGCCAGAGCAAGAGGAGCAGGCATTGCATTTTGTGTTCTTCAGCCCTTCGCTGCTCCTGTTTCAATTTCTGTTTGTCATTTAGTGCCCAGCTGATCTTTGTCATGAAGCTTTTCATGTCCATTCGTTCTAATACTGTATCATAGGATGTTATTTTAGTATTAATGATTTTTTTTTCATTTCAGTGAGATTTTAAGGTTTTTTTGAGGGTGGAGATTGCCTTATTGCTTATTTAGTGTATTATATATCTTCTAAGGAGTCAGGCATGCAGCCCCTACCCTAATTATACTCTGTGATCTAGCCCTTCTTGTAGCAGTTTAGTGGGCCATGGCCCAAGCTGGGCACATCAGTTTCTTCTAGGAATTTGAGATTGGAACTGAGATTCGTGTCTTTAGGGAACAAACAGATCACCTCTATTCAGAGAACTTGAAACATATAGACTCAGACGCTGGGGCACAGCCAAGTTCAGGCTTAATACATGTGGAAGCAGTGAAGGCCAGTCTGCAGGGAGGGAGAATTAAGTACATTTATCCAGAAAGAAGCATTGATGAGAAATGTAGCTCTGGAGAGAGAGGCAGACTAGAAGCACATGCAGAATAGAAGCCTGGGTGCAGAAAGGCTTTGCAGGTGTGGCCCTGGTGTACTTTCTGCCTTTGGGTTCCATGAGATACTCCAGTATCTTTTCAATTAATGCCATTTTTATTTGCTTAAGCTAGTTTGGAGGAAGTTCTCTTAATTACAACCAAAAGAGCTTTTAATAAAATGCTTAGTGCAGAACTCTGCCCAACATTTCTTAAACTGATTTGAATTTTAGAATAGTCAAGCCTGGGATCATGGCTCTTCGGAAGATTGCCCTTTTTCCCCCAGCAGCCTCCTCACCCTCAGGCTTAGGCTGCTTGGGGTTTTGGCTTCTCCATCTGTAGTGTAGACATTCATCTGTGTTTTCCCTTTTGGTGCACAGAGTGCTTCTCTCTGGTGCTTTGCCAGCTCAAGATTGAGGGTTTGGGTTTTTTTTTAAAACAAGTTTCTAATGATTATTTGTGTACAACTAGTTCTTTTTAGGCATGTAAGACTGATAATAAAGTAATAATACTATTTCAGGTAGGAAATTTAAAGCGAGCCATCATTTTTAAAGAATTTTTTGTGAGGCATGTGAATTAGGTCCTTTCTTCATTTCTAAAGTAGCACATTTGCTTGTTTCCTGATTGTTTCCTCTTAAAAAAAGTTGATGGACTTGAGTGGAACACAATAATGCGGGTTGAACAGCAGTTGAGACTTTAAACAAAGGGTAATGGTGAATGGCTGTGTGCCCAGTTGATGGAGTCTGTCTGGTCTCAGCTCAGTTAGTAACTTCATGAATGATCTGTAATAGGAGCATCACAGTGGTGTTTTTCTCTTTGAGAAATGTTAATGAGGGAGAGAGGGAAGCTCTGAGAAGGACAGTTTAATTTGATTTTTTTTTCTTCCTGTGATCATTTGGTTTCTGTTAAGTTGAAAGACTTTATTCCAGAGAAATGTAAAATTTCTCTGTAATATTAAAACAGGAATTAAAAAGAAATGTGGATTTGTATACTACTAGGAAGGAATAGATTTGCAGGGTAGAAAAAGCTGGAAGTCGTTATTTTACATGGGAGGCCGAATTGTTGAGAATATAAACCTAAACAGTGTTATGCCTTTGTACTGTACTGTAGTGTGTATATAGTATTGAACTAAGGGCTGTTCATGGAAGAAGTTATACGTTTTTACAGTCCATAGTGTTTACTGGTATGGGGCCCTGCACAAAGTAAGTAGTTGATAAATATTTGTTGAGTACTATATATGTTGAATGGCACTTAATTTTATGTTTTGAGACAGTTCAGTACTAAGGACTAGAAATAGGAAGAAAACTTTTAAAATTAAAATTCTGTGAATCCATTTCTTCAAATCATTGTCTTTTGAAAATAATCAGTACTTTAAAGCTCCAAGGAGTTTTCTGGGGAAAAAAATGTAAGCAGCTTTCCATTGAAAGACATTAAGTTGGCTAAGATTTGTACTGTAAAAGCCTTCATGTATCTTAAAACCTCATATTGTATATTGCCTGGACAACATCAGAAGGCTCCTAGACAACCCTGATTCTGACTCTTTTCTGTAGCTCCAGAAAATAAGAAAAGGAGAATCTGATACTACTGGCAGTCTATGTTCTTTTGCTTTTCTGGGCCAAGACATGCATTTAAAAATAAAATCAAGGAACTCGTAAACCAGTAGTAAAAACAAATAAAGCGCCCAAGAGTTTGCCTCTTCTCATGTCCTGTGCCCTGAGTCTCTTAGACTGTCTAATATTAAACTAAAGTGGCAAAACTGTGCTCTGGGCTTGTCCTCTGCACTTCCTATTTAAAGTTTATGGGAAATAATCATGGAAAGACACCATATTTATTATATCATTATGATTTTTATCATATGCCATTTTTAATAGCCTCTGCATACATTTACAAGTCCAATTTTTTTTTTTTTTTTTAAGCTTGCAGACTTCTTTACTGAACTAATTTGGGTTATAGATTGTGGTGATGGGATTGGGAAACTACTTAAAAATAACCCTTTGGGACCTGCTACAGGAAAGCTTAGGCGAGTAAATATATGAAAACCAGATACAATATTTCTATGGAATATCTTTTTTTTGATGTGGACCAATTTTAAAGTTTTTATTGAATTTGTTACAATATTGCTTCTGTTTTGGTTTTTTTGGCCGTGAGGCATGTGGGATCTTAGCTCCCCGACCAGAGTTAGGAATAGAACACGCAGCCCCTGCATTGGAAGGAGAAGTTTCTCTCTGTCTCTTTTTTTTTTTAATCTTATCTATCTATTTATCTATCTGTCTATCTGTTTATTTTTGGCTGTGTTGGGTCTTTGTTGCTTCATGAGGGCTTTCTCTAGTTGCCTCGAGCGGGGGCTACTCTTCTTTGAGGTGCGCAGGCTTCTCATTTCAGTGGCTTCTCTTGTTGTGGAGCACAGGTTCTAGGTGCGTGAGCTTCACTAGTCGTGGCTCGAGGGCTCTAGAGCGCAGGCTCAGTAGTTGTGGCGCATGGGTTTAGTTGCTCCACGGCATGTGGGATCTTCCCAGACCAGGGCTCGAACCTGTGTCCCCTGCGTTGGCAGGCGGATTCTTAACCACTGCGCCACCAGGGAAGTCCCTCTGGAATATTTTGATGCCTGTTTACCTTTAGCTGACAGTATATCTTGTCTCTTTAGGTCCATTTTTTTTTTCTCTTTAGACTTGTGAATTTGTGACTTGTCTTTTACTTTTATAGTACGGTTATGAATTAGGTTTCAACACATTTTATCTTAGTGGCATTTATATTTAGGGTTTTCAGTAATTATTAGTTTGAGATCAGGGAAAGATTTTTCTGAGCACAGGGACACTTCTTGAGCTTTGTTCCAGCTGCTTTCTAGGTCTCCAGTTATTGTGGATCAGGCCTAGGAAAGCTGAAGTTTTAGATTATTACTATGATATCAAGTTCTATTTTTATTTATTAATGTTAATTTGTCTGGTGTAACTTTGCTCTGGGCTAAGTAAGACATAGAGGAATGTTTTCTTTTGAATTCTGACTGCTCCACTTCTCTGAACAAACCAGATCCACAGATTAGATTTGTAAATGATCTGTTTTCTTAAGGTATCTTCTAACAGAATGGGTCTCAGGGGAGCTGAGCGCCAGCGCACATTTAGCTGGGAGTGACAGTTCATCTCCCTGAATTACATCCCCTTTGTCCATACACAGCAGTTTTGGAGGCAAGACTTGCAATTTAAACTCTGTTCTGGTCTAATCAGTGTGATTTATTTTATAATCAGTTTTATTTATTATAATTATTTTGTGTGATATGTTTCTGACATAATCATGTAGGGAAGCTAAAATTTCTTGAGTAGAAACTTGCTTTGGAGAACTTTGAAGTCTTGATAGGAAAATACTGAATATAATTTATGCTGTATCGTGATCTGGAAGGATATGGAAGCATACATAGGTCACTGAAACTTTATTGAGCTGTATTTATTTAATTGTTTTTATGACTAGGGAGATTAAAACTTGAATATATTTAACTCTTGCAAGAGAGTCACTAAAACAGTATTTCTTCAGAATTGTATACTATATGGGAAATAATCATGGAAAGACACCAGGTTTATTGTATCATTATTGTTTTTATCATATGCCATTTTTGTTTAATAGCCTCTGGATGATGCATTTACAAGTCCTTTTTTTTTTTTTTTTTAAACCTTGCAAATTACTGAACTAATGTGGGTTATAGATTGTGCTGGGATTGGGAAACTACTTAAAAATAACCCTTTTGGACCTGCTATATTTCTTGAAGGCAGCTTGCTGAAGAAAAATTAGATCAGGCTTTCTGGATTGCTAGATCCAGACCATCAAAAATGCTCTGACCGGGCTTCCCTGGTGGCGCAGTGGTTAAGAATCCACCTGCCAATGCAGGGGACACGGGTTCGAGCCCTGGTCCGGGAAGATCCCACATGCTGCAGAGCAACTAAACCCATGCGCCACAACTACTGAGCCTGTGCCCTAGAGCCCACGAGCCACAACTCCTGAAGCCCAGGCGCCTGGAGCCCGTGCTCTGCAACAAGAGAAGCCACCACAATGAGAAGCCCGTGCGCCGCAACTAGAGAAAGCCCGCGCACAGCAACAAAGACCCAACGCAGCCAGAAATTTAAAAAAAAAACAAAAACGCTCTGACCAAAAGAAAAAAAAGCCTGCTGGATCCACCCCCAGGAATCCTCTTGGGTCCCCATGGTAACAACCTCCTTGCTTACAACTTGTCACTGTGTAACTGTCACTGGGGTTCAAAGAAAAGCCAGTATATCAAGAATTGTGCGGCATTAGCTACTCCTTGGTAAAATGCTGTTGCACATTTGCAACAAGCCAGAAATAGAAAGTTAAAGTTTCTGTGTTCCATTAATTAGATGCTTTAAAAAGCTGCCTAATTATGGTAAGGTGCAGTAGTGGGAAGGTGGTGGGTGGCCAAGAAAGGCATAGGAAGAAGCCATAGGCTCCAAATGTTAAGACCTTCATTTTCTTCTCTAAACCTTTAATTTTGCAAATGAGGGAAGTGAAATGCGTTACTTAAGTTCACATAGAAGCAGAAGCAGGATTCCATCCCAGATCTTCTCATTTTCCAGGACGGTTCTGCTGTCTCTGCCCACACATCACATTTGCTATGCCTCTACTTTTCAAAAACCAAGTATCAGTTTCTGAGGTTAGGAAAAGACCTTAGAGGTCATGCAGGGGAATTTTCTACCCAGTGGAGGAATCCCTTCTACAGCATCCTGGGCAGGTGCCCTCTGCCTCTTCCCTGAGGTGGGGGTTACCTATCTAGTTAGCAAAAACCTCACTGCCTGACTTCAAAGAGAAGATAGTTTTACATGGCTTTCTCATTTTAAAGCTATAAGCTTTGTTTTTCTCCCCTTATAAATTAGCAATTGAAAATCAGACCTGAATGTTTTTCATTAGCCTGTTGATCTCCGTTTAAGTCATGCTTGTCAGTCGTGACAAGGCAGATAATTCGTTAAAAGAATTATGTCATGCCTAAACTCTAGAACTTTGAAAAGATAATGCCATATTTGGAACAAGCTAGTCCTTTAACAGCTGGGAGGGAAGAGATGATAAATGCTATATTCAGCTTAAAGTATTTTATAACGTGCTTAATAAGATGAGATGATGGTGAGCTAAAGAGTATCAAAAGAGGCCTCAAAATATTTTAAAATCAAAAGCCAAATAGGCAAGCTGTTTTGTATTTTTTGTGGTGCATTTGTCACTGTTTTTGTCATTGTTTAGAGTAGGTTCATTTACACAGAAGTGAGTTTTGGATTCAAAACCAACATTATTTTGGTAATTATTAATTACACATACCAAAAAAGAATTTTTTTTTAAGTCCATTTCTTGGATGTCATTGTTGCTCAATATGCCAGTCATTTAATGTCCCTTCAGTAAGTGCTTCAGCCTTTATTTCACTTTTCTTCTTTCCTAACTGCTTGAAAGGTAGTAACAGGTAAACATTTAAGATTATTAGCTTGAGATTTTTTTTTTTATACCTTTTAAGCAAAGCATAAATGCATCTTTTCTAATAAGGTATACAGAAATGTTTTCAGTTTCTTATAACCACAGATACTTTTTCCTCGAAGAAGTTACCATATTTAAAAATGGAGAATTTGGCTCCAATGTTAATTTTTCTTTCTGTCTTACCAGAAAGTTAAAGTGAAAATGCTGTTGGCAGTCTTTTGCTGTCTTGACTTCAACACGGTAGAGAATGCTATAATGAAAATGTGGCTGAGTTTTTAATATTCTGGAATTTCATGACCACCAGCCCTTCTTGTTGTGCAGCCAGGGTAATTAAGGTAATCAAATATTTTAGTCATCAGCAGGTGTGGCCTGCCTCGGAAAGAAATCTCTAATTGTAGCCTCGACCCAGTGCCCTTTTCCTTCATTTACTCCAAAACATATTTATTATTTTTGTCATTATTCTGGTTCTTAATTTGACCAGTGAATTTTTGCTTAAAAGTTCATCACACAGTTTTTCTTGATAAGAAAGTATGCTGAATTACAGTGTAATGACGGAAACTAGCTGTTAGACTTCACGTTTTGGGTGGGAGGTGTGGGGAGTGAGAGAGAGAAACGAAGAGGAGAGGAAGGGAGGGAATGAGAGAGAGGAAGAGGGAGATGGTTTCATCCGTACCATTTTGTAGACAAGGAGACTTGAGGTTAGGAACCTCAGGGAGGATAGTAACTTATTGGGGGCATCCAGCTATCAAGTGGTAGGTCAGGGCTGGGCTTTGAGTCCACACTCCAAATTCTGTGCTATTTTCCTTTCCTTTTCTTGCTTTTAGAGGCTAAGCCTCATAAAAATAATGAAATAATTGGGCTTCCCTGGTGGCGCAGTGGTTAAGAATCCGCCTGCCAATGCAGGAGGCTCGGGTCGAGCCCTAGTCCAGGAAGATTCCCACATGCTGCGGAGCCACTAACCCCGTGCACCACAACTACTGAGCCTGTGCTCCAGAGCCCGCGAGCCACAACTGTTGAGCCCAGAGTGCTGCAACTACTGAAGCCTCGCACCTAGAGCCCGTGCTCCGCAACGAGAGAAGCCACTGCAATGAGAAGCCTGAGCACCGCAATGAAGAGTAGCCCCCGCTCGCCACAACTAGAGAAAGCCCGCGTGCAGCAATGAAGACCCAGCACAGCCAAAAATAAATAAATAAGTAAATATTAAAAAAAAAAAAAAGAATTTATTTTTGTAACCACTCCTTTTCATGTGGTAGTATAATTTTTAACTGTTAATCAGTAATGTAAATTCATTGTCTCATTTTAGAAGTTCTTACCTTTGAGTTAGGAAAAAATGGGCCTATCTTTTAGCTGCCCTGATAAGATACTGTTTGTGTACCTTACCTAAACTGTTTACCTGTTTTCTTGTTGAAAAGTAGGAGTGATGTAACCCTAGCAGAAGTGGCATGGAAATGTGGTTTTAAGGTAGGTAGCATTCATAGCATCTTCGTGTCTTTAAAAAGAAATGCATGGAGTTCCTATGGGCAGATAGGTGGGGGTATCCCTCCCACGGGTCATTCAGTAGGTGAGAAAACTGGATGTTACATCTTTATTTGGTTCCTTAGTGAGAAATGTTGTGACATGAAAGATTGCCATCTCCCTTTTTTTACCCTTCTTCTTAAAGTCTGGTCCCCATCTTCCAACTCCCATGCCCCACAGCCATCCTTTTGGCTCTGACTTTGCTTCTTAATTCTAAACAGCCATATTCCATGAGCTCCCAGAAAAGAGAGAGAAAGAAATCACCAATCTCTTTTGGCTGCCTTGCAGTCAGTGCCATTTTTACCAAATGGTCTGCTCTGTGACCATGTCCTCTTTTGACTGGGCCCACATTAAAGTGTGTCCCAAATGCTATCTTGATATATGTCCTCACTAGCAATCTTGTTTTTTAAGTCTCCATTTACAGGTTGATTCACAGTGGGAGGGAGAGCCATGTTCCGAAACTTTCTGATAGCCTGATTTTTTTTGTCTTTCATCTCTTTGCTTCTATTTATGTTCTTTGTACCTCTTCCTTGAGCTTGCACCTTCTGCATAGTTGACTGTATTATATCATCTTTGAAGCTGCAAAATAAAAGTTGGAAGATTTTAAAGTTAAAGTTCCCAGAATAATGTTGTCGCCCACATTGCACATATGTCACATTTTGAGTTTACTAGTTAAGCCTCTAAATATGTATTTTATATACAGTATGTGCAGTGTGATGACTTAGGTTGCCATGAGAACCTAAAAATTTTAGGCTTAAATGGTTCAGCAGGAACAGACACATTTTTTTTCCTTTATTGTCTTAGAGGAAGGCTAGGTTTTTCTTTTATGTAATATACTTTTTACAAATTGAGATATTAGGCAGTGGCTATTCTCAGATACCACGTCTTGCTGACAGGATGGGTAGCTTCTTTGTTTGCCTATTATCGGTCTTCTTTATTCCAATCTTCCATGCTCTAGTTTTTTCCCTCTCTACCTGTCTCCTATTACTTTCTTTGCTACAGGTTAGAATTAGAAGTAGGAAACTGGAGGCCTTAGCTTCTTAAAAAAAAAAAAGTACATCTGGTAAGAGAGGAAGTATCTAGTGGGATGTTCCTAAGCAAATCTATAGAATTCCACTCTCCTGTAAGCCTCCTGAGATGAGCTGTGGTAGTAAAATTTGCTTGGGACAAAAAGAAATTTTTCCTGAGGCTTTTTTTTAAATTGAGGTTATGGTTGATTTACAGTAGCTCGAGAATTTTTTTTGAGAAATGCTTATTTGTTTATTTAGGCTGCGCTGGATCTTAGTTGTGGCACATGGGATCCTCATTGCTACGTGTGGCCTCTTTAGTTGCAGCATGTGCACTCTTAGTTGCGGCATGCATGTGGGATCTAGTTCCCCGACCAGGGATCGAACCCAGGGCCCCTGCATTGGGAGCTCGGAGTCTTACCCACTGGACCACCAGGGAAGTCTGAGAATTTTTTTTAAAAGGCATTATGTTAGTCTGCATCTAAAACAATTCAGGTTCTTTTGAATTGGGATATATTGTTTTGAATAATTTCTTGGCCAGGGTGACTTGTTTATTCTTGACTAGGTTTAGTCATGAAGATTCCCTTCTTATTGGACTAGGAGGTGCAAGAGGAGATGACAGAATGTTAGAGATGGAACAAACTATATATTGTTTAGTCTTTGGTTCTTAACCTGTTTTGGATCATGGACCCCTTTGAAAATCTGGTAAAAAGCTATGGACCCATTTCCCTATAAACCTAAGTTAAGTACATAAATATATTTTACATATATATAAAATTTTGCACATAATATAGTGGGGTTTATGGGATCCATGAAATATCCGTGAATTCTATAGGTCTGTGGACCCTAGATGTGGACTCTTGATCTGGTCCAATACCATTTTTCACTTGAGGAAGCACATAACAGGAAAGAAATGACTTGCCAATGGCCATACTATAGGTGTGTATAGCCATTTTGATTTTGTGGTTATACTTTAACCACCCTTGGTGTATACAACTGTGGTGTTTTGCATTGTGTTGTTTATCTTTACGTAAGTAATCTTAATGGGTAATTAAAGCTGTGATCTCACCCAAAAAATAGCATAGTAGTCCACAATAAAATACACTTTGGGAAATCAAAGTTGCTATAACAGGCCTGCTCAGAAAAATTAAATGTATTAAAAAAAAATGTATAAGCCACTAACACAGTTAAGAGATTTTAAATAAAATGTTGAACACTTGCATGTCTGTGTTTTGTGGGACATGAAAATGCCTCTACTGCTGGAATTCTGCTGTGCTCCTTTCTCTTTTTTTAAAAAAAAAATAATTAATTTTTGGCTGCGTTGGGTCTTCGTTGCTGAGTGCCGGCTTTCTCTAGTTGCGGCAAGCGGGGGCTACCCTCTTCATTGCGGTGCGTTGGCTTCTCATTTCAGTGGCTTCTCTTGTTGCGGAGCACAGGCTCTAGGCGCGCGGGCTTCAGTAGGTGTGGCACTCGGGCTCAGTAGTTCTGGCTCATGGGCTCTGAAGTGCAGGTTCAGTAGTTGTGGCGCATGGGCTTAGTTGCTCCATGGCATGTGGGATCTTCCCGGACTAGGGCTCGAACCCGTGTCCCCTGCATTGGCAGGCGGATTCTTAACCACTGAGCCGCAAGGGAAGTCCCTGTGCTCTTTTCTTTTTCAGCACATCAAACAGGGTGTGGACAAGGCTCTGCCTTGCACTATGAGATCTAGGTGGTGGGATTGAGAGATCAGTTTTGCTATAATTTGGCATCTTTTGCTCGTCATTACTACATTACCTACAAAAGGTAAAGAGAAAATTTCAAATGGTCAATTTGCCTATAAAATATACTAAAGTAAATAATTATGGTGAACCAATTAATTTTAAGAATTTGAAGGCTTTCCTTTTTTTCAGTTTTAGAGAAAGCGTTTTGCTGGGGTGCAACCTAGTATGTTTATTTATGTCCCGTAAGCTGGAGGATTGTACACACACATATACCAGACATGTCAGTGATGGAAAGGAACTAGGCAGTGCTCTCCTCTCTGGAGCTCCCCTTCACGACTGGGTGACTTAGCAAGTATTTTGTAATCAAAGATCTCAAATGCACAGTAAGTATTGGTTGATTCATTGGGAGCTAAAGTACAGAATCATTTGAGCCCATCAACCATGCATTTTCTTTCCTTTTTTGATTCCCTGCCTGCCTTTTTTTTTTTTTTTTTTTTAAACCATACATTTCTTATCTTTGGAGAGTTCACTCTGGCCAGAAATTAAGCTTTTCATATATTTCACATTGAGATGAATCTGAATGAATTGTTCCAAGCAAAGTAATTTTTAGAACATAAACATTTGACTTCTGATTATATAAGCCAGCATCCTGGGAAATATATTTTAAAAGTTGTATCAAATTTATTTTAACTTGTAAATCAGAAGAAAAGAAAAGGAGAGACCTAAAACTGAGAGTTGGAATGAGACCTTCATTCTGAAAGCAGCAAAGGGCCCGTGAAGCCTAGGACCCTTCACACACATGCGGAATAACCTTTTTTGCATGTTAAGTTCCAGGATTTAAATGATAAATTAAGCCTCATGGCTGCTGCCGGCCTGGTAAGAGTGCAGCCTGCTGAAGTTCTCACAGTGTCTTTCCTGTTTGCTGTGGCAGAGGGATTCTTGGTGTAAGTGACTGAAATTATCGGGAAGTTCCTTGGCCAAAATAGAATCTCAAACCTTTCTTCAAGTACCAGCCTGTGTGTTTCTGTTTTTTGTCTGGAGCATGTGAACGCAGTGCATGTGTGTGAGATAATTGGGCTTTCACTAATGGCCCCCTTTCAGCAACCATGTATGGATAAAGCTGCTCAGGTCCCTGCTCCTCCCTCTCAGAGCAGGGAGCAGGACCTGTTTTGCTGAAGCTGCTGTTCCACTTTTCAGCTTTCTATATTTGTACAGCAACAGCAGGAGCAGCCCACTAGCTCGGCCGCGTGGCTGCCCTGTGCGCCCATCCTGGCTCTGGCCTGCTCAGGGCTCAGCCAGGGCTTGCAATTTGTGTTCTTACGTGCGTCCATCTGTCTGTCTGTGTACATTTCTGTGGAGGACTGAGGTTTTCAAGTTAAAGAGGTGACCTGTTTGTCTTTTGTGTTTTGTTTTGTCAATTATAAATGGTAAAGAATGTTTCAGAATCTTGGGGATGGGGTGAGGAGACAAGATTTGTATTATTTAACAAAATATATTTTAGGGAGAGGATGCCAAACTGGTAAACATAGTGTCAGAAATGGTCTCTGTGTTCTCTTAGAAACTTTTCTCATTAAAGTAGTAGTGTTTTTTCCCTTTTGTTTTTCACTTGTCACAAAGCCCAGTTCTTAGGGGTGGAAATGAATTCCTTTCCTGGCACACAAATTTCCTGATGTAAGATTTGAGTAGAAAAGGCTGAGACACGTTTACCCCCTTAAGAAATGACCTCATACACATCTTTTTAGAAGAGGGTACAGTAGGGGCTAAGCCTCTTCCCTTGGCCTTTTGCTGGGAGAGGAACTGTGGGAAATGCCCTGTTGCTTTGGGCTTTGCAGAGGCCTGTGCTGTTTGCACAGATTCAGAGTGCTTTGTAAAGTTTGGCCTTACAGAGGGCTTGTAATGTTTTTTGGTGTCATGTCTATTTAAGGAATAGTATGGGACATGACATGCAGACAGATTTCAGTTTATTTCCAAAGAGTATTGGATTTGTTATATATTTAAGGAGTACTCTCTTGCTTTGTTATGAGATATTCTAATTAGATAAATGAATTGCTCGATCTTGATCAACTTAAGTCTAAATTCAAGTTGGTTTCTTTGTTTTACCCTTTCCTTTTACTCCCCTCCCCCATCCCCCCCCTGAGTCATAAGCATGCCGAGTTGGGAATAGAACTTGTCAGCTGAGTAGGGATGAGACAGTTCTCTGCACATACTTGTAACTGTGGCCCATGAGGAGAGTAAAGGACTTAAAATGCTGGAGAAATACATTCACTGAGGCAGCTTCTTCTGTGGCTGTGTGGTGTGGTTGCAGGGTTCCATGTGACCATTTACTGATGTATTCTCCCTTTGAACCACTTAGGAGTCTGTTGTTCTGTGACTTGTCCATTGTTGGCTTCAGGTGTATGTGTTTGTGTAGGGCCTAGGACCTGGTGCTGAGTCTCTCATGGGTCCTACCTACTTGATGACTTTATAAAATTCTGTTGAGTGTGGCGTTAAATGGGCTTCAGCTTCCCCTTGGCAACTCTTAGTGCCTGTCTCATCTCGCCATTCTACTTATGTTTTCTCATTTATACCATGAATCACTATATACTCTCTTTAGGGGCTGTCATTGGAGATTAAAATCAGTGGCAGCTCTGATTTTACTGCTCAACCTCAGTAAAGGACACTGTGGTTTAGCACATCTCTATTTCAGCTTTCCCTTTATTCTTGATCTTTAAAAAAACTTTATAATTTTCCTGGTCTCATTAGTTGTTATTTTTTTCATTGTATGCTTTTTGAAAGCTTCCATAAATCCTTTTTGATACGACGCGGGAGGGTAGTAAATAAATGTTTATAAATAAGTAAGTGCTCTTAGAACAAGTGGTTCAGTATTTCGTAATGAAGATTACACTTACGCTGGACGCCAACAGGCCCAGTTGAAGATTTGTCAGCCAATCATTGCCTTCTTATCTACACCCCTCCCTCTCCTTCTAATAGGAAATATTTCTGTATAATCTTAGGTACTGCATTTTGTTGGGATTGACATCTACACACTGCTGTATTTAAAGTAGATAACCAGCAAGGACTTACTGTATAGCACAGGAAGCTCTGCTCAGTATTCTGTAATAACCTTAATGGGAAAGGAATTTGAAGAAGAATAGAAAAAAATTAAATTAAAATCTTAGGTACTCCATTTTGAAGAGAAACAATCCTCGCCCACCATAGGCACCAACCTTAGTGCCTGGAATAGTAACGATAGCAAAAGTTTATTGAGTGGTTTCTGTGTGCCAGGCGCTGTTCTAAATGCTTTTACATACATGAGTTTTAAAATTCTAACAAACATCTCCTAAAGTAGATACAGTTACCATAACCATTTGGCAGATGAGAAAACAGGTATAAAGAAGTTAAACAATTTACCCGAAGCTAAACCTGGCTAGTAAGCTCAAAACTGGGATTCAAAAGCAGTGGTGTGGGAGCTTCCCTGGTGGCGCAGTGGTTAAGAATCCACCTGCCAAAGCAGGGGTCACGGGTTCAAATCCTGGTCCAGGAAAATCCCACATGCCACGGAGCAACTAAGCCCGTGCACCACAACTACTGAGCCTGCACTCTAGAGTCCACGAGCCACAACTGCTGAGCCCACGTGCTACAACTGCTGCAGCCCGCGCGCCTAGAGCCCGTGCTCCGCGACAAGACAAGCCACCACAATGAGAAGCCCGCGCACCGCAACAAAGAGTAGCCCCCGCTCGCCGCAACTAGAGAAAGCCTGTGTGCAGCAACGAAGACCCAATGCAGCCAAAAATAAAATATATTAAAAAAAAAAAAAAAAAATGTGGTGTGACTCCAGAGTCTGAGTGTAGGGTGTATTATAGGCTTATAGTCAATATTTGACTATTAATTTTATTAACACGTTCTGAATTTTATTTGGGGATTTTTGAATCATGAATCAGTTTAACCCAGTTTCATTTTAGAATTTCCTTCTGAAAATGACTACAGTATATGACTTTGGTTTTGCAGGTCTCTGTCAACTAATTCATTTTTTGATGATAAAAAGCTGGAAGGCAAATAGTGAGTCTGTGAAGCATTCCCAAAATTACTAATTTATCTCTGCTGGTGCCAGACTGTTTACTGAAGATATTGAAAGCAGAGTTAATTTTAGTTTCTTTAAACTCTTGGTCCCTGCGCTACATATCTTCAGGAGAGACCTTCATAGGGGAGCACGGGAAGGGAAGACTGGCAAATTTTACCTAATCCACTAGCTGTAATCTGTGTGAGTGTAACAGGATAATAGGGAGATGTGTTTAAAAGAAATTATGACGGGAGAATTATTGGTAGGCTGAGTAATTTCAGTGGAGGGTAGCAAAAATGTTATTCCATCTTAGACAGTGTGATTAAATAGCACAAAAGTTTGATTTAGACAGGGAAGAATCAGCTCTTCTAAGGTGTTTGTCTCTCTCAAATTGATGACAGATTTTCTCTAACCATATATGCTTTCCCTTGTGTATATGCTGTCCTATGTTTTTTGTTTGTGTAAATCTTGTCTTCTGAACAAGACAGAAGGGGATAGGGCCTTCTGACCAAGGGATGGGGATAGAGCCTTTTTTGTACCCTCTCTGCTTCTAGGTGTAGAGTTGGATGTTCTCTATGTGTTTTTTGATGGATAGATCTCCCATTTTACAGAGAGCTTGTTTTTGTAAAAATGAAATCAAAGCACTGACAAGTTTAATATTGTGGAACAGTGGGATTTTTTTTTTAGGAGTGATTTGAAGGAGGTGACAGAGATCATATAAATGGGTATTTAAATGTGAGAAGCACTTTTAGGAGCACAATTTGAGAGTGATGAAAGCATGGTAATTGTGAGGAGCACGGTTAGAAAGTGATGAAAGCATGGTAATTGAAGCCACTTTTTTTTTAAAGTGACAATATTAAAGAGATATTTAGAATTTGCCCTTGGGCTGCACATCCTTTGGGATGAATCAAGTCATGCTGAACATACGCCCTGATTGGCTGAAGCAAAGGTGTAATTTTTGTATTTTCTGGCATAAAACCTATCTATCTCAGGAAGCATCTCTACAGAAAGAAGTGGTTTCTGGTTTTGTAGAATTATGACCTTAAGAACAGAAAGAGATTGAGTAGAGTTTCCTGCTTTTCAACAGAATAGGACAAACCTCCTGAGACAAGACCATATGGAAGCATCCTGCTGAGTGCCCATGTGTTTAGGGTGAGGTTGGGGCAGATGGTACAGGCAGGGTTCCTGGCTGCTTGGTCAAGGATTCTGGAGATGATAGAAGTTAGATGTTAGGTACTGTGGAAGAACTGTTATATGTTGTGTATATTGGGCACGTTAGCCTAAGAGTTGGAGTGAGCTCAGTGAGAGGATATTGATGTATTTGGTAGTGTTGGGGGTAAGATAAGGGAAGAGGTGGGGAGATGCTGACTTGGATTGATAACCTGCAATTCGATCTTAACCTCCTTCTGAGGTTAGGGAGGGGGACACAAGATATGGTGTGAGAAACAAGATTCCAGATCCCTGGCCTCTTCTGTTCTCTAGAGCCTTCAAGTAAGATATTGCAGGACTGTAGGATTTTTCTATTTAAGCTTGAAGCTGTTTTGATTCCTTTTTGAGGTACTAGGCCAAAAGCTGTATTTATAGAACTGGTTTTGACACATTATCTCACCCTGTCCTTTGCCTTCCTTACTGGAATCCAGCTAATGTTGCACTCTGCCTGGCAGGAAAGGTTGATTGAAGAAATGTACACATAGATATACAGCTGAGTGATTGAAAATAGCTCCAAACTTTGTAAATAGTCCAGCTGTAACGTTTGCAGTCAGTTGAATTGCTGGGATAATTTCAAATGGTATAATATAATTACTCAGCTCACATGTGGTAGGTATACTGCTGGTTAACCTGGACATTGGCTGTTTCCACACACAAGTTTCTGGCAAAGCAGGAAAAAAAAATACAAAAACAAGGTGCTTGTTTTGTAACAGAGCTTGAGTTGGGATTTTTCTTTGTCCCTCATAATTTCAAGAGTTTTCTTTAAAAAAAAATTTCTGTAGAATAGATAACATATCCATATGTAGACAATTCAGTCAGTATTCCACTTCTGCAACCTTGTTAGCAATTTTTTCTTTATCCTTCCAGAGATATTCTATTTATGTACAAGCCATGTGTAAATCCTTTCTTTCTTTTTTTTTGGCTGCGCCACGATGCTTGAGGGATATTAGTTCCCCGATCAGGCATCGAACCCGGGCCCCGGGAGTGAAAGTGCTAAGTCCTAACCACTGGACCGCCAGGGAATTCCCAATCCCTTCTTATATAAATATATCCTCCTGATCAGTCCTTAGTGGTACATTGGAACTGCTTTTTTCTCTTTAATAGCTACAGAGTGTTCTATTGTGTCTCTGTACTATAGTTTATTTAACCAGCACCCAACTGATATGCATATATGTTTCCAGTTTTTGCTATTATAAACAATGTTCTTATGTATGCCCCTTTGTGTACATCAGGTGTAAGCTTATTTGAAGGTAGTTGATTTACAACATTGTGTTAATTTCTGCTGTACAGCAAAGTGATTCATTTATACATATATAAATTCTTTTTCATCTTCTTTTCCCTTATGGTTTATCACAGCATATTGATTACAGTTCTCTGTGCTATACAGTAGTACCTTGTTGTTTATCAGAATAGAAAGATCTTAATGCAATGGCAGTCAAACTACTACCCCAAACAGTTACTGGAATGATCATATGACCTGAAAGGAAAGATCTACAGAGACTGTCCTGAGATAAGTTGAACTATCAAAACCAGCAACCATTATTGCTGGAGAAGAGGCATGTTGCCTAGAGTAGGGAGGAGTAGCCCCTCCTTTTTAAAAAATTTTTAGGGGACATGGTGATGGTAGCTGAATCTGCAAGCCAGATATATTTCTTTTACTCTCAAAATGTTAGTTCCACCCATTTATGATCTCTGCCTCAGAAAAACATTTGTGGTCCATGTCTCATTCAGTCCTTTTCCCTTAAAACTACTCAGATGGATATCATGAGACCAGTCATCAAAATCAGCTTATGAATTCCAAGTACTTGTTATGCCTAAAGTTTAATAATCACCTCAGAAAAATAAAAGCAAACTAATATTTTGAGTTCCCCTCCAAAAAAGCATTTTACAGACTGGCTTATTTTACCAAATAGAGTGCTGTGACTCCAGAAAGTAAAAGTCTTACTGGCTGCTTGTGGAACCTGGGTCGCTTAGTCCAGTATCTTCACTTTAGTTCCCTCATCTGGAAAATGGGAATGAAAATGCTGAAGAATCTCCTTTGAGCACTCAGGAGAATAAAGTCATTTCCAGAAGGTTATGTATTATAGAAATGACTCTTCAGAGACATGAAGATTATAAGGTAATTTAAAAAGTAACTCTGACAGTGTTTTAGAAAAAAAATTAGTCACATTCTGCCTACATGGTACTAACATATGGTGCAGCCCTGATGAGCTGCACAAGTGGGCTGAAATCAAAATGCAGTTGGAGAGAGGAGCAGTAGTGACTCACTAGATGAGACAGATTTGGCCTTATGGCCGGGCAGTGAAACTAAGGCGGAACTGGTGGTCTTTGAACATGCCAGATTTCAGCAAATGATACATGAATATTATGGGAAATTGGAATGACTGAGCCCTTGGGTGTGGATTAGGTGCTTTGTCAGTGTCTCAGTCCTTGTAGCCCTCTGTATCTTTAGAGCCCCCACTTCTTCCACACAGTGGGGAACCTTTGCTGCCTCTGACTTCTGTGCATGGTTCCCTGTGTCTTTAGGAAGTAGAAGCTGCTAGGCAAATATTTAACACTGATATGCCTGGAACATTGGGTTCAAACTAGAAAGATACATAGGACAGTTAGCAATTCTTCCCAGAGAAAGCTGCACATTAGCTTAGCTACCATATGTAAATTGCTGCTGCTACATCCAGCAATTTTGTTGCCCAGGGCTGACAGTGCTGCCAAGGAAACAGGAGGAGCTAAAGACAGAATGAGATTCCTACTCCCCCCCCCCCCCAATAGAGAGCTGTATGGGGAGGAGAGAGGGAATACTTAATGGAGATTTGAGAATTACTTGGAGAGTATAGGCATTTGGGGAGGAAGTAGGAAAAGAGATTTTTAAAAATGTATTTTGCATTCCCTGTCTGCCTCACCTGAGCACCTCCAAAATGGAATGCCTCTTAGGTGAGATGAACTCTTGTTTAGCTGTGTACGTAGTCATATGGAAAGATTATATAACTAAACAGGAGATAAGATGGCAGATCAGGGAAAGGAAGAAGAACAAAGTCCAACTCACCACCATTCAACTTTGTGAACCACTTTTTGTAGCAGTTTCAGAGGATTTAATAATTATGTTGGGGCTTCCCTGGTGGTGCAGTGGTTAAGAATTCGCCTGCCAATGCAGGGGACACGGGTTAAATCCCTGGTCCGGGAAGATCCCACATGCCACAGAGTAACTAAGCCCGTGCGCCACAAGTACTGAGCCTGCGCTCTAGAGCCCGCGAGCCACAACTACTGAAGCCCGCATGCCTGGAGCCCGTGCTCCACAACAAGAGAAGCCACTGCAATGAGAAGCCCGCACACTGCAATGAAGAGTAGCCCCTGCTTGTCGCAACTAGAGAAAGCCCACGCCCAGCAACGAAGACCCAACTCAGCCAAAAATAAAAATAAATAAAATAAATTTTAAAAATATTATGTTGGCTTTGTCAGATAGGTGTTATATTTATTGTTTGTGACATACAGATAAGGATGATATTGGCAAAGTCAGGCTTTATGCCAATTCTGACTCTTGATTCTTTTTTTTTTAAATAGATTTATTTATTTTATTTATTTATTTTTGACTGCGTTGCGTCTTTGTTGCTGCATGCGGGCTTTCTCTAGTTGCCGCGAGTGGGGGGCTACTCTTCATTGCAGTGCGAGGGCTTCTCACTGCGGTGGCTTCTCTTGTTGCGGAGCGTGGGCTCTAGGCGTGTGGGCTTCAGTAGTGGCACGCGGGCTCAGTAGGTGTGGCTTGCAGGCTCTAGAGCACATGGGCTCAGTTGCTCCATGGTGTGTGGGATCTTCCCGGACCAGGGCTTGAACCCGTGTCCCCTACATTGGCAGGCGGCTTCTTAACCACTGCGCCACCAGGGAAGCCCCCTGACTCTTGATTCTTAAATATGGGCTGCTCGGGCTTCCCTGGTGGCGCAGTGGTTGAGAATCCACCTGCCAATGCAGGGGACACGGGTTCGAGCCCTGGTCTGGGAAGATCCCACATGCCGCAGAGCAACTAGGCCCGTGAGCCACAACTACTGAGCCTGTGCGTCTGGAGCCTGTGCCCCGCAACAAGAGAGGCCGTGACAGTGAAAGGTCCGCGCACCGCGATGAAGAGTGGCCCCCGTTTGCCGCAACTAGAGAAAGCCCTCGCACAGAAACGAAGATCCAACACAGCCAAAAATAAAAATAAATAAATAAAAATTAAAAAAAAAAGTATAGCATTGTCTAGAGTCTGTGCATGTACTTTATTAAAAAAAATGGGCTGCTCACAAGAAAATGTTTATAATTGTCACATGAAGAAAGTGTTGCCATTTTGCATAACATTGTTAACACTACTGAACTGTACACTCAAAAATGGTTAGATAGTAACCTTTTCTCTTTTTTTTGGCCGCACTGTGTGCAGCTTGTGGGATCTTAGTTTCCTGATCAGGGATCGAACCCGTTCCCCCTGCACTGGAAATGTGGGGTCTTACCCACTGGACCGCCGGGGAAGTTCCTGTGTATTTTTTACCACAATTTTTTTTTTAAAGCTGGGGAAAAATTGTTGCCTCTAAAGAGAGGATGAGCATACTGGCCAGTGGCGAAGGAGATGAGGTTGAGGTCTGTTTATAATCTTCTCTCCTAGGGTCAGGGAGAGGACACATGTAGATGACTCAGTCAGTAAAGAATCAGAAGCCCCAAACTTAAGTGTGAATCATGGAAATAGTAGCCACAGAGCAAGTGTCGGAAGTGGTGGGGGGGGAATGGTTTTTATATACCCCACAGAGGAAGTGTCACGTTTTATCCCTGCTGACCAAGACAAATCAGAACTAAGCCTGATGTACAGGACTCAGGCTGTTTAACATGGAACAGTTTACTACTGTGGAAGGAGATGCTCTGGGAATGATAAGAATAGAAGAAGGGCATTTACTGTGTGTTTCATTGTATCTGTTTAATCCACCTAATCACCCCCATTTTACAGATGAGCAAAAACAGTTAGTGGTTAAATAGTTTTTCAGTCTTGAATCCACCTATTTGTTGCTGAATACTTTCACACATTTTATTTCATTTGATGCTCTAGTCTTTGAGTAGATTCTACTCACTATTAGTTGTGATGTGTGTGCCCAGGATCCTGAATTAGACTCTGGTGGCAGCTGCTATTCCCTGGCTGCAGGTTCCTAGGGAAAACAGGTAGAGTGGCTAATCCAGACAAACTCAACTGGATTTAGCACTGATCCCTGGTGGAGTTCTGCATCATGAAGAGCTTCGCTAGCTAGGATAGCTTCCAAAGTTGATCCTTTTATCTGGTTATTTGGCTTTCCTAGGGTATGTGGGTGGGAGGACATGCAGTTTTCCAAAGCAGTAAGCCCAACCTTCTTATTGAGCCAGCCGTATAACAGGAGGAAAAAGAAAGAAGTGAGGGCATTGCAAACAGTCTAAAGGTAAGAAACATTTTTTAAAAGCACGATTTTCCCAAGTCATTCCTATTATTTGTCTCCTCTTCCAGTTAGAGATTTGTACAGTGGCTTGAGTGTATTCTGGGCATCCATTGGTTCCTTTTGAGATAATGTGTATAGTTAAGTCCTCTTTAACAGGTGAGGAAATTGACACTTAAGAGATGTTAATGAACTTGATCAGAGTCACACATCTACTGAGTAACAGCAGGAAGTTTTCACTACCCTTAATCAGATCTCTCTCAGGACAGTTGAGACTTTGGACATTTACCTACTTACAAGATTTGCCTAAGAAAAATGGTCAGATTCAACTTTATGGCGCTCAGCATTTAAACAGTCTTTTCTGTGGTTTGCGTGCATGATCTTCCTTATAGACAGTTTTTAACCTGATGTTCTACAGGACCCAGACTGTTCAATGTAGAGCAACTTATTACAGTGGAAGGAGATGCTCTGGGAAAGATGTGGCTCGGAGAAGGGAGTTTACTGTGTGCTTCAGTGTATCTGTCAGGCTTTCAACCAAGGTTCCAACTGCCTGGCATTATATTCATTCCATCCAACTCCTTCATTGCCTGGATTCATGTGATCTTGAGAGTTACTTCATTGTGTCTTTTCTCGTCTGTAAATGGAGATAGAATAGGTAGGAGCATTAAATATAAAGGACTGAAAACACCGCATGGCATACAGTAAATACTCAAAACATGTTAGCTTTTATAATTGTAGCCACTTGTAAATGACTGGACATTTCTCCCTACTTTCCGGTGATAAGGTGTGCAGATTTTAAATAGCATATACCATCAATTTGAGGATGCATGCATTTATTATCATTGATGGCATCTTAAATTCCTTGATTTGTGATAACCTGTTAGATTCGAAGAGAAAAATCTGTGCAAAAAACTATTCATCTCAATGCTGGATATAAAATCAGTGAATTATCTATTGTTTTGAACTATCCAGGCCTGTTTTCAAATTTCCCAGGAGACCTATGGTTACCCTGAGGGCCAGGAGAGGCAAACAGGTAGGATCTGCCTTCCCCCCTCTATCTTCAACCTGAACAGCTTCACCTTTATGTTTATGGGAAAAACACTGCATTTAAAAACATTTCAAAAACCTCTCATCTGGATAGTTCACTTCTTCTTTAGCTCCCTGCTTTATATCCAGGTATTATTGAGAGCACTTACTAACAATTGTTAGTAAGTTAGTGAGTCATGCTCATGAGGCTAGGGTCATGGGTTCAGGCCTTATGTAGGCCACTGAGAATTACTGTGCCTGTTACCAGCCTCTATATCTGGAGTTTGGTTCAGTGCATACTATGTAAGAGCTGTTGATGGTGATTGAGTCAGTGACCATCTATCTTCCTGTAAAGGACTGTGTTTTGTTATTTACTCAAGATACAGGCCAGCAGAAAACTCTGAAAAATAAGAAAGGTTCATTACCTTGCCTACACTAAGGGAGGTGTGTAGGAGATCTGAGACCTTTCCTCTCAGCCCTGAGAGATGATACCGTTCATTCACTCTTGCATCCTTGAAACATGTAAGTTCCAGGATATATTCCAAAACCAAATATTAAATTATTTACAGTGTGGGATAGGTACTTGCCTTTCAGAGTCCCCTGTACCATTGACTTGCCAAGTACAATTTTAATACATCATGGCAGGTCATGTTTGGAACATCTAAACATATCACAAGCAGACAGTCCTGCTCGTTTCCCTCCATCCTTGTCTGTTGCGTTGCTCCCCACCCCACCTACCTTTTTGGTGCTCCTTTCCGCCCCTAACTCTTTTCACCCCTCTTTGGAACCACCTTTATGCCTCTACACATGGTGATTAAGAACATGAAGATAAGATTAATAGAAATAGACTCTGTTTAGCTCCAGGGAAGTACAGGACAAAGGTAGTTCAGGCTTCCTCACAGATCTTAATGCATTTAGTTTGGTTCCCCACAGAAATGAAAGATGTGAAAAACTCAAACCTGAAGCTTTTAGTTTCCATTTAGCTTTCCTCTCTCCCCAAAGCATTTCTGTTTTCTTACAGACAAGACAACAAAATGTAGGAAAATTAAAGCTGGAATGACAAAGCTTTTAAAGAAAATACCTTCTTGGGACTTCCCTGGTGGCCCAGTGGTTAAAAATCTGCCTTCCAGGGCTTCCCTGGTGGCGCAGTGGTTAAGAATCTGCCTGCCAATGCAGGGGACACGGGTTCAAGCCCTGGTCTGGGAAGATCTCACATGTCGCGGAGCAACTAAGCCTGTGCGCCAGAACTCCTGAGCCTGCGCTCTAGAGCCCGTGCTCCGCAACAAGAGAAGCCACTGCAATGAGAAGCCTGTGCACTGCAACGAAGAATAGCCCCTGCTCACCGCAACTAGAGAAAAGCCCATGCGCAGCAAGAAAGACCCAATGCAGCCAAAAATAAAATAAATAAATTTAAAAAAAAAAACACCATTCACTTAAAAAAAAGAAAAAGAATCTGCCTTCCAATGCAGGGGACGCGAGTTCGATCTCTGGTCGAGGAACTAAGATCCCACATGCTGCAGGGCAACTAAGCCTGCGTGCCTCAATGAAAGAGCCTGCATGCCACAACTAAGACCCGATGCAGCTAAAAAAACTAAATTAAATTTTTAAAAAAAGAAAATACCTTCTTGTGTATTAGTCTTCCCACTGTCCTCCTGCAAGTGACTAGGGCCTCTGTGGAGGAAGACGGTGTGTCCTTTTTTTGTGTGCTTAAGTTTTCTTTCAAAAGTCTTTGGGTGACTTAGTAGGATGATTAATATCCTGCTTATGTATTTGTTTTTTAAATAAATAATTCACTTTCCTTTTTCTCTTGGCTATGCAACTAAGGTTGTTCCTTAGCCCCCTATATATAGGGCTGCTATGTTCTCTGGGACCTAGATGTGTGTCCTTCATACTTTAATATAATGGCCCTTCTTAACAACCCCAAGCCTCCCTTTTTTTTTTTTTAAATTTATTTATGGCTGTGTTGTGTCTTCGTTTCTGTGCGAGGGCTTTCTCTAGTTGTGGCAAGCGGAGACCACTCTTCATCACGGTGCGCGGGCCTCTCATTATCGCGGCCTCTCTTGTTGCGGAGCACAGGCTCCAGACGCACAGGCTCAGTAATTGTGGCTCACGGGCCTAGTTGCTCCGCAGCATGTGGGATCTTCCCAGACCAGGGCTCGAACCCGTGTCCCCTGCATTGGCAGGCAGATTCTCAACCACTGCGCCACCAGGGAAGCCCCCAAGCCTCCCTTTTGCTCTTTGTATCCTGGAGATTCCCCAGCTAGCATGCAGTATGAGTCTGGTCTCACAGGGTCACACACTAGCAGTGTTTCTCAACTGTTCCATGCAACATATTGGGAAACATGACTCCTTGGTCTTTTATTTACCCTTTATATCTTCCAGAATAAAACTAACAAGTAGACATTTAACTTGTTCTCTACCCTCCAAGGTAACAACTACTTCAGAACCCTCTCAAGACACACTGTCTCAATAAAAGTTTATACTGCCTAGATGGTCACATTTCTCAAGAGAGATAGACCATGGGCTCTGGAGTTAGAATCCCTCATGTAGATTATTTTAGCATCTAAATTCTTAGGGTAATCCCCACCTTAAATGGTTATAATGATACAGGATTGAATGAGGTGTTGTGAACTTAGAAAATGTAAGTTCCTTTCCACTTAATAACTTGATGATGTAGGCAGGTCCAAGAAAGTGCTTTTAGAAGTTTTTTTTGTTAGTGTAGACTTTGCATTAAAATGGTTGGGAGCATCATTACTTCATTAGCAAAATTGAAGACCAATTAGGTCCATATGAAAAGTCAAATTAAGTACTCAAGCACCCATTTAATGTCAGTCAAGAAATGTCTTTGTGTTCACGGAGGGTAGGTAGAGTGCAGTGTCTCACAGTGAGTTCTGGTTCTAGCTTTGTCTTTGAGAATTCTTACACTTTCCAGAGTAGACTTGGTGACTTTCAGCAGTTCTCTGTCTGTAGCCAGGGCCAGACAGAAAGTACAGTTGGCAGGAGTTGTAGATGGAAGTTTGTAGGAATTTGGGCAGCTTTTATAGAATCAGTCTTGCAAGATTGTTCAATAATGTTCAAAAATGAAACAAACTGGTTTTGTGGTTCCTCTGTTTGCTTTTACCTTCAATTAACTTCCCCATCTTCCGATTTGTTGTTGGTTTCAGTGGTTCACCACCGTCCTGGGGCCACCAATATGCATTTACAAGGCAGGAACTTGGGGTTGCCTTTTAAGAGCTTTATGCCTGGCACCAGCCTATTCAGGAAGGTTGGTCTGGGGAAATATCATGGCCTCTTCACATTAACAATATGATCGTTAATTGCTAAAAGGATTATACAACCTTTAGCTTTATTGTAGTTTCCCACCCAAAAGCAGATGCTAAAAAATGATTGTTTTGGTGACCTAGCTGTGCTGCAGTTCAACTTCATAAATCCTAGTCAATGTTTTGCTGTTTGTTGTGACATTTTGTGGTAAGCCTCTTCTTAAGCCTTTTAGTACTTTAGTTCTCCATTTTTAAGTTGATGGTGTTCTTAAATTAACTTTGAGATGTGAAATGTAATTTATCGTTAAGGTATTGTATACTTTAAAAATGGGAGAGGGAGAGTTTGTTTTTTATCTTCAGTCTTGGTGACAAAGGGGCTTTTCCTTGGAAAGAAGCTACATATTTGGGATTATGAGAAGTATAGGCATGGCCCACTTATTTTTCTTTCCTTGGTTTTTTAGAGTGAAGACAATAGTCCAGAGAGGGAGGTGGAAAGCTACAGGTATGGGCTAACTGCTGGATGGTTGTGCTCTGTGGTTTTCTTTTTAACCTTCTTGCATGAGGCCTGTTTTGCAGAAGTGAAAAAATTGCCTTCAGAAAGGTGATGGCTTTTTTCCTACATTATGGGATAAATTTCCTGTTCCTAGGAAGCTAGATTTTTTTTTTTTTCCTCTTTTCGAACTCTTTCTCCTCTTTCTCCTTAGCTGTTTCCCAAGGCAGGCTTATCTCCCATTTGAACTAGCTGCTGCCTAGTCCTAACAGTTGGGGCTGGGCAGAGGTGGGGGGGGGGGAGGGTATGTATGTGTATGTATGTACATCTGCACACAGCAGCTGCCCAGCTAGCTTTCTTTCCCCTTTGCACTTCATAGCTGGAAGACCCCAAGTAAACAAGAACAACGATGAGGACAGAACGTAGTGGATTTCACACAGATAATATTACCCTCCTGGAACCAGAAGTTGTTCAACATACTGATTTTTAAATCAGCACTGGAGCCTAAATAAAGCTTAAGCTTACAGTATATTGTTATCAACTAACAATTACACTTAAGTTCCAGAACTAGTTTGGGACCTGAAAATATGACCTGATTTGAATGGTGGTCACAATTTGACAGGACAGTTTATTTGGTCAGGGTTAGTCCGAGAAACTCCAAGGAAGGCTCTGAGCTTACACTTTTGCTGAGAGCACTAAGCACGGAAGAATGTCTTTCTGCTAGTCCTTTGACACTGACTGGGGAGAAGATAGTAGTGATTAAGGATAGGGAGAGGAAATGGAAAACTTAGATTTCAAAAAAGGTAACTTTTCTTCCCTTCAACCTTGTTCTATCTTCTCATGTACCATATATGATAATTTTACAGGCAAACTAGCTTGCACACAACAATTACTAAACTTAGTGCTTTTTGTCTTACAGTGGTTTTAGATTTGGAATGGAAGGTTTTTTTTTTGTTTTTTTTTTAAACTGGAAACTCTAACTTTATCCAGAGAAGATATGCTTTACAATTCTTGGAGGTATCTTAACAACCTAAAATGAAACTCCTGTCACAGAATTTGGATGCATTTGCTCACAATCTGGAAATACCATAAGCCCTAGGGAAGGAGGAAGGGGGCTTTCTGCCCACATCCTATCAGCAGGCCTTAATTACTAGAAGTGGTTGAGCCTAGCCAGCAGGGCACACAAGACCAAAAAGCAAAAAATGCAGGCGGGAGGCCCAGGAACAAAATCCAACTTGCAGAGATCCTTGGTGGGCACCAGTGTTTTTCAGATTTTTAATTTATTGCCAGGTTTTAAACATGGGGGGATTTCAGATAGAAATGGAACTTTTTTTTTTTAAACAATAATTCTATTCCTTCTTTTCTTTAAGACCCTCTCCCCCCTTTCAGGAATTTTTTCATTGTATAGATTCTCATGGAAACGCAACAAAGGTTTTTTGTTTTGTTTTTTTTTTTTTTTTTTTTTTTTTGTTTTTTTTTTTTGTTTTGTTTTAAATTATATTTAACTGTCACATTTTTGCAAAAAGTCTCCCACAAAGTGAGATGTCACAGAAATAATTAGCAATTTAGGTCAGTATATTTTTGCATATGCAAGGTACTAGCTTGGGAGTTTTAGGAGACCCACTAATTACATTAGAAGTACTAAATTTTGGAAATGAAATTCAAGTCCATAAAGGTTTTAGGCTAAATTTTAAGTTATTCTGGTTGGTTATTTTCAAGTGGTATCAATTGGTTGCTTCTTTTCTACATCCCTTATGTACCATTTAACTGCCAGAAGCTCTGGGGGGTGGAGGGGGAAAGCCAGTCTACTTAACTGTCTTAGGTTATGACTTTTCCCTTGGTTTTTGTACTTTTCCTTAAATAGACTAATGATGGGGATTTTTAATGACATAGGCTCTCTTTTATAATTTAGTAGTAGGCTCTAATTTCCTCTATGCTCATATAACCATACTGCACATTTTTGCCCTTTAAAACACATTTAGATTATTGAGATGGAAGTATAAAATCCCTTCACCTGTCACTGATTTCCCTAGTTACATCAGTCGAGATAGACAGCCTGTCGTTTGCACCTACCACCTGGGCTTTTTTGCTCAACTATGCTTTACTTTGCTCTTTCACTCTTTTAACAAAACAAATGCTGTGATTTCTAGCATTTCTCTCTTCTAATCCAGTTTTTTTTTTTTTTTTTCTCTAATCCAGTTTTTAAACTGTTTATTCCCTTCTGATATTCTTTTTTTTTTTTTTGGAATTTTTGAACTTTATTTTATTTATTTTTTATACAGCAGATTCTTATTAGTTATCTATTTTATACATATTAGCGTATATATGTATACACTATGTATATGTATGTGTATATGTATACTCAATCTCCCAATTCATCCCACCCCTTCTGATATTCTAAATGCAGGGTGTGCTATTCTTTGGAGGGTTTCCCTTATCCTCTGATCATTTTTAATGATTTGGATTATTAATGTTACAGCAGGCTGATAGCGCCTACCCTCACACAATTAGACTTTAAATTGTTGCCCTTAGAAAAAAGTAGAGAATATTCAAGGCAAAGAAAACTGAGACAGCCAACCAGGGACAGAAGAGAAAACCATGAGTGTAAATTCACAGACATGTGGTAAAAAGAGACTGAGGGAAAGTTAAGGCCTTCTTTTGCAGTGGACCCTGGGTTATAAGCCTGGAATGTGTTTCTGAGCAAGAAATTTTAAAAAACAACTACTTATGGACAGTTTTCTGTGAATAACTTTTAATTCTACTTTTTAATTTCCCCCTAACAGCTGCATTTTTGTATTTCTATAATTGTTTTTTTATCATCACTTAACTTTGTAACCCTTTTCTAAAATTGAGTGACTTGTGATTAATTTCTGTTCTTTCTCTTCACACAAGCATGTTGAATTTAATTATACTGAGATAATTCTTGTGACCTGCCTGAAGAGAATCACCCTCCCTCATGTAATAACATTTCCATCTTGTAGGTTTTAAAAACAGTGCAGCCTTATAAATCGTAAATGAATTTTAAAACATTACAACCTTTGGCTTGGTAAAGATTACTGTAAGGAGTGCACATCTTTCATACACTGAGCAGTACTCTTTTGTTATAGATGTGATTCTGATTAAAATAGAGATGTAATTAGTAGTCATGTATTTTTAGTGAGTAATAAAAGCGTAACAACCAGTGGCCTTCCTGAAAACTTGATTCCTTTTTAAAGGAATCCTTAAACTAAAAAATCTAATTTGGTTGTTAACTGGCCTCACAAAGTTGCTCCTTAGTCTAGGTAGTTCTCTATAGGAAGAGGCTTGTGATCGACTCCAGTGTACTTAGAAACAAGGACCAGCCTAACCAGTAACTCAGCCAGCCCCAGCCTGGGTTAACATCTTCTTTTTGTCTGGCAGTCAGGGCTTGGTGAACTGTGTGTGCTGTGTGCCAGCTGCACAGTCTCCTCTCACTTGCAGCCTGTGTCTGCTTCCTCTTTTAATAGGGTGGAAAAGAGCTCCTGTCACTTCTGTCTCTAAAGTAGTAGATCAGATGGGCAGGGGCTCTGAAAAAAACAGAAAAGCAGTTATCTGCTATTTTAGTTCTAAATGTTGGGTGGTTATGTCTGGATATTGGACAGAAGACACAGTTTCTACCTTCCTCAGTCAGATGCAGACAGGTGTCAGCCATCGTTACACAGACTAGAACATTTAGGCCTGTGCCATGACATTACTGCCTTTCATTATTTTTTGTTAAAGTCATTCTCTATGTTTAGGAGTTCATCTGTTTACCTCTTTACAGGCTGAACATAACTTCTTTTTTTCAAAGTTCCCTGTATTGTGAAGTGAGCTTGAGTGAAGTGAAGTCTTTGAGGTAAGGCAACCCTAATGATAAAAATGGAAAGAAGGCCTGTGAAATTTGGGAGCCTTCGGAGATACAGTTTTAGAGTCACTGCCTAAATATTGAAATGCCACCATTTGTTGTTTGGAGGGATGTGGAGCTAAATTGAGAATGGGAGTACCACATCTGCCTTGACTGCTAAATATATCCATCTCTGCTGCTCACCCATAATAGAATTTTTATGTGCACATTCATTAATCTTGGTTTTAGGAACAGTTTAAAAGAGGGCAGCCGCTGAAGAGACTTAGGCTACATTCCTGTTTCCTTCCTTTAAGTGTTTGAGTATTTGTCCCTGGTAGGCCCCAGTTCTTTTTCATTATTATCACTGTGGTGGCTTTTGTTTAGTTTTCTTTTGTTTTTTGTTTCTCTAGAAAGGTCAAACTACTGAAAAAACAGTGTTCCTTAGTACTTTATCAAGAGGCAGAATATACTATTCCATTTTTATTTTTCACTTTTTAAATTTTCTGGCAAATTAAGATTCAGAATTAGTAAAGAAGTTTTGCCCTGTGCTAGCTAAATGAATGTCAGTGAAACAGCAATTTTTAAAGTTTTCACTGTGATGAGGAACCATTAGGTAGCATATTTTGCTCTCAAGACCATCAAGAAAGCAAGGTTGGTCCAGTGCAGGTAGTAGTATAAGAGCAGTATGTTTCTGGTGGCCAGTTCTTCAGCCAGCTTGCCTCTGGCCTGCTTCTGATGGATGGTCTGAACCATTAAATGACTCTTCTGAGGTTAGTTTGGAACCCAAATAGTGCGTTCGTTGCTGTCTTTGGCACGTGGAAAATAAGTTCAAACCAAGGCTAACAACCCAGTTCTTTCTAAAAACATTTTCAGACCACATGAAGTGAACTTTTTTTTTTTTCCCCTTTTCTTTTGCTTCAGGTAGTTTCAGGCTTTGGGGGTCCTCAAAAACTGATTCTCAGGGAGGAGTTTGGAAGATGTGAAACAAGCTTGTGTTTCTTCTGCTCTGTTAGCCACTGCTATCTTCATGGATCTGACACTCTATTTATCTGACAGTGCACTTAGTACTGCTTCGCCAGGGAAAATCACACAAAACAAGCCTGGCGCATCAGCACTTTCATTGTGTGCTGGGCTGAGCCTCCCTTCACATGGTCACATCCCCCTTTTAATCCAATACTCCCTTCCCCTTCCCCAGTCCTGCCTGTTTCTGTGGCACTTATTGCTGGTTTCCCTGAGCTCCTGTTTCCACTTTGTGTTTTTTGTGGGGCCCAGGAAGCTAAAGCTGTGTGTATTTGTGGATCAGACAAGTGCAGCAAGTTAATAACATTGGCTTCTGAAGGGGAGAGTGAGGTGATGGCTGCGTTTAAGTTGGATTTCCTTCCAGAAATGATGGTGGATCATTGCTCTTTGAATTCCAGTCCCGTGTAAGTATTTTTGTTGTCTCATTTTTATCATAAGTAGAGGAACTGGGCTGTTTTCTTTGTTATTTGATAAAACTGGTCCCTTTCCTTAAAAGAGGGAAGAAAAAATTGGGTGAGGAAGCCAAAGTCCACACTATTGTTATTTTCTATTGTAGTCTGATTCTCTCTCATTATTGCTGATTTCCTCTAGCTATAAAAGTTTTGTACATAAGGATGCATTTGGTATATGACCAGCAACATCAGCTCAAGTGTGCTGGCTCCAGTCCCTTTAAGCTGTAGTTTTCCCATCTGATAGATTCCAAGGTATTTTTTTAAACCATAGTTTTATTACTTTGGGTTGGGTATACAACTTCAGATAATGTTTTGGGAAGCTATTTATTTGTATGTTTGTTTATTTTTAATGATCAAATTCTTAGACTCCTATCACAGAGGACTGGTAGCTAGGGTGTATTTAGTAGTATATACAGGACGCTGTATTGACATGTAAACTAGTCCTGAACCTTGATTTCCACACCCCCCAATCTAGTTGAAAATGCAACACAATACATGATTCTGGGGACATCATATGTGCCCCCCCAAAGGGGGGCAAACTGGATTAATCTTGATTGGGAATTTGCCTTAATAAATTTTGAATGTGGAAATGAGAAACCTAATCAGTTTGCAGTACTAGGGTTCAAGAAGTGACACTGCCATTGTATGCAGCTAAAACACCAACCTAGCTCTGAGTTATACCTATAGGGGGCCTGAATTGTGGGCTTTGTAGAAAAGAACACACTTCTAACTCTTGATTTCAGTTTCTTTAACCAGGCTTCATAGTAACTTGGAACCTAAGTAAAAGAGCCTTAGGTTATTCAAAGCCAAGAATATTAAATGGTAGACTACTCCCTAGATAACAGTAGTGCAAGTCTTTGAGATTAGGCCTCCATGTGCAAATCAGTCTGCCCTGGGATTAGGTGTAACAGGTGTTGTAATAGCAGATTCTCAACAGTTCTTTGTGGAATAGTTTGTTGGGGCGGGGGGGGGGACTCAAAGTTATGTGGCTTGCTGATTTGGGGTGGATCCTATGCCTTCTCTGTAGTCTCCAAAATAATGGTAATTTAGATGTGTCTTTTTATGAGAGTTCTCTTTACTGCTAAAATAAAACTTTATCAGTAGATTACAGGTGAAATCACAATGAATCCATCATAAAGACTTAATACATAATAAAAATATTCCCATGTACCAGATATATGGTCCCTAGAAATAGGACTTTGTGGCTCAAATTATCTTTCACTGTAACACTTTCTCTCTATGCGTTGCAACTGCCTAGTGTTCAATCCTTAGATACAGCATTTTTCCTCAGCCTGTTTCTCATCTTTTACAAGGTCGACCTAATTCAGTATCCCATGAAATCTGGATCATGGACCACTGTGTGAAAGTCACCTGGAGTATAAAAACGCAGGTTCTGGATCCATGCCCAGATACTCTCATGCTAGAATGGGCCCAAGAATCTATTTTAACAATGTCCCATGTGGTTTTTGTGTACACTTAAGTTAGAGAACTAATGGACTGAATACAGTGCTCATTCTGAGTACAGGTAATCAGGGAGTACACTGTTACATTATTTTTTCCCAAGAGCTTTTGCATTTGTTTTAGCCATCCAGCTTCACAGAAGCTTTGTGAGGTTAATTGGGCATAAACTATTGCCCCTGTTTTACAGATGAGAAACCCAGTTGAGAGAGGCTATACCTGACTTGACTGAGGACAGTTGGTATCAACCTTGGGCCTAAAATGCAAGTTTAATGATAGCCTCTGTATTTTTGCCCCCTAGACCTGGCTGCCTCAGGTGTCATTAAGCAGTTAACCATCAACACTTCTCATTATTGCAAGTCCTCTGGCCCACTTCCATGGGCACCACACACCCAAACCCCACAGAGTTGGGAAGAAGAAAGTTCTACAGAATGGTGTGTGCTTGCCACCTCTTTCTTGGATTCTCAGCCCTTCTTTTCACTCATACTACTTTAGCAGTAGGCTTGATAATCATTAGTTTTCTCTCTGAAGTGATATTGCCTGGGAATATGATCTAGCAATGTATCTATTCCAAAATTTCTTTACAACAGAGAAAAATTGCTGGAGGAGCTGTGGAAGGGCTGGGGGGACCTGATCCCTAGTTCCCTTTCTTATTTATAATAATAGATGTTACAGATACTTATTATTTGTAATAAATAATACTCTTCAGCTTCCACTGGTTCCTTTTACTTTGCTTACACACTAGGTCATAGGTGTTCTCTAGGGATTGTATCTCAGACCTTTTCCTCTTAGCTTTCCCATTGCTTAAGGGGGCACTGATGTGCTTCTCTGATTCTCAGATCTTTATCTATCCCCCAGATGTCCCCCGAGTTCTATGACTTTGTTCTAAATACTGCCCATTGGATACCTCCATCTGGAGATCTCCCCATGTAAAAACAATTCCCCAGACTGTCTGTACTAGAATCCAAGAGTGATCAATAATTTCTTTTCCTCATCTCCTTTATCGATTATCTCCAAGTTGTAGTGAGTCCTGCCGCCCAAATTTCTCAACATTGCGGGAATGGTTCCTAATCTTAGGATCTGGTTTGTGCAAGAGCCTACTGATCTGCATATTTCCCCACTTTATTCATCCTCTAGATTATTGCCAGATGTCTTTTAAAAGACAAATCTAATCACCCCTTGTTTAAAAATCTTGGAATAAAGTTCAGCCCTATCAGTATAACATGGAAAGCCATTTCCTGGGTCTCTTCAACCTCTTTATTCTCATCAATTTTCTCTTTCTACTTTTTAAAAAATATTTTTATACTCCCCCCCCCTCAAACTTTCTCAAGTCCTTTTCCTACCTTTCTAATGT
The DNA here is from genome assembly GCF_009873245.2 of Balaenoptera musculus. Classification (NCBI taxonomy): domain Eukaryota; kingdom Metazoa; phylum Chordata; class Mammalia; order Artiodactyla; family Balaenopteridae; genus Balaenoptera; species Balaenoptera musculus. The sequence goes on along the minus strand of NC_045792.1, from coordinate 96,441,120 downwards.
TATCTCACTCTTCTCTCCCTTCTGAGTCCTTAACCATTTCCTCATCACCCCTTAGACTTTCATACCTCCATGCTACATAGCACTTTTTCCAGCTGCTTACTCCATTCAGCTTAAATCCCTGTGCACACACACCCCCTGCCCCAAATAAGTTAAACCATATTAGCCATTTTTTCACAGAACTTTTATAAATCTGTTAAAACATTTGTAGCATATTGTAGTTGTGTCCTTCCACTTGTTCAGTGCCATTGTCTACAGGGCCAGTATTGCTCAGTCTGCTTTTATAGCCCCTATAGTGTGTAGTATCTGATACACAGCAGGAGCTTGGGAAGTACAGTTGAATGAATGATAAACCCTGTGAGGTTTTTTTCTTAATAATTAGAGATGATTACTGAGATAAGGTCTTCAGACGTTATCTCTCTTCCTCAGGGAAGAAGGCTGAAAACCTTCACAAGCAGATTGTTACTGTTCTGTTGTTGAATGGTGACTTAAAAATCTTTATTGATAGCTTTTTCTAGTACCTAACACCTCAACTAACAGGAAGATCTCCCTTTATTCAAATTAAAATTCCTTCCTTCCTTCCAGCATAGATGCATCTAGTCTTGTTCCCCTAGAGAACATCTAGTGAGTAACTTAGGCCAGTGTTTCTGGGTCCTTTTCATTCTGATGTTCTTCTGTGCCAGTTTTTCCACGGCACATTGTGAGCCAGAGGACCTGGTAGGGGTGGGTGGTGGCTGGAGATTGGGATGTGACAAGTATTTATGCCTGCTGGGGAGGTGGAGGGGTTGGTAAGTATTTGAAATTTTTCTGTTTGTATAATGAGCAAATGGAGGTCAACAAGTAATGAGAAGGGGAGAGTGAAAAAACTGAGTTATTAACGGTTTTGGAAATGATTTTTAAACAGATGTGAAGGTAGTATTTGCCAACCCGTCTGACTGCAAGGAACAGATACCACTCAAGCTAGCATATATGAAAGGGTTTTCTTGTAAGGACACAAGTGGACTGGACTATAATATAATCAGGAACTCTACAGCTGAAAGACTCAGAAACTCCATCTTTTTGACCCAGGGCACACGTTCTGCTCTGTCTGCATGCGCTGCTGCTTCTATTCTTCATCTACCAGATAATTTTGGTTGCAGCACCGCTTGGCTTTGCCATTGCCCTTCCAGGCTGTCTTGACACCCCCCCAGAGCATTTTCATCCCACAAAAGAAACCCTGTACCCATGAGTAATCATTCCCTCCCTTTCTCCCTACCCCTAATCCCCATTCCTAGGCAACCACTAACCTACTTTCTGTGTCTATAGATTTGCCTATTCACTTCACGTAAATAGAATCACACAATATGTAGCCTTTTGTGATTGGCTTCTTTCACTTATCATAATGTTTTCAAGCTTCATCTATATTGTAGCATGACTCCTATTATCTCTTGCCACTGCCCTTTCATCTTATCAGCTTAACTCGTGCTGTCCCAAGTTGCAGCTTTTCCTCTTCCAACTTCACCACTGACTGCCTGTTTCTGTTAACCCGTTCTAGATTCTGTAGAGCAGTCCTGTGCAATAGAACTTTCTGTGATGTTAAAAATGTGCTTCTGGGAATTCCCTCCTGGTCCAGTGGTTAGGACTCTGGACTTTCACTGCCGAGGGCCTGGGTTCAGTCCCTGGTCGGGGAACTTAAGATCCCCACAAGACATGCGGCTAGGAAAAAAAAACAAACAAACTTGTGTCTCTGCTGTCCTATGCAGTAGACACTGGTCATATGTGGCTAGTGCAATCGAGAAACTGGATTTTTAAAATTAAATTTAAATAGTCACCTGTGGCTGGTGGCTATTGTGTTGCTCAGTGCAGCTATAGAGGATCTTGATTAGCCAGGCCTATCTTTCTGTTTTAAGCATAGGCCACAGTCTTAGGTTTCCAGCCAGCCAGTGAATCAGCTTGTTGGGTTAAGATCCACCTCCTGGTCTAGTCATCTGGGGCCAAGGAATGGGAAAGAAGTGGGATAGAACATTAACTCTGCCCTCTGAGCTGGGCCTGGTGCTGGGAAGTTTTGATAGGAGAAAGAGAAGAGAGGGTTTAAGAGTTTTGAATGGAAGTGTGCTTTGAAAATAAAGCTCTTTGTTTTCCCTCCCCTGTCTCTTCCAAACTGGTTGTTTCATTTTCCTATGGCATGTTCCATCGAGAATCAGGTAGACAAGGCAGCCTCTGGTCCTGATCTCTCATAGTTTCTCATTCTTAATGATTCGCCAGTTGCTGGGTCAGAAACATAAAAAGAAGTGGGTTGGTGTCATGCCTCTCCCCTAAAATACTTGCTGCCTTCTCATCTCCCTTCATCCCTCATTGCTGCAGGCCATGCTTTTCCTCTCTTCCATCCTACTCCCAGGTTAATACTTCACTGAAGTACTGTCAGTACTTCCACAGACGATAAGAATTTCCACAGACTTGTCCCTTAGGAATGACAGGGACAGTATAGATACTTCTCCAGGGGCTGCTGGCTTCATTGGTTCTTGAGTGAACATAATAAATATATATAATTTATGATCAGTGACTCTGAGGAGCTCTCATCAATGGGGAGGTAAGGCACAAATTTGAGAATGTATTCAGTGATATGTAGACTGAATGCCATACCCAGATGTTGTGGGATCCTTGGCATATCACACTGGGAGTCTTGTCCCCAGGTGACTCTTTTATGCAGTGGTTACTTTTAAGGACAACATGCATACTGGGAGTATGTGTGGAAGGTTCAGAATGGAAGAGCATTGTTGCTCATCTCTTGAGACACAATAACAAGTTTATGAGAAAGTTTGTGACTGCTTATTACATATACATAGGTACACATGTGGTTGCTTTTCTCTTTTTTATCTCTAGCTGATATTGGCACTGTGTCTTCATGTGCTCCAAAGAAATACCTCATGTTTTCCTTTATTCACTGATATATACCACATCTAACACAGTGCTTGGCCTGTATAAATAAGAGCTCAGTATTAATTGGAGGAAGAAATAAGTCAGTGCATAACTCCAGTTGCATGATGTCCACTGCATCTTGAGCCTGGCCTGATCATTTGCTGTGCTCTAGAAGTGCTTCTTAAACTGGTGAAGGACCATGTCTTGTCCCTCCCGCCACCCAGCTTGTTAAATACAATACGATAATTTCATAGAAAAACAAAATAATGAGGTGTAAGCTTGCATTTTGCGTATCTTTTTAATATTCCATAGAACATACATAAAATTATGCAGTGTGATTGCTGTAAAAGTTTCTAATGGTTAAGTTTGAAGATTGCCCCTGGTCCTTGGGGGATTCTTCTGGCTCTTGAATTGGTATACACGGCGGGAAGGGGTGATTCATGCAGTAGGTGGACATGAAGAAATGGAGAGGGATTTGGAGAGTAAAGAGAGAAAGGAAAGGCACTTGTCTGGCATGCTGAGTCTCCACTGAACCTTTGGGTAAATCACAATTCACATATACTGACTGTGTTTATGCTTTTGCACTAAACAGTGATATATTTAGTTTAGAAACGGCACACGAATACAGAAGGAAGGGACAAATTGAGCGCGGTTGCCTCCAATGTAATACAAACTAATAAACTCCTGCCTCTTTTCAGAAATAACTGCTTCCTTTATAGTCAAAACATTCTATGCACCATTTATTTGGGTTCTGTGTTAACCCTCCCTAGAATAGAAATGTGATTAAACTTAGTGACGTTTTAATAAAATACTAAAACTGGTAATTAAAGTTGTTGGGAATGGGTTGTAGGGAGTGACACCCATTTTTTCACTAGTCATAGGACTTTTTAAAAAAATTCATGGTAGAATGATTTCTGTTAGAATGTTGGGATTAGGCTTCTAGAAGCAGCTATATTATATTTGTGCAACAACTTACCATCCATGGTTTTAAATTAATAAAGGAAAACTAATAAAACAATGTATTCCAAAATACTTAAAAAGGAAAAAAGAGTAGGTTCATCTTGTGACAGTCAAACAGTCATAGGAGATAATATCTGCTCTTTAATTTGTGAGCCCTCTTTGTGCACAGCATGCATTTTTATAAAGGTTAGTTGCTTAAATGGGGGAATTGTTGAGAACAAGAAGTTCTTCCCATCCCACATCTGAGTAATTACTTTGAATCAGGCACCATACCAGGTGTGGCTATAAGAATGAATAGGAAATAAAACAGTTTCTGCCTTCAAGGAGCTCTCAGTCTTGTTGGGAGAGGTAGACAGAGCCAGATTATGCTAAAATGTGTTAAATACTACAGTGAAGTTGGAAATTTAGTACTATTTGAGTCCTGATGAAATTGACTAGTTAACCTGAAAGAGTATGGGGAACCTTCACAGACGTAGCAGCAAGGGTTGATGTGTATGACATTTGTCTTAAAGCTTTAGATGTTTAGTTAGTGCTAGATTCAGCACAGGTGACATGAGAATAGCCCTGTATTCAGTTACAAGAGATTTAGGAATTTAACAGAGGTTGAACTACTGGATTCAGCATTCTCAAGGATCTTCAAATACTATTCAAAGGATAGCAGTGGTGAAAAAACTGTTGTTTTTCCTTTAAAGAAAAGTGGCATTTTATTTGGGATTGAATATTAGAACATGGCACATTTGAACATGATGATGTGATGTCTGGATTTAGCAAACACTAACAAAAGTTAAACATGCTAACTATTTGGAATTTAAGTTGTTATTGGTTTGGATACATGCTAAGAATAAGATCATTCTTATGAAAGGTGGTAGGAGAAGGACTTTGATTCATTCTGAGTGGAAACATTTACAGTGCAGGAGTTCCCCATGGTTCTTGGCAGTGGCAGGGGTAGGAATGAAGTTATTTAGGTAGGAGTGTTACAGGTTTGATGTGATGGGATTGGAGGAATTTGTGGACATTATAATGGTTACAGTTGGTAAGGGAATTAACTGGTACAATCTTGGAGAAATCGCAGTAAATTGGATAACTTAGACACAAAAAACCCTAGAATGATGACATCATTGTTTTTGTTTATATAACAGTCATTTGTGAAAGTTTAAGAGGCAAAGCTTTGTTTTGATTTGGGGGCTCACTCAAGAGCATCAGGATTATGCATGAGACAGCAACATCCAAAGGCTAACATTCTAGTCAGTTCTTAGCTTAGGCCTTGGAAATCATGTGCTTCTGCTCTAATATCTACTGAAAGAAACTTTTCACCCATCATCGTGTAGATTGAGAGTCCTGAATCTTATCCATAAGCAGTAGTCCTTTGTGATTTTATGGACATTTTAAAAAGTTTTATTAGCTACGCTTAAAAACGATTAAAACTTGCTTTAGGAACTTTACCTCTTAAGTTCTTCTGAGACTTCTCTAGCTAGACAAGGAATGACTGACACTCAATTCCTTAGTTAAAGCCCAGGGTGTCCTAATCAGAATGGTGACTTTAGTTTGGGAATCTAATGGAAGGGGTGGCGTAGTGAGGGAGGACCAGGGAACTTTGGTAAATTGAATGGAAGTAGTGAAAGGAAGTAGAATTTTTTTCCCCTACTTTATCAGGAAGTAGTTGAGACCTTTAAAGAAAAGAAGATTCTCTAGGAAGCAACATGAATACATAATAGAAGTTTTATTTTATTTTACGCAGCTCAAAGAAAATGAACGGCACCCTGGACCACCCAGACCAACCGGATCTTGATGCTATCAAGATGTTTGTGGGCCAGGTTCCAAGGACCTGGTCAGAGAAGGATTTGAGGGAACTGTTTGAACAGTATGGTGCTGTCTACGAAATCAACGTCCTAAGGGATAGGAGCCAAAACCCTCCTCAGAGCAAAGGTAAGGGCTTTGACTTTTATATGTATTTTTAATCATGTGCATGCTCTCTCTCATTGCCAGAATGCTCTTGTGGTCATACAGGGGGGAAAAAAACCTGTCATTTTGTTGTAGCTATATCTCCGAGTCCAAACACGTTTAATGGCTTAAAAGTAAAAACTTAAGGTGACATCATGAGGATAATTTGTAAATTGGATCTTAGGCAGTCCTTTCTGAGATCTGTAAATTCAAGAGACAGAATCATGTGAGTGTCTCATTTGATCTTGGGAGTGGAATGACAAAAATAAAGTTGAAGTAAACCAACCACATAGGTTTTCTTTAGTATTTTGGCTAGAGTAAGTGGAAAGAGAAAGACTGTCCAGGTACCCGTGGGTTTCTGTTAGTGTTACAGAGGCCTTCTGGGATGGCTTAGCAACTAGGAGCAACTTGTTTGTAGGTGACCTGTTGTAGCCTACAAAATGAACAGGAGAAGAAAGGCAAGCTGCTTCCAGAAATACCCAGCAGAGTGGAAGTTTTATAGGCCTGATAGTAGATAAGGTGTTAGCTTTGCCCCATACCACATAGACATACACTTGTTTTCCCAAATGACCCATTTCAGAGTAATTTTCTGTGAAAGCTGTTCTACAGTGCAGATGTACGCAAGCATGATTTTATGTTTGAAACCAGCTTAATAGCAGAGGACCTAGAAGCTGAAGAATTATTTTTTCTTTGTGGCATAGTTAACCAAGAATATAAAGTATTACAGTTCCTGAAAATGATTGTCAATATAATATGCAGTAATTTAAAATCTTAATTGCAGGGTGATTTTGAAAGAAATCTGTACCATATCTTATGGGACTATGGACCCAAGATTTACAAGACATACTTCCCCCCTCCGATCCCCATTAAAGATACAGAGCACAAAATCTCCAGATCTCCTCAGTCAAGTGCCGTGTGCTGTTAGACATGTGATGATATTTGATGAAAACCAAGAGTCCAAAAAAAGATATTGAGGTCCTTGCTCTTAAGTCATTTTATAACTTAATAAATGATAATTATGTTTGAGGCATATGGTAGAAATTGGCTACAGTGCAAGGCTTGTTCTGTGAAAGAACGATTTGTAGACTACAGGCTGCAGGAGTGCAAGGCCTCTGTCTGTCTGGTTTGTAGCTGAGTCTTCTTGCCCAGCATACTACCTGGTGCTCCAAGTAGGGCAGGTTGAATGGCATGGTGACGTGACCTTTGTAAGGAAAGTCATCTTTCCAAAAGAAGTTATAAGAGCAGTTAAAGAAGAATTTTAATAAAACCAGGAGACAACAGTAATGAAGAAAATGATAGAAAATCTTTTTCTTCCCCCCTGCTAGGTTTTCTCCATCTCCCTCCCTCCACCCCCACCCCCCCCCAATTTTAATAAACCCAGCCCTCTCTTTTAATTTTCAATATATACCTGGAGGAGGGAGTGCTCTAGGAATTATCTGCTTTCAAAAGACTGGTTTGATTTCCTGAAGTGTTGTTTGTTGCAGGGTGCTGTTTTGTTACATTTTACACCCGAAAAGCTGCATTAGAAGCTCAGAATGCTCTTCACAACATGAAGGTCCTCCCAGGGGTAAGAAAGCTCCTACTAGTAAGTGGAACTGTGGTGGTTTTGACATATGGAACATACTTATACATTTCAGGCACACACTGAAAACCATTTGGGGAAAAGGGTGACTGCCACAGGAATTGATGTAAAGGAGGACATAAAGGGAATGTTTCAAAGAAGATAGGCTGAAAGTAATTCTCTTTCAACCAAGAGAATTTTGACTTGTTGACTCACATTCTATTTTGATATTTTGTGGAGGGGAGATAATGAGGCAGGCAAGAGTTCAGAGACAACTCTTAAGGTCAGTTTTGGTATTTCCTTTAGAGTCTTCATTTATGTTTCTGAATTCCTTTGGTGTATTCAATAGTAATATTCATGTGTTTTGCTTTTTAGATGCATCATCCTATACAGATGAAACCTGCCGACAGTGAGAAGAACAATGGTAAGCAAGTATATAAAGCCCTCCCCTTATAATGTTTCTTCCTGTGTATTTGCTGTTCTCATGGCATTTGGATTGTATTGTGCTCTAATTAATCTTTTGAGATATAATTGACATGGTAGTTTCAGTTGTACAAAATAATGGTTCAATATTTGTATATATTGCAAAACGACACTACAATAAGTCTAGTTAACATCTGTCACCATAAATAGTTACAAAAAATTTTTTTTCTTGTGATGAGAACTTTTAAGATCTACTTTCTTAGCAACTTTTAAACATGCAGTACAGGGCTTCCCTGGTGGCGCAGTGGTTAAGAATCTGCCTGCTAATGCAGGGGACACGGGTTCAAGCCCTGGTCCGGGAAGATCCCACATGCCACAGGGCAGTTAAGCCCATGTGCCACACCTACTGAGCCTGCGCTCTAGAGCCCGCGAGCCACAACTACTAAAGCCCATGCTCCTGTAGCCCGTGCTCCTCAACAAGAGAAGCCACCACAATGAGAAGCCCGCACACCGCGATGAAGAGTAGCCCCCGCTCGCCACAACTAGAGAAAGCCCGTGCGCAGCAATGAAGACCCAAAACAGCTAAAAATAAATGAATAAATAAGTTTATTTTTTTAAAAAAACATGCAATACAGTATTAACTGTAGTCACCATACTGTACCTTATGTCCCCATGACTTAACTTATTTTAAAACTGGAAATTTGTGCCTTTTGACCCCCTTTACCCTTTTTGCCTACCTTCTTTCCCTTGCCTCTGACAAGCACCAGTCTTTTCTCTGTATCTTGGAGTTCAATTGTTTGTCGGTTTGTTTGTTTGTTTAAAAGAGTCCATATTTAAGTGAGAGCAATACAGTATTTATCTTTCTCTGTCTGACTTAATTCACTTAGCATAATGCCTTCAAGGTCCATCCATGTTGTCACATATGGCCAGATTTCATTCTTTTTTTTATGGCTGAATGATATTCATGTGTGTGTAAAATACCACATTTTCTTTATCCATTCATCTACTGATGGATACTTAGGTTGCTTCTATATCTTTGCTGTTGTAAATAATGCTGCAGTAAACATGGGGGTGCATAGGTCTTTTCAAGTAAGTGTTTTCGTGTTCATCAGATAAATATCCAGGAGTGGACTTGCTGGGTCATATGGTAGTACTAACTTTAATGTTTTGAAGAACTTCTATACTGTTTTGCACAGTGGCTGCACCATATAGTCCCACCAGCAGTGCCCAAGGCTTCCCTCTTCTCCACATCCTCACCAACACTTATTCTTTGTTGTCTTTTTGATAATAACCATTCTAACAGGTGAGATGATATCTCGTGGTTTTGATTTGCATTTCCCTACGATGCAAATGATCAGTGCATTGATTAGTGATATTGAGCATCTTTTATGTCCCTGTTGGTCATCTGTATGTCTTCTTTGGAAAAATGTCTTTTTAGATCCACTGCCCATTTTTTAATCAAGTTGTTTTTCTTTCACCGTTGAGTTCTGCAAGTTCTTTATACATTTTAGATATTAACCCCTTATCAGACACATGATTTGCAAATACTTTCTCCTATTCAGTAGGTTGCCTTTTTATTTTGTTGACGGTTTTTTGTTTGTTTTTTGCTGTGCAGAAGCTTTTTAGTTTGATATAGCCCCACTTGTTTATTTTTTGCTTTTGTTGCCTTTGCTTTTGGTGTCAAATCCAAAAAATCATCGCCAAGACCCATGCGAAGGAGCTTACCAAGCCTTATGGTTTCAGGTCTTAGATTCAGTTAATCCATTAGTTACTCGGAATTAATGCATTTTGAGTTAATTTTTGTGTATGGTGCAAGGTAGTGAATCAGTGCTGTAAATAATCTGTCATCTAAATTGTCCTTTTCTTTAAAATAAGTATGGCAAATAAGTCAGATAGAGTTGACAGGGAAATATTATAAGAACATTTTAGAGTGAACTGGAATGCCTTTGATCAACGCAGTTTCTTATGAACTGGAGTGAAATGGGGAACTGAACAAATTAGGAAGGAAAACTTAGTCCTCAAGAGAATAACCAGAAAATGAAAGTGGACAGTTACATTCACTGAGATGTGTGTTCTGTTTCTCTTGTCATGTCAATTCAGTATGAAACCTCGTCCTTCTTTGGTACAATAGTATTGCTAATGAGAGCAAACTTTGTCAAGTGCTAGGCAAGATGCTGAGTGCTTGGCATTTAATACCTACAGCTACCTTTGAGGTAAACTCAGTTATCTCTATTAATCACATGAGGAAGCAGGTACAGAATGGTTAAGTAACTTTCACAAGATCATGAAGGTACTATAGTTCGTCTAAATGGTTCCAATTATAATTTTAAGATACCATTGATGGTAAGAGTAGGTGCTAAATTATGGGGAAAAAAATGTGTATCTTAAAATCGGTGAAATCTGGTATAAAGGCACAGAGCTCTGTGCTGCACTACCTCTTGTAGTAGTAATGTTCAAGCCTTTTGTTTTTTACTGTCTTAGCAGTGGAAGACAGGAAGCTGTTTATTGGTATGATTTCCAAGAAGTGCACTGAAAATGACATCCGAGTCATGTTCTCTTCATTCGGACAGATCGAAGAATGCCGGATATTGAGGGGACCTGATGGCCTGAGCCGAGGTGGGTACATTTTTAGCCTTTAAAAGTACTCATCTTAAATTTGGAGTCTCTTTTTAATTGGATCAGTGGAAACCAGTGATCTCTAGCCAACATGGCACTGTCATGATGGAGAGGGTTGGGTTTGGTGTTGTATATTTAGGTCCCGTCACAACTCCTATCAGTTGATCCCAGTTCCCTCAAGGAGTCTGCATTCTGCAGTTAAGTGTCATGTATTAAAATTCTCTGTTTCAGTCCTTGGAGAGGTTCTCCATGCCAAAACAGAAACACTTCTTTCACAAGCTAGAGAATATGATTCCTCCTTTATCCCTCAAGCACTTTTTCCCCTGTGTGCATCCCTGGTTTCTCATTAAAGCACGTATCACTCTGTCATAACATATCTGTATTCTCCACTGGATCATGAACCCCTGAAGGCAGGAACCATGTCTGTATTGCTAGCATGGTACTTGGGCACACAGTAGGTGCTCAGTAAATGTCAGATAAATAATTAAACAAATGAATGGATGAGTAATTGATTCTTCTCTTACCAGGTTGTGCATTTGTGACTTTCACAACAAGAGCCATGGCACAGACAGCTATCAAGGCAATGCACCAAGCACAGACCATGGAGGTAGGGGCAGATGAATGAAAGGGGGAAGTTCCTTGGTCTGAGAGCGGTAGGACAATTGACAATCGAAGCCCGGTAGCATGTATAGCATTTGATTGCCCTAAAAGTTAAGAAGGCCAAACGTCTTTAAATTAAAAACTGGTGCTTTCTTTAAAATTAGCATATTGGAACTAAACTGAATTATATCTTGCCACTTGTGTCTATCAGGAAGAGAATCATTTGACAGTGAATGAAATTAGAATGCAGCCTATGCGTCACTAGAAAGGAGGATTTTTCCCTTCACCCAGAATGAGGATTTTGACCCTTTGATTTTGGTGTTTTCATAGGGCTGCTCTTCCCCCATGGTGGTAAAATTTGCTGATACACAGAAGGACAAAGAGCAGAAGAGAATGGCCCAGCAGCTCCAGCAGCAGATGCAGCAAATCAGCGCAGCATCTGTGTGGGGAAACCTTGCTGGTCTAAATACTCTTGGACCCCAGTATTTAGCAGTGAGTCTTTGTGGTTTGCTTTCTGCAGGCTGTGCAAGCTCCCAGCTGTTTCTTCTTCTGCTGTCCCTAGCTAACATACATAATGGCAGTCACAACTTTTAGCATAGCAAAATTTTACGTAAAAATTCAGGCAATGAAATGTTCTTTGTCACGTTAGTCTTGCGTGCACGCACACGCTCTCTCTCTCATCGCATATCTTTGGTTATATCTTGAGCTTCTGCTCCATTTACAGTGAAATCCTAATTTTCTAATAAAAAAATTTAGAAACATCTCATATGTCCCTGCCCCCAAGAAAAAAAATTCCTGAGGAAATCTTAGCTACCAAATATCTTTCTCCATATCTCTTTCTAGTAGATTGTAGAGGGCATCCTTAAAATCCTTATTGAGTCTTCCCTGGAGAGTATGATAGTAAATGTTTCCACTGACTGAGAGATCAAGAGATTAACCATGGACATTATTAAATGAGTGTTACAGGTGTATATTTGAGTTCACTAAATAGTAAATAGATTTCCTTTTATTACTCTCTTGTTGAGTTTGAGTCATGGAATCCAAAAGAGGGGCAGGCTCCAATTGGTTAGATTTATTAGATCTGCAATGTACATTACGGGGGATTATCACTGCTTTAACCCTTAAAAGAATTGCGGATAGCACAAGACACTTAAAACTGTCTCATCTTTGAATCAGAAAGAACAAGTCATCTGTGAAGTTACCAAGGAAGGAAAATAAATGGTGAAACTACTAGATTAGTATGGATAGTTAGAAATATACACATAGAAGTAATTATAGTCATTCACTCCTCATCCTTTAAAATATTATTTTATATGGAAACAGAAGAAAGGCAATGTTTTCTATCCCCCAGTACTAGGTTTTGGCTAATTTGATGCCCTCTGGTTTCCATGTTTCTAAAATGTTAGAAGAAATCCCAGTTTACCCTCACTAGTAATTCTCTGAAGTCAAAAAGTGTAGATGGTTGTTATATTCCTACAAATTAAATTGTTTCTCGGTGCTAGAACATTGCTTGTAAGTTGAGAAAATTCAGAGAGATTTTAGGTCTTCTGCCAAAATGATAATGCCTTGAAAATTATCTCCATGATGTGCATTTGCTTTTAGAGAGTTTTGGAGTCTTCTTTTAGGGAAGACTCCCCATTTTGTTGTCATTGCCACATCTAGCAAGCACACGATGGTGTATGTTGAGAGCTGTGGTCTCTTCATTTCAGTTAGACATGATCCCCGCCCTAAGAGCTCTTCTCATTTAGGGAGGAAGTGAAGTGCCAAGTACAATATGCACAGTCCACCAGTTGGGACTGAACTCGTTGCCCAAGGTATTTAAGAAGACAGAAATGAAGACATGTGAGTGCTAATGGACTGTGAAAGTGATAGTACATCATCATTAATTATGAGGTACTGGAATATGTGGACTTAGAACTAGAGCAAGTAGTTCTTAATCTTTGAGGTAGCAGACCCCTTTCAGAAGCTGGTAAAAATTCTGTGTATGTACATTTTTTCATTCTGCCTCTGGAGGTTTGTGGACTTGCTGAAACACATATGGAATAGAGAGATTCCTGATGACAGAGGAACCAGGTCAGATGTTTATGGGAATGAATAACAGATTGAATAAAGAATCCAGAAACAAGAATACCAGCTGTTCATAAGGAACAGTGATTGGGTTTGAATGGAACAAAAGGTTTCAGCAGGTTGGTTAGATGAGGGTTGCAGTTTGCTAAGGTACAGAGTAAGGTCATGGAGGTCATAAGCTCATGGGCAGGTCCTCTTGTTTTATTTGTTATGGAACAACCATTGAAAGAGAATGTGTGCTGAACGGATATGGACTGATCCAGCAATCACTTGGTCATCTGCAACAGTGAGATGAATGGGGCTAGATGAATGTGTAGCATTCTAGTTATGACAAGATTGATCTAGTCACAGGTTCATTGTGGCCGGTAAAGGAAGACTCCAAGAAATACTCTGAAATGGTCAGGTTTGGTATTTTAAATAGTTGTGTGAAGCAGAAATTAGGTCTCCAGGTGGGAACAACTTACAAAATAAGATGTGTGGACCTAACAAAGGAGAATTTGGGAGAGGAACTAGAAATGGCAGTCACTAATATGCAGACACTCCTCTAAGTGGACTACATGGCTGCTTGAGTTGAGTTTAGTTCTCTCCTCTACCTCTGTCCTCTGCTGTGCTGCATTCTGTTGCCAGGGACTCGAGCTTGGCTTTGTACTCAACAAACACAACTGTCTTCTGGGCCAGGGCTTTAGCTGTGTTGTGTTGTCCTGTGCTGTCATAGCCTCATGTTTTTGTTGTGTTGGCTTGGGTTCTTGTCTTCAACTTTCTTCTCTGGGGGCCTCTGCACTCTCGCTTTGCTGTGCTGTAGAGTTACCCCAGATGCAGAACCAGCCCTCACTCTCACTCTTGTTCTGTTTTTGGTGTAATGTCTAGCTTTATTTGCAGCTCCTTCAGCAGACTGCCTCCTCTGGGAACCTCAACACCCTGAGCAGCCTCCACCCCATGGGAGGTAAGTGTCTCCCTGCTGCGGAGGAGCGGCAGCCGCCAAGCCAGCAGACCCGGCTAACAGCAGTCTGAGGGTTTCCTACCGTTTGTGCAGAAAAAAAATTTTTTTCCACTCATTACGTAAACCTGACATAAGATGAACATCCTAGGATTCAACTACCTTGTCTGTAGAAGGTGGCTCTTTTAGCTGTTGATGTCATATTGCTCTACGGTTGTCTGCTGCTCCTCACCCCCTTAAGTCTCTATTAAGGAGGAAGATGGAAAGCTGGAAAGGAGGATGGAAAGATGGAAAGGAGGAGCTGTTAGCATCTGCAGACTATCTGCAGCTACTTTGATAAGGAGAAAATTGCAGGAATTCTTTATTTCCACAGTAAAGTGACTTTTTCATTGACTCTCTGAGGAAAAGTCTAAGATGGCTTCAATGTGCATGGCTTTCCGTGAAGCTGCTAGAACCCAGGCAGTTAGTGTCTTATACATGTTATTTCTTAGGTGAATTACCTTTTTTGGTGTTAACATGCACAGAAAACTTAATTGGCAGATACCTGAGTTTATAACAAAAGGAGGCTCCACAGACAAACCTGAGGCAGGGGCTGTCAGGAAAGTTAAGGAGGCAGGGAGGGGACCGTTCCAGAGCTGCCTGCCTCTGCTCTGCTGCAGCGGGATAGGGCTAGGCAGGTGCATCTGAGGAAGGGCTAGTCTTAGGAAAACTGCATTATGCCATTGGGGAAAGTTTGACAGTGGTTCATTTTTGTCCCAGGGACTTAAAGTTTGCTGTGTTTTCGAAAAGTTGCTAGATTGTAAATCTGTGTTGTAGCCTTTTTATTCTCATTAATTCTCCACCCTCACCCACCTGCCTTTCCATTATCTAGTAAAAAGTTTGCCACACATTGTCAGTGTAGTTCAGATTTCTTGCTCTCCTACCTGTGTTGCCTAGGTTCTACTTGGAAGTCTTTTCCTCAGTGTTTTTTCTCTCTTCTTTTTCTGATAATTAATCTACTATTCAAGTGGTGGTTTCTTCTTTGTTCTCTCTACTATTGCTGTTTTCACGTGTATCCCCCTGTCATCTCCTCCATTGCCTTCTGGATCTCTACTACATTTTCTGCGTTTTCACCTCCATTGCAGAGAACAGAGCCCCTGTAAAGTGTGAGTGAGGGGCTCAGATGCAGACCCGTTCTCTGCCACAGGGTTCGGCATTGCTCTCTTAGACACCGGGCTCCATGGTAGGCCACAGGATCCACCCCTCTTTTCTGGTTTCCTAATTGCCCATCCGTTTATTAATGCTCACTTGAGCTGGCATGCTATTGGATTAGACATCTCTTATCTGAGGAAATGTTCAGTTTCTGAATGAGTTGAGTGAGATCTGAATCTTTTTGGAGCTCTGTAGTATTGCCTGTATCTAGAACAATTCCTCTTTGGGACCAGCCTTCTGCCAGTGTGCACGGTCATTGCTGGAGTGGATATGAGGCACCCTGATCTGCTGGCTGATCTCTCGCTTTGGATGTTGCAGGGTTAAATGCAATGCAGTTACAGAATTTGGCTGCACTAGCTGCTGCAGCTAGTGCAGCTCAGAACACACCAAGTGGTACCAATGCTCTCACTACATCCAGCAGTCCCCTCAGCGTACTCACCAGTTCAGGTAAGCATGTATAATAGGGGCCAGTGTGCCCTTGTGTGCCTCGGGCAGAAGCCCAAGAGAGGAGCGTGTCATTCTGGAGAGTAGTTAACACCCATTTCCAACGGGGTCAGATCACGTACAGTAAATTTTCAAATGGCATTTTTTTTTTAATTAATTAATTTATTTTTGGCTGTGTTGGGTCTTTGTTGCTGCACTCCAGCTTTCTCTAGTTGCGGTGAGTGGGGGCTACTCTTCATTGCGGTGCACAGGCCTCTCATTGCGGTGGCTTCTCTTGTTGCGGAGCACGGGCTCTAGGTGCACAGGCTTCAGTAGTTGTGGCACGCGGGCTCAGTAGTTGTGGCTCGCGGGCTCTAGAGCGCCGGCTCAGTAGTTGTGGTGCACGGGCTTAGTTGCTCCGCGGCATGTGGGATCTTCCCGGACCAGGGCTCGAACCCATGTCCCCTGAATTGGCAGGCGGATTCTTAACCGCTGCGCCACTAGGGAAGCCCTCAGATGTCATCTTCTGACTTAAGAGAAATCTCGTAGTTTTTAGTTTGTTGTAATCATCGCTTGCTTCTATGTCCTGCAGGGACAGTTATCAAAATCAGCAGCTGGGGGGAAAAAATCAGTAACTGAAAAACCTCTTTATAAAGAGAATACTTGAGTAACATAACTTGTGCTTTGGTTCCTGTTGACCTGAGAAGGTAAGTGTTGGTCTGAGTTTAACTCCTGGATGTCTGACAGCAGGGTCCTCACCCAGCTCCAGCAGCAGCAGCTCTGTCAATCCCATCGCCTCCCTTGGAGCCCTACAGACACTAGCTGGAGCAACAGCAGGCCTCAACGTCAGCTCTTTGGCAGGTGAGGGCCAGTCCCTGGATGTCATCGAGCCATTCTTTGTGCAGATAGCACATTTTAAACAATTCTGGTAGGGGTGCCGTTAGAATGAATGATTGGGGTGGCCCAGTGAAGTTAGAAGTGATCATGGGAGTTTGAGTCAGACCTGAGTTAAATCCCATCTCTGCCCCTTAACTACCTATAACTGAAGACCACCTTTCTAAGGTCATTTTCTCATCTGTGAAGTGGGAATAGAATACTTTGAGGGTTATTAAGTTAAATGAGAACATAGGTAAAGTGCTGAGCACATTACTTAGTACAGTGTCTGGCAACTAGTACGTGCTCAATAAATGTTAGCAGCTATTTTGATGATAGGATTTGCCCACATCTTGTCATAGACCATATGTATCCCTTTTAGTCCCCAGTCCTGGGACTCTTATTTTACCACGTTCCAGCTCTTTGTGAGAAGATGGCAGCAAAGCCAAAGAAAAAAAATGGGGCAAGTTGTATAAGTGGTATCACTTCTTGCACAGGTTGGAAGAAGATAATGGGGAGAGCCGCACCTGGGTGTGGCAATTTTAAATGTCCCTATTAGCCACAAGGCCTGGTGAGTGTCCCAAAATCTGACCAGTCAGAGGAATATTCCTCCTCAGGGAGAAGCTAAGAAGGAGATGAAAGGGCGTACTTTGGAGTTTGTCTTTGGCATCGCTTGAGTCTTTCCAATCTGTTAATCCTGCTCTTCCCCCCACCCTCACCCCCAACCAAGGGATGGCTGCTTTAAATGGTGGGCTGGGCAGCAGTGGCCTTTCTAATGGCACTGGGAGCACCATGGAGGCCCTCACGCAGGCCTACTCGGGGATCCAGCAATATGCTGCAGCGGCGCTGCCCACTCTGTACAACCAGAACTTGTTGACACAGCAGAGTATTGGTGCTGCTGGAAGCCAGAAGGAAGGTGAGTGCCAAGGGAAACTGGAGTCAGGGACAGGGGTGGGTGCTCCATCTGACCAGCACTGAAAAGCAGGGCAAAGCCCAGGAGAGCCATGTAGGTGGTCAGGCCAACACTTCTCTTTTTTTTTTTAAACACTTCTCTTTGGCAGTGTCAAGGGTAGACTGAGAAACTGTGATCTGCTCTCTGGATGTGGCTCAGGTCAGAACCTCTGTATTCTCTCCTGAGATGGGGCTGCAGTTTTTAGATGAAGAAACATACTGGCTTTATTGTGTCTGACACCATTTGGCAGTCTGCAGTCTGTTTTTTGTTTGTTTTTGTTTTTTACTGGGGTATAGTTGCTTTACAATGTTGTGCTAGCTCCTGCTGCACAGCGAAGTGAACCAGCCATATGTAAACACATATCCCTTCCCTTGTGGATTTCCCTCCCATCCAGGTCACCACAGAGCACCAAGTAGAGTTCCCTGTGCTGTACAGCAGGTCCTCACTAGTTATCTGTTTCATACCAAGCAGCGTACATATGTCAATCCGAATCTCCCATTTCATGCCACACCCCCGCCTCCCCCCCAACCGTGTCCTCACATTTGTTCTCTACATTTTGTCTCTATTTCTGCTTTGCAAATAGGTTCATCTGTACCATTTTTCTAGATTCCACATATATGTGTTGATATATGATATTTGTTTTTCTCTTTCCGGCTTACTTCACAAATATATGGAACACTTCACGAATTTGCGTGCCATCCTTGCCCAGGGGCCATGCTAATCTTCTCTGTATCATTCCAGTTTTAGTATACGTGTTGCTGAAGCGAGCACTGGCAGTCTGTCTTTGTTAGGAAGTCTTCTCTCTGGATTATAAATTGTCAGAGGATATCTTCTGTCTAGGTGTCCCTTTTAGCTCTGTCGTTTGGCATTTCCCTCACTTTCTGATCTATGCTTTTCCTAATTGGGGACAAACTGAAAGGTGATGAGACAGGAAGAGTTATGGCCCAGGGGTTGATGGAGTGGGAGGTATGTGCTTTGACATAAATGGTATTAAATTCAGGAGAGGCTTTTTAAGCAGAAAGAGGCCTGAAAGTGGTTTGTATGAATAGAAGGTGCTGCCAACATCTCTGTGCTCATATATGACTGGGTTTTCATAACCAGGAGCTGGCAAGATTTAAGCACGAATGTAGGAAAAAGACAAGTATCCTCTCTTGCTTTAGCAGCAAGGAGCCTTAGTGCAGTGCATCCTTACCAGCTCTAAATTGGACATTTATGTGCCCTAGGATGTGGTAGTGGGGGAACTGATGGAACTCTGGAGACAGGCAATAAACAGAAGCATGAGGTGTTCCAAATGGTGCTCTGAAGAATGATGAGCAGGAAGGAGGAATAGAGAGTGCCAGAAAGATAGCATTTTATATAGAGAAGGCGGTCTCTCTAAGTTGACGTTTAAGTAAAGACCTTAAGGAAGGAAGGAAGGAAGCAAGCCATGCATATATCTAGAGGAAGAAGAGTAATGGGGCAGAGGAACAGCAAGTGCAGAGACCCTGAGGCAGCAGTGTTCTGTATGTGTTTGACAACAGCAGGGAGGCCAGGGTGGCTGGAGACTGGCTGGACTGTGATTGTAATAAAACTCTTTTTTGAAGATGTGCCACATACATACAGTGGAGTATTACTCAGCCATAAAAAGAATGAAATAATGCCATTTGTAGCAACATGGATGGGCCTAGAGACTATCATACTAAGTGAAGTAAGTGAGGCAGAGAAGGACAAGTATCATATGATATCACTAATATGTGGAATCTAAAAAAATGGTACAAATGAACTTATTTACAAAACAGAAAGAGTCATAGATGTAGAAAACAAACTTTATGGTTACCAGGGGGAAAGGGGGTGGGGAGGGATAATTTGGGAGATTGTGATTGACGTGTACGTACTATATATAAAATTGATAACTAATAAGGACCTACTGTACAGCACGGGGAACTCTACTCAGTACTCTGTAATGACCTATATGGGAAAAGAATCTAAAAAAGAGTGGATATATGTATATATATATATAACTGATTCCCTTTGCTGTACAGCAGAAACTAACACAACATTGTAAATCAACTATACTCCAATAAAAATTTTTTAAAAAACCTCTTCTTTGGTCAGGAAATCACTGAGTGTAAATGGTTGAAGAGGAAAGCATATTCTAGGTTTGAGCTTAGTTGTTTATCATAGGCACATTTTAAAAATATGTTTTTACTGAGGCACAATTTACGTATGGTAAAATTCACCCTTTTGGGAATATAGCTCTGTGAGCTCTGACGAACACACGTAGTCATGTAACTGCCGCCACAGATGTAGAACATTTCTATCACCCCTAGACATTCCCTCATGTCTCTTTGTAGTAGGTCCCTGCCCCACCTGCCTCTGGCAGTTACCAATCTCTTTGCTGTCCCTATAGTTTCTAGGCACAATTTTGAAACCTGTTTTATTTATAAGCTCTACCTCCTTTTCTGTTGTTCCTCTACAACCCTGTAGTCTCTGGTTTTATTGCACCACACGCAAATCTGCCTACTTACTGTCCCAGCACACCATCCTCCCACAAGGTCGAATTCTGACCTCTGTCAATGAGACAGAGCTTGAGAATGGTGAACGGGAAAGAGGGCAGGAACCTGTTTCAGTGATCGCGCTTCAGCTCCCTGCTTTGTATTTAGAGAATCTGTTTAGTTCTCCAGGTGAATTTCTCTTTGTTGGGATGCTGAGAGTTTTAGCACAGGTGGAAATGAGAGTCAGTTGGTGCAGAGGATGAGTGTGCTTGACACTGACCTGTTCAATCAATGGGGATTTTGAAGGTCCAGAAGGAGCCAATCTGTTCATCTACCACCTGCCCCAGGAGTTTGGAGACCAGGACCTGCTGCAGATGTTTATGCCCTTTGGGAATGTCGTGTCTGCCAAGGTTTTCATAGACAAGCAGACAAACCTGAGCAAGTGTTTTGGTATGTTGGTGTTTCTTCTGGTGTCGGGAGGGTTAAGTATTTTTACCAGTTAGAAAGAGAAGGGGCTGATAGCAGAAAGAGCTGAGTTTGAGTTTATAGTTTAACTTAGCCTGTGGCAGGTTACATTACCTCTTTTTGAGCCTCAGTTTTTTCATTTCTGTAGTGGGAATGATGATTTCTACCCACACTGTCACTCCAGAGGTAAAAATAATGTATGGAAAATGGCTTGGCCAAAAAAACTTTAAGGTACTGTGTAGATGTCAGCTGCTACTGTTAGCAACCTGATTTATTTCATGTGATATAATTTCAAGAATTCTTGTCCCTGCTGAGAAAAATTGGGATTTGAGACTAAGCTCATAAGGTATCTCTTGCATAAGGAGGATTGAGAACCTTCCTGCTTCGTTATGCCCCTCACCTAGGTTTCTGCTTGGACACACAGGTTTTGTAAGTTACGACAATCCTGTTTCGGCTCAAGCTGCCATCCAGTCCATGAACGGCTTTCAGATTGGCATGAAGCGGCTTAAAGTGCAGCTCAAACGTTCGAAGAATGACAGCAAGCCCTACTGAGCGTGCTCCCCTCTGAGACTGGAGTGAGAGGGTCTTCTGGTAAGTGGGGGAGGAGCACCCTTAATGATTCGAAGCCCTAAGGCTGTGTGTTGACAGCCCTGGACCCTGATCCCTGCCACTCTCGCAGGCACAGCTTGCCCTGAAGACTCGGCTACTGCCTTCTGTGGGAATTTCGCTTCGTACAGAGGACAAGTTTGTGCTTTGGTTTCCAGTGTTTTACTTTGGAGTTTAGGTGCCATATCCTGAGTTTTTTTTCTTTATTTAAAAGTTTGCTGTGTTTGTAACCAGTGTGTTGAGAAGGACCAACATCAAACTGCCCTGGGGGAGGAGGGGGAATGGAGAAACATTAAAAAAGAAGATCAGAATTTGCCCCAAACTACCCAAAGAGAGAGGACTGAGTGAAACAAAAAATTGACCCCCAGAATCTTCCTGAGCGCGAGAGTGGGTGAAATGAGAACTGACATCCAAGAGCTTTTGGGGGGCGGAGGAGGTGGGGTTGGCTTTGGAGAGTGAGAGTGACTTGACACCCAGCAGCCCTGGGAGCTGGAGGCTGAAACTCCTCCATAGCTGCCTTCTGTGGAAATACTGAGTTCTTGCCACCTATTTTTTAGCTTCTTATCTGGGATTTCTGCCCCTCTTTCCTAAGAAGGGGCTAACAATTCTCTGGAAATAAAGCACCTGTTAAATTAGCCTGATATGTGCAAAAAGCAGGGATATATCACCCATTACCAGCTTTCCCAGCCAGCCACTGGTGTTGGATTAGCCCTGCCCTCCTGGCTGGTGGCTGTTAGGAAGCAGCAGCCGGTCAAAGAGGTCGTTTTTAGTTTACTTCAACACCAAACTATTAGACCGTGGCCCATTTCTACCAGGTCCCTTTAAAGAAGGCCTCTGGGGAAGACACTGTCTGGTCTCTTCTTTATAGTTGACCACAGCGAGGAATGTCTCTTCCATCCCCAGCCACAGGTTTCTCACGAGGGTAGATCCAAGAAGGGCTTACAGCATCTAGTTGAAGGGAGCACCTCTCCTGAGCAGACTGACAAAAGCCATCACGCTGGGGGAGGAGGAGCCTGCTTCTTGGTGTACCTGAATCGTAAGGTCCCGTTAAGCCAGTGCTGCGTTTGCCAGTGGCCAGCGCTCAGCACTTAAAAGGGTTAAGAAATCCATGTTTGCCTCCTTGGTTGAGATGTCCCAGATGTAGTGTCAAAACGGAGGCAGGCCCCTCTTCTGCCCACTCCAGCCCCATCTTCTGCTCTTGGCGACAGAGGAGACAACAGGACGTTTACAACCTCCATATGGATTTAGTGTTCATTTACCTCAGCATCACCGTGTTCGTTTTTGTCCTCGTGCTTACAGTTAGCTCCCTGCTGCCTCCCCCAGGTCTCACTGCAGCCCTTGCCTGTGACCCACACAGCCTCTGGGCTCTGCCTCTGCTCCCAGAAGTGCTGCGGGGGCAGAGAGCCAGAAAGAACACGCTGTTGGGAATGTGTACCTGGGCAGAGGTGGCCCTGTTAAGATACGATCTTAGCCAAGGCCAGGGGCCGGGTCCCTGGGATCTTAAACCTCACAAACATCAGCCCTGACCCCTAGCAGCAGAGGTGAGATTAAAGGGGTTGGTTGGCTATTAAGTCAGATGGGGGCTCTCTCCTTGTCATGCTGTCCATTTGGGCCACAGACAAGGATTGACAGTCTTGCTGTTGTGCAGGTAGTTGGTGGTGTTGGATTATCCCATTGAAGCTGGGACAGCTGTTCCCTTCTCATAGTGATAACTTGGGTCTGTTGTCCTCTAAGAAACGTGAAACGTACTTCTTAAGCTGAACCACGTAAACTTGAATTCCACGCACTGGGAGAAATGTGTCCTGTGTTTCAAGGATAAAACTGTTCCAAAGGCTTCCAGGGTCATGATGGGATTTTTTAAATAAATGCAAAAAATAAAAATAAAAAAGAAAAAAGACAACAAAAAAAGAAAAAAATGCTAGGTTGGGGAGGCGCTGTTCTGAATCCCAACCAGCTGGAACCAAGAATGTCGTTTCTATTTTTATAGAAGTTTTATACAGCTCCGGGGTGGAGAATATTTATTACCTAAATTATATCTCTGGAAAAGGCCAGGATTTTGTAGAATCCAGAATGTGATTGTTGTACACACAGGGTGCTGTGTATGATTGAAACTACTGACTTTCTGTGGCCGTTTGCAGCCCAGCTAATCTGCCAGAGGGGGAAGGAGTTAATGCTGTGAATTGGCGGAGGAGAGAGCTGTGCTCCCCAGGGTGCTGCCGGTGCTGTGATCGCTAATCTGTTCTGTCTTCCTCCTTGGCCATTGTGGGGCTTTCCAAAGCCCAGAACTCCACTCTTCTTCCCACTTTCTTCCCTTTCTCTCCCTCCTCCCCCAGTTCACTATTATTTGTACACGATTTGCCCTGGGCTCTAGGACCTTATGAAACCCCTTCCCTATTGACATGAAAGGTAAAGGTGTAATCAGCCCACTTTGATACCACACTCTGAGGTTTCATACCTGCTTGTGGGTTCTTGTTTCTAAAAGGAGCGTGCACCTCAGCAGGGCCCGGGCTGCCACAGCGGCCAGCTGGTGAGCCCAGGCGCTTCCCTCTGTTCTCTTGTCCCCCGCCCAGCGAATTCTCACAGCAGTGCCGCCCTTGAGCACAGTTCTCTCCCTAGGCCAAAGATGGTTTTGTGAAGAAGCTGCTTCCCTACAAGTCTCACAGTGTGAAAGCGTCAGCTCGGAGAGTGGAGACTCGCAGTCAAGTCTTAAGCAGCCCTTTTCTGTTGTGTGGGGGTCTCACGTGTATAAGTGTTTTCTGCTGTAGTTCTGTTTCTTACTTGGGTTTCATCATGAAAGTGATATACCTTGAATGCAGCCAGACACTGTCTCCTGGGTCCAACATGAGTGGCCAGGGCCTGCGTGGAAGCTAAGAGCTTGGATTTCCGGGAACAAAGGGCCATCCCCGTAGGATTGAGGAGAAATCCTGGCCCTCTTCCCTAAAGAATTCTCCCCACCCCAGCCTGCAGCTTTGACTTTCTCCCTGAGTCTTGACCAGGAGTTGAGGGAGAGGCTGAGGCTCTGCTCCACCAGAGAGACCTTTTCGGATGTGTTTGGGCGCTTCTTGGGAAATCCAAGCCTTAGGTTCCCTCTGTCTCTGGCAGTTGGATGTTTTCTCAGTGTCCTCCATGTCCTTTTTTGACTTTTCCCTGTGTCCATTGTTAGCATGTGCGAAAGTTCCCTGTCATTACCCAGCCCCTACCCCGCCCGCCTCCTCATTTCAGGGCTGTACAACAGTGAGTGTTCCTGTTCTCTCTCTCTTTGTTTGGATGTATTGCTCTGTGTAACTCAGTGGGTCTCCCTCTTTCTGGTTTGTTTTTTTTTCTAGATTCCTGCCGTTTGTTCATCGTTGTGCCTAAAGCATGTCGATGTGGCGTCAAGTACATCGTCCAAATCCCTGTCTCTTCAGCTTCTCTGATGCTTGAACTCTCACCTTTGACCTTGTGTTGACCTTTGATGCTGACGTGTATTTTTATTATGTTTGTTTCTTTCTTTGTTTTTTCTTTTTTCTTTCCTTTTTTTTTTTCTTTTGTGCTGCCAAATTGGTTTTGCTAGAACGACTGCTGAAGGGGAAATATTTAAACTTGCATTTGAATATAAAAAAAAATCTATTTTTCTAGAACTTCATAAGATAACCACTTGATTTTGTGATTCCAATTCTTTGTAATTGTCTTCAGAGCAGCCCTACTAGCACATACCGCGTGGTGTTTGTATTTCTGTGAACACACAGCCAGTCTGTTTCTAGGCTTTGTTTCTCTGTGTGCTTAGTTTTAAAGACAACTTTGAAGTAAACAATGAAATAAAAGATGTCACTAAAACCTTTGAGGCTCCTGAGCACATTTTGCTGATATAGTTTGTGGGGCTTGAGGAGACCGCATGTGTTCCTATTTTTGTTTTTCTGAGTTCTCAACTGCAGAAAACACCTGAACCCTTTTTCCTTTTTGACCACCGGCTGCAGTTTGGGCCCCAGCCAGCCCTTTTTCTTTTGTGGTTCTTCCCTGGAGCAACCCTGCCAGGAGTCTGCAGATCCTTCTGGCCCCTTCCCCTCAGCCCTGCTGTGCCCACCTCCATGCTTCTTCCTACAGTCTCCACAGCAAAATGTGATGCTTTGATTTTTTTGTTTTTGTATTGTTTTTGTGTTTTTGTTTTGAATTTTTTCCTTTCCTACTAAGATTATGCCCAGAAAAAACAAGTTTTGCATGTTTCCTGCTGTTTCTTCACACCTTCGTATATATCACCTTCACCTCTCTGTTTTCTATAGTTTGTGCAGAAACTGACCGATTTAAAAGGGTTTCAAAGAAGCTGTTTTAAATTGTTGTGGGGTTAATTTTTTTTTTCCAAGATTGTATTATTTTTATTTTGAAGTGGCAACTTTCTCCTCTATTGCCCTTAGAGCGTTTGCCTGTGCACTTAGACTGTCACCTCATACGGCCTCCGGGTCTCGGCGGGGCCTTCAGGAGGCCGGTTGCTCTGCTCAGAGGCGGGTGGGAAGAGGGTCCAGAGAGGCACAGGGGCAGAGGTAGAACTCAGAAGGCGGCTGTGGGCGGGCGAGAGGCTAGTGAGCACCCTCAGCGCCGAAGAAGGAGGGCGCTCTTAGCCACTCGCAGGAGGCCGTCTGCGCCCCAAGTGGCAGTACATCTGCAGCGCTTCTCCTAGGCGACAAGCACAATACTACAGTCTTCACACTGTTTACAGCCCTGGGCACCAGCCACCCCACACTGGCTCCTCACTGCAGCTCGGCTCTTGCTCAGCTAGTGGGGTGGGGGTTAGGGCGGGTTTGGTTTTGTTTTTGTTTTTGTTTTGTTTTGTTTTGTTTTAATTGGGTGAAGAGCCAAATAGCTACTGTCCCTGGGTGCCAGGCAAGCCAGTTCCTTGGTTCCCTGAGGGGAACTTGCCCTCCTCTCTTGTGGCACCATCCAGCCTCAGGATCTTAGGGACTTGAGTAAGAATGTGAAGGGCAGAGGGAGAGGTCAGAGGAGGTGAGAGGTCACAAGGTGGATCTGTGGAGGTAAGAGGTTGCAGAGGGAGGAGTTTGGGATAGATCCCACCCAGGCCTAAGCTGCTGGTGGGTGAGAGAGCTGCGAAGTAGGATTTCCAGGGAAGGATGGAGAGGGGTAGCCGAGGGACTGGGGGGCGGGGGGTGGGAAGGTAGAAGCACTGTTAGCGTCCTCCATGCTGGGGTTGATAAAGGAAGGGATCTCGGCAGAGTTTCTGCTCCGGGACCTGGCAGGTTGCCTAGTATTATGCTTGAAGCCACTCTTACTAGAAGGAAAGGGCGGCCAGGTGGAGGCCCAGCGTACGGTAGGCTGCTTAATTTCTTCGAAGGGGTGATTGGATGGAAAGAGGCCAGGAACCCCAGCCTGAGCGAGACTGCCGTGCACCCCACAGTCTGACTGCACAGAGCTGCCTCTGTTGGCAGAAGGCGCTGAGGCTCCCCTTCCTGTGTATTCAGAACCCATGTTTGCCAATATATTTTGCTTTCAATTCCAAGAGGAGCTCTGGGAAAACCTGTGGATAAAACCAAATGCCAAACGTTGGACGTTGTTTCCTTTTCCTTTTCTCTCTCTGATTGTTTTAATTGTTCTGTGGTGGTTTTAATGGATTTGAGACCCTGGAGCGGCAGCTGCCTTTCTGATTTCCAGCTGCTTTTTGTGAATAATTTAAAAAGAAAAAAAAAAAAGAAACTTTACATTTTGGAGACAAACCTGTGTGAGTTTTTTATTGGTACAAACGTTGTATTTAACACTAGGGGTTTTGTACAGTTTTTTGCCTTTTCTACTAGAAAACAATGTAAAGTGATTTCACAATGTGAAGAGAAAAAAATTGCCACTATGACCAAACGCACAGTCTGTTCTGCAGCAACAATGGGATTCAATCAACTCAAAGTCGTGATTCAGCCGTAGAAATGCTTTTTCTTTACCTTGTTTGAGCTTTTCCTTTCTTTTCTGTTTTGATTTGCAAAAGAAAATGTCTTTTTTGTGTGAACTTGTGTTGTACTATGTAGAAAATTATGGATTTTACTTTAATGGTTTAAAAAAAAAAAGGCAAGAAGAGCCCTTGTCGCTTTTCTGACCTGATCACAGAGTTTGTGTAGTGGATTAAAAAAGAAAAAAAATTGTTACCAGTTTGGAGCAAGGGAGTATGTGTCTAAAAGGAATCTCCTTCCTTTTCTGTGTGTTTTTCCTTTTGTCCCAATAGGGAACCTAAATCTGTTTTAATTGCACAGACACACGGACAAAAAGTCATTTTGTATCTGCCAAGTGTGGTACCTTCCTTTGTTTATTTGCTATTAAACTGTTTGAGAAGAACTGACGTTGTCTTCAGAGTTACTGATTGTTGGGGTAGGTGGCAGCCCTGGGGCTGGAGGGGTCGGCGGCATTCCTGAGGAAGGGGTGGGCACCCCGGTACGGCTTCATTTTGATGCACCTGTTAACATGCAGTGGGGCCACCCCAGGCTCCTGAAAGAACAGAATTTCTTCCAGAAAACTGCCTTCTCTGTCATCCTGCATTCTTCTCAGCATCCCTGCTAATAGGGAGGCGCTTTACAATTTTTTGGCAGCCTTCATTTTTGTGCTTCCTCTGTTGCCAGTAGTGGCTGCCGCCTTGCAGAGCTGGCCCAGACCTGTGAGTGCACGTCCCTTCCTGCTGTGGAGTTCCTGCACCTGGGGAGGCAGCCAGCAAACACTGAGGCCCAGAGCGTGGGGCTCTTCCTCTCTAGGTCTTCAACGCTCCAGGCCAAAGTGCTGCAGCTCCTTTCCCCTCATTTGGACCTCAGAACAGGGTCACAGAAGGGCATTTCTAAGACTTCTTGGGTTTACTACTCAGTAATTCTAGGTCACTCTCTGAGTGAGGCCCATACTTGGGCCTCCTCAAACCTCTGTGAACTGCAGATTCAGTCAGCCCCTGGGCCAGGAGTCCCAGGCCCTCTGGCTGAATTATAAGTTTGTCTGCTCCTTAGCTGCCACTGCCATCCTCATCCTCCGGGAGGCCAGTCTTTGTGAAGCTGGTGCCTGTCTAGGGGCATGCAACCAGCAATGGCCTGTGGGTGGGCCAGGCCTCAACCTTCTCATCAGAGTCGCTCTGTGGGGGGTGTGTCTGGAGTAGTATTTCCCAGTGGGGGTTGTACTGGGTACTAGCCCATGAAATGTTTATGCAGTAATTGTCCTAGCTAATGTTCATTGACTCTTCACCACCCTCCTAGTGCTGTGGGAAACACTCGATACACATTATATGCTCTAGTCTTTATAACACCCCTGGGAGGGAGCTACGGTTTTCATCCCCATTTAGCAGATGAGCAAACTGAGGTTAAAAGAAATGGGGTTGTGGAATCCCGCGGTGGTCCAGTGGTTAAGACTCCGTGCTTCCACTGCAAGGGGCACGGTTTGATCCCTCTGGTCGGGGAACTGAGATAACCTGCATGCCTCATGGCATGGCCAAATAAATAAATAAAAATAATAAAAATACTTTATTTGAAAAAAAATCGGGTTGTATTTTTTAAAAAAAGCATTAATCCCACCCTCCCCCCCAAAAAATAACCAGAGTTACTATTTTTTTATGCCATAAATTTATTTACAAACGTATCTAGTATGTTGAGTTCAACAGTTTGATCCTTTTTTCAAAGAGAGTGCACCTCTTAAAATGCTCCTCTTCATATGTCTCATGGATTCCCCACCCCCCATCCCCCACCGCCCCCCCCCCACCCAAGGGCTTGTGGGATCTTAGTCCCCAGACCAGGGATTGAGCCCCAGCCCCTCGGCAGTGAAAGCGCGGAGTCCTAGCCACTGGACCGCCAGGGAATTCCCTCATGGATTATTTTTTAAGCAGTTGGTGTCTTACTATAAAGAAAGGTGCAGTAAATTGAGATCCAAAGTACAAAGTCATCATAGCCAGTAACCGCCACTTGTCTTCCACTGAAAATGGCAAATTCTTCCCTGGACTCTCCTCTTAGTGGCTCCTACGGACCACAGAGGTAGTGAACCTCCAGATGCTCTATCCGAGGCGCAGAGACTGAAGGCAGAAGAAATGGCGGCAGCACACCAAGACCTCCTTCCCTCATGACCTTGTTCCTCTGTGTCCAAAGTTACTATTAGATTTCATTAAGTCTTTTTCCTACACACATTTTAAAAATAAGACTGGGAGCAAACTAAAAAGAAGAAATTGGGTTGCTCCTGGAAAGTGGTGTGCACTGAGAGTCAAACCAGGTCCGCCTGACTTCCAAGCCCTTTCTCTTAACTACTCCCAAGGAGAAGTAACTCGGTAAATGCGAATCAGTGTGCTTTAGTTAGCCTGCGCAGTCCCATCACACACGGTTTGCATGCTGTCCTCTAGGCTCTAGGGAAGGGACCTTTGAGGGCGCCTACAGCTCTGTGGCTCCCTCGGTGGTGCATCGTTTCAGCTTTGCCCTCAGAGCGGCTGTCTCGGTGCTAAAGGGGTAACTCAGCGCTCCAAGTTGTTGGTGTCAGCGTGCCCCTGCAAGGTGCCACTTCCCGTGAGGACTGGAGTGCTTCTTAAATGTCACTCCTGCCACGCAGTTCTTTCCTAGATCTGTTGCCACCGAAGCTATTCTTTACCCCGTGTTTATTTTAATTTTTGTTTTTTTTTGCATTGTGGTAAAAATACATATAGCAATTTTCTGTTTTAACCATTTTTAAGTAAACAGTTCAGTGACATTCAGTACATTCAGTGTTGTACAACCATCACCACCTAATGTTTTAAATCAACTTGAAATCCACCTTTTATAACTTCACCTCATTCTGACCATTAGTATTTGTGAAGTTACAAGTTTGGTGTCCTAATTGTAAAATACACATTATTTTAAAATACACATTGGGGCTTCCCTGGTGGCACAGTGGTTAAGAATCCGCCTGCCAATGCAGGGGACACGGGTTCGAGCCCTGGTCTGGGAAGATCCCACATGCCGCAGAGCAACTGGGCCCGTGCGCCACAGCTACTGAGCCCACGTGCCACAACTAGTGAAGCCCACACGCCTACAGCCTGTGCTCTGCAACAAGAGAAGCCACCGCAATGAGATGCTCACGCACCACAATGAAGAGTAGACCCCGCTCACTGCAGCTAGAGAAAGCCCGTGCACAGCAACGAAGACCCAACGCAGCCAAAGATAAATAAATAAACATTTTAAAAATGTAAAATAAAATACACATTAAGGGACTTCCCTGATGGTCCAGTGGTTAAGACGCCACACTTCCACTGCAGGGGGCATGGGTTCGATCCCTGGTTGGGGAACTAAGATCCCGCATGCCGAGCGGTGCAGCCAAAATAAAATAAAATACACATTAAGCTGCATAACCATCAGTATGTATAAAATGTCCATGGGGTGGCTTCTCAAAGAGATCTGTTTCACACTTTGGGGAATTGAGTCAGGGTGGAGAGTCAGGGGCTTCCCCGTGGACTCCCTTCCCGTACCTGTTTCCTCTATGAGTAGAGGGTGGTTGAACCAGAAATTGTCTCCCACTTAGCACAGATGTTCTGTAACTCACAATTGAGGTGGTAGATCTTCGTCTTAGGACTCCTGTATTCCTGAGATAGAACTTGATATAAAAATAGAATGAGGACTTCCCTGGGGGTCCAGCGGTTAAGACTGTGCGCTTCCAATGCCGGGGACGCAGGCTCGATCCCTGGCCAGGGAACTAAAATCCCACATGCTGTGTGGTGCGGCCAGAAAAAAAAAAAAAAGGATGTTAAGTACAATTTGAATATCTTCCAGTTTAACATCATACTTAAAGGCTGTTGTTTCTCTTTAAAATTTACCAAAAAAGGGGACTATGCCAAAGATACTATTTTTAACCTCAAAAAAAATTTAGACTTGTGCATCTTTATAATCATATATCTGTGTCTTAATTAAACTATTTCTTCTAAAAACCCACATGCAGTCACCTTTTATTTTTGAATAGATTCCTTAGGCACCTAATTGCCACACTCCTGGTTCCCGGCTTACTGGCTTTCTCGGTCAGTACACGGCCTCCCTAACTCTCCCAGGTACTTTCCATGCTGTGCTCACCTGAGCATCTCAGTCCCTGATGAAGAAAAGCCATCGGGAAGGAAATGAAAGAGCAGGTTTGTTCCTTCACCTCTCGGAATGTCAAACTAATGTCTGATAACATTGTCCTTCCAGGAGGGATCATAGATGGCTTTTTCTTTTACCTTCTGCCTTTTTCAAGCTCTTTCCTTCTCTCTAGGGAGTCCTTTCCTACCCCCCCCCCCCCCCCCCCCCCCCCGCCACCATCTGGTGTTTAATTTCTTTTGCATACATTGGCTTTCTCTTTACTGGTAAAGGCTCCAGCTGTTGAGAGGACTGTTGTTCTTTTCAATCAAAGTCGGATCTTGGGATGGGGAAATGAACACATTTCAGCCGGGAACGGCTGTCCCGACACTCCTGCAGCCAAGTCTATAGGACCTTGGCCCTGCTTCCCTCCCCACACCCCCATCCCCCCATGCAGGGTCCCAGTGACCTGAGGCCTCCTGAGGTTTTGGGTGTTTTTATACTGTCTGATTGAGGTATAATTCACACATTATACAATTTGCCCACTTAAAGCATCCAGGTCTGGTTTTGAGTGTTGTGCAACCATCCCTACAACCTAATTTTAGAACATTTTCATCGTCCTAAAAAGAAACCCCATACTCATTAGCAGTCACTCCCCTTCCCCTCCTCATCCCCATTCCCAGCCCCTGGCAACCACTAATCTTTCTGCTCTGTAGCTTTGCCTGTTCTGGATTTGCCATATAAATGCAGTCATACAGTACGTGCCTTTTGCGTTTGGCCTTCACTTAGCCTTACCTCCTGCGGCATTTTCTTCTTCCCTCCCAATGCTTGGAAACTGCTCACAGCAGTAGCCTTGGACCACCTGCTCCTGCCATTTCTAGCGCTTTTGAGCTCGTCTCCTCGCACTCCAGCCGTGTTTGTGCAGCGCCCTGTCCCTTCTCCTTCTCCCAGCTCCTCCTGTTACCTGCTGTGTCATCTGCCTCACCCTGAGTCTGGCAGTCTTCTAGACCTACCTGCATCGTCCAGTACGATTACCCAGTAGCCACTGTAGCTATTAATTAAAATTAAAAACTTCATCTCTCAGTTTCACCATGAAGCCACACGTGACTAGTGGCTATCATGTTGGACAGTGCAGGACAAAGAACATTTCCATCGTCACAGTCAGGTATGGTGGTTGGGACTGTTCTGGGGAGTTACTTTGCTTTTAAGAAAACAGAACAGCTACCATTTATGAGTTGTAGCCCCTGTACTCGTCCACCCAGCAACTGGCAGCATAGGAAGGTGGAGACTGAGACGGAGACACTGCAGTTCTTCTCTGTCACAGCTCTACTAGGAGAGTTGGATTTTCACCCTGGTCCACCTGACTCCAGTAACCCTGCAGAGCATATTCCTCTGGGAGTGAATGGTGGACCTTGGGGGCCCTGGTTTACATTCCACCTTTAGAGTGGAGCTTCATGAAGGCGGGGACCATGTACGTATTGTTCTTCACAGGAGCCTTAGGGGCTGGTAGATAATAAGCAACCAGGAGACGTTTAATGAGTGAGTAAATGAACAAATAAATATCAAAAGGTGACTGCTTTTGTCCAAGAGCTTCCGGACATGCTTTTTTCCCCAACTACATTACATTCGAGTTTTATTTAGAAATTTCCATCCACTCCAGAAAGGGAATAACTTATTTTCACACCTGTTTATAGATACTAGCTACCAGCCAGTACCCAAATTCTCTGTAGGCCCTCAGTGGCTGTGAAACAAAGGATGGCCAAGTCCCTTAGAGCCACTTTACAAGAATCCTGCTAATACAGCTTCCTGCCCTGTGAGGAAATTGGTGGAGGGGAACCTACGTGTGGTCCTCCAGCCCTGGGAGTGCCACCGACCTGGTCATTCCTGAAGTGGAAAGTGCCCAGAGCCTGGGGCTTACATGACACAATGGCTTTTTTTTTAAAGTTATTTTAAGGTTTGAGGTTTTTTTTCCCCAAAACATAATGTTATAGACTAGGACTTAGCGTGTGGTGGGAAAAGCTTGGGTTTAGGAGTCTCTTAATCTGATTATAATACCAGCTGTGTGACCTTGGGCAGGTGACTTGATTCAGCCTCAGATTCCTCACCTGCCAAATGGAAATGAAAACACCCACCCAGCAGGGCCGGGAAGATGAGAGAGTGTCTCCAACGTTTAGCACACTGCCACCCTTGGCAGACATGCTCATTCAAGTCGCTAGCAACCCTAAGTACATCAGAGTTAACAGTGAGCATTTCCCCATCCCATAGCCCCTTGATAACTGTCAAACAGATGGGGGAGTACGCTTCCAGAATTTCTCTCTGTATACAAAAATATGTACACATATAATGATGTTTGCTAATAAAAATGAGATCATGCCTTAATGTACAGAATGTTTGCATTTTTTTCAGTTACTTTGTCACGGGCACCCTTCCATCTGGAGATGTACACTGGAATCTACCATTTTCACTTTTAGAGACTACATAGCATTTCATGGTTTCTCAACGACTGTCCTATTGGACACAGGTTATTTCTAGATTTTTCACTATTACAAACTGTAAGAGCCAATTCAAGGAAGGTTCAGGAGGTCCATTAGAGGGGCATTAGTGCAACATCTTGTTTTCAAAGCAAGTTCTTATTATATCGTCTCATTTGGTTTTCACAGAAACTTTGACAGAAAGGTAAAGCTCCATTTACAACTAGGAAAACGAATTTGTCGAGAAGGATAGATGTCCCAAGGATCCCGCTAATCGTGGCAGAAGGGGCCTGGGACTGTCCCCTCCAGTTACATCTGTCGTGTAGGGGCTATAAGTGCAGGTGCCTGCAGGAGCCAGGCAGGTGATGCAGGCATGTGAAAGAAGGCCAGTCTAAGATGACAAGTGACAACTGGCTCAGTGTCAAGGCAAGAATAGCAAGAGGTGGGGACTGTGGGCGAGCGAGAGACATTCTTGGTCTCGAGGCCAGACACCAACCACTTGACTGGTTGACGTGCAGACTCACGGGCCCGGGGATTGCTTGAGCTTCCAGTCTTCAGCAGAAGCAGGAAATGCCGATTCTTATATGAAATCTCCCAGATGAAAAGTGTAGCCAAAAAAAAAAAAAAAAAAGTGTAGCCAACCAACTTGGAAATCATCAGCCCTTGCATGCCAGATTGTGAGCCCTGCTTCAGGCCCAAACTTCATCTTCTACTTTCGATTATAAAACGGGGATCTAAAGTGTACCAGAAAAATAAATAAATAAAATAAAATAATAAAGTGTACCAGGCCACGTAGCTGGTACCTGACACAGTGGGCACTTGGAACAAGCCCCCAGGCTCCTGCTGTCCCATCACCCTGTGAGGTTAAGTGGCCCAGAAGAGACTCATTTTGTGACTCGCCCTCCCGGTTCCGGGGGCCTTTTGTCAGCCTTCGTTGCTGGGCTTTGGTGAGCAAGGCTTGATTCCGTTCACCTTTTCCTTAGCCTTCTTTGTATACATTTCTTCTGCTCACCCAGGCCAGAGCCTTGGACAGCATTCCCAGTGGGCTTGGGTGTGTCCAGTGAAAATCACTATGATTCCTGAAGGCGGCTGTCCAGTTCCCCTTCACTTTTCTCCCTCTCCTCTTTTCCGGGACAGTATCATGGTTAAGAGTAGGACCACTAGAGTCACACTGCTTGGGTTCAGTCCCTGCTCTGTCTCTAGGTCGCAGTGTGCTCTTGGGCAGGTGGCTTTACCTCTGCGTGCCTCCCAGTTTTCTGTAAACTGGAAGAAATGCTCAGCTTAGGAAATGTTAGTTCTTACACTTCTGTTGGTCTCCTCTCACTTTGCCAGGAGCTGTGCAGGTGCTGGTGGTACAAAGACCACACCCTTGCCCTAAAGGAGCATGACCTTGACTTAACTGTGTGCAGTGGTCAGTAAATTGCTGACTCTGGGGCAGAGGAAACTGTCAAGTTTTTGAGTTTTGCAATCATTCGTGTTCCCAGGTACCCGTAAGGCTGTGGTTCCAGGTTCCTTTGGGATGCTGAGGCAGACTGCCCACCTCCCTTCCCTGCTGTCAAAGACTCGACTCAAACTCGTGACTGGACTATATCTGGTCTACAAATGGGAGAGAATCTGCTGGCTCTTCAGCACTTGCCCTGTGCGCCCAGCTTCCTTCCCCTCTGGAGGTTAACTTCAACCCAGGACCCACCTTCCCAGCTGAGAGGAAGATCCCAGCCAACTCTCCTGTGCCAGTGGCTCCCCAACTGTCCCCCGCTTTCCCAGCTTCCTGTGGTCCCGGTTCAAGAGCACTTCCCCTGGGGCGTCCCGGTATCCTTGTCGAGTCCCAAGGGCCTACTCCTGCATCCCCTCGACCTATGCTGAGCATGCACCCCCGCCCCACTCCCAGATTGCCCCACTCTGGACCCATTTTGCTCGCAGTAAACAGGAAGTCATCTCTGCCTCTACTCATTTTCCCCAGGATGAGGCAGACATGGCAGAACGGCTGTAAGCCTGGAGCGGTTGCTTTAAATTTCAAAATTAAACTTTCACTTCTCCCCTTTTTTTCCCCATTAATTTAACATATTTACTGAGTGGCCACTGTGTGCCAGGTCTTGCTCTGGAGACATAGTCAGTGATGAATGAGATGCAGTCCCTGCCCACACATCTGAGTGGGGGAAACAGACACTAAGCCAATAACCTCATTAATGAATATGATCAATCTTGTATCAGAATGGAATGTAATTCTCTATGAGTGTAATAAGCTGATCCACCCCAACTA
The DNA here is from genome assembly GCF_009873245.2 of Balaenoptera musculus. Classification (NCBI taxonomy): domain Eukaryota; kingdom Metazoa; phylum Chordata; class Mammalia; order Artiodactyla; family Balaenopteridae; genus Balaenoptera; species Balaenoptera musculus. The sequence goes on along the minus strand of NC_045792.1, from coordinate 96,405,407 downwards.
GGACTTAACTGGGCAGAATGTCAGGGTAGGGAGGAGGAAACGGACCACGAGGGGCAAAGGCCCTGGGGCAAACAGGTTGGCAGTTCCTCACAAGTTGAACACAGAGTTACATATGACCCAGCAATTCCACTCCTAGGTATATACCCAAGAGATATGAAAACATATGTCCACATGAAAACTTGTACATGAATGTTTATAGCATCCTTATTCATAATAACCAAAAAGGGAAACAACCCAAATGTCCATTGACTAATGAATAGATAAACAAAATGGTGTATTGTACAATGAATACTATTCAGCCATAAAGAGGAATGAAGTTCTGATTCATGCTACAATATAGATGAACCTTAAAAACATTATGTTGAGTGAAAGAAACCAGTCACAAAAGGCCATATGTTGTATGATTCCATTTATATGAAATGTCCAGAATAGACAAGCCCATAGAAAGTAGATTGTGGTTGCAGGGTGTATTCGTTTGCTCAGGCTACCATAACACTGTGCAACAGACTGGAGGGCTTAAACAATAGAAATTTATTTTCTCACAGTTCTGGAGGCCAGAAGTCAGAGATCAAGGTGTTAAAAGGGTTGGTTTCATTCTGAGGCCTCTCTCCTTGGCTTGTTGGTGACCCTCTTTTTCCTCCTCTGTGTGTCTATATCCTGATCTCTTCTTATGACACTAGTCATATTGGATCAGGGCCCCCTCTAATGACCTCATTTTACCTTTTTAAAGATGGTGTCTCCAGGGAATTCCCTGGCGGTCCAGTAGTTAGAACTCCTCACTCTCACTGCAGAGGGCCCAGGTTCGATCCCTGGTCAGGGAACTAAAATCCCACAAGCCAGGTGGCACAGCCAAAAAAAGATGGTGTCTCCAATAAGTCACATTCCAAGGTTGGGGGGTGCGGTCTACATATCAACACCAACATATGAACGGGGGCACAATTCAGCACCCCATAACACGAAGGAATGGGGGGTGACTGCTAATGAGCACAGGACTTCTTTTCAGGGTGATGAAAATGTTCTGATATTAGTGCTGATCAATGCACAAATTTGTGAATACAGGCACACCTCGAAAATACTGCAGGTTTGGTCCCAGACCACCACAGTAAAGCGAACATCACAATAAAGCAAGTCACATGAATTGTTTGGTTTCCCAGTGCACCTAAAAGTTACGTCTGTGCTATATTGCAGTCTATTAAGTGTGCAATAGCATTATGTCTAAAAAAACAATGTTCAGACCTAAACTAAAAAATCTTTTATTGCTAAAAATGCTAACCATCCTCTGAGCCTTCAGTGAGTCATAGTAATAACATCAAAGGTCACTGATTACACCTCACCATAAGAAACACAATAATAATGAAAGAGCTTGAAATATGAGAATTGCCAAAAGAGAATTGCCAAAATGTGACACAGAGACAAGAAGTGAGCATGTGTTGTTGGAAAAATGGTGCCGATAGACTTGCTCAACGCTGGTTTGCCACAAATCTTCAATTTGTAAAAAACGAAATATCTGCAAAGTGCAATAAAACGAGGTATGCTTGTATACTAAAAGCCACTGTCCACTCTGAAAGGACAAATTTGCCCTGGGGCAAGAAGGAGTCTGGTTTGCAGAGAGGGAAGAGAAAGATGGGGTGAGTCGAGCTGGTGGGGATGGCAGGAGCCTCTCTCAACCCCATGAGCCCCAGTACTTCACTGGTCTGCTCCCTATATAAGACTTTGCCTTTCTCCACTGTGTCTGGCATTAAAACTCATTGTAAGGGACACTTTCAAACTGGGACTGGGATTGGAATTGGGTATTTTTTAAACCTTCAAAGAGCAACTTCTGTTCCTCATGGGCAGTTTGCCATGGAGCATACGGACGCAGCTCTAGATAACCTCTTGCTTATTGTCACATAGTGTTTCCTGTGTGTCAGGCACTGTTCTAAGTCCTTGTCAATTACTAAGTCATTTAGTTCCAGCAGTCCAGTAAAGGGACTTCCCTGGAGTCCAGTGGTTAAGACTTCGCCTTCCAATGCAGGGGGTGGGGGTTCGATCCCTGGTCAGAGAGCTAAGGTCCCACATGGCTCGTGGGCAAAAAGCCCAAACATAAAACAGAAGCAATATTGTAACAAATTCAATAAAGACTTTAAAAAATGGTCCACATCAAAAAGAAAGCAATCTTAAAAAAAAAAAAAATCCAGTAAAGTAGGAACCATTATTCTCCTGCCCAAAGTCACGCTGCCCATACAGATAATAAACGACGGAGTCAGAATTCAAACCCTGGTAGCCTGACTCCAGGGTCCACGCTGTTACCCACCACACTGTGCTGCTCATGGCAAGCCTGTGGGTTAGGGTTTATTAGCCTATTACAGCCTCATTTTACAGATGAGGAAACTGAGGCCCAGAGAGGTGAACGACTTGTTGGCTGGGGTCGGACTGCGAGTTAGGACACGTTGGGATGGTGTGGGCATGTGCACGGGTAAGGGACCTCGGCGCCCAGTGACTCACAGGGACAGAGCCTGGGGTCGGTGGGTCTGGGGGGAAGGTTGTGATGGGGAGAGGCCCCAGCCTCCCTGCTGCCTGTGTGCCCAGCCTCATCCCTGCTTCTTCCAGCTCTCAGCCCGCCCCTGGAGGCGGCTCCTTGGCAAGGCTGCAGGGAGGGCCTACCCTGCCAGGAGGCTCAGGGCCAGTGTCAGAGGTGCTGAAGAGACACCCAAGGGGATGCCTGGGGGGCAGGCACCTTCCTCCCAGCTCGGGGGTGGGTGTGGCAGAGGCCCCGCGTGACCTTGTGGCTGACATTCCTTGGCGGCCACGTGGCCCCAACTGGCAGGGACAGCTGCGGACAGCGGCCGGACCAGCTTTGTTCGCAGGGTGGCGCCTGCTCTCCATCCAGGCCCTGCTCCTTCTGGGGGCTCGGTGGGCAGCTGGCGCTGTGGGCCCCCCGCCATGAGTGTCTAGAGGCACGGAGCCACCAAGGTCTCTCTGGAGGGGGCTCGGGGCACTGGGAGGATGGGGCAGGACCAGACGAAGCAGCAGATCACGAAGGGGCTCCAGCTATACCAGTCTAACCAGACAGAGAAGGCGCTGCAGGTGTGGACGAAGGTGCTGGAGAAGAGCTCGGACCTCGTGGGGCGTTTCCGCGTGCTGGGCTGCCTGGTCACGGCCCACTCGGAGATGGGCCGCTATAAGGAGATGCTGAAGGTGGGAGCGCCGCGGCCGGACTGGGAGGGTGGGGCCGGGGCGGGATTTCTCCCAGGCCTCCCAGCCCGCCTCCCACCTCCTCAGGCTCCCCTGTATCCCACAGGCTAGTGGCTGGGGCCTGAGGCTCTGAACCCACTGGGTCTTGGCTTTGGATTTGGGCCTGTGGCCTTGAGCTCTGATGTCTGAAGCTCTGAGACTGAGGTTCTCAGCCTCAGGGTTCGGGGAGCTGAAGGCCAGGTCTCAGAGTTGAGGTTCCAGCCTTCCTGTTTGGGGTTCTGAGTCTGAGCCTAGGGGGCGCTGGCTCCAGGTTTGAGGCTGGGGACGGGTGGGTGGTGGAGACTGCAGACCTAGGCTCAGGATGGAGAGGTGAAAGCTGTGGGTCTGGGTTTGGGAGGTGGAGGCTCCTGGGCTGCAGCTTCCGGGGCTTCTGGGACTGGGGAGCAGGGAACGCATCTGAGGCCGGGGGTGGACGCTCTGGGCCTGAGGATTTGGGCTGTGAGGCTTGGAGGGACGGAGGCTCGGGTCCAAGGCTCAGGGTCCAGGCTGACACTCCCGGCCTGCCACCCTGGCGGGCAGTTTGCTGTGGTACAGATCGACACGGCTCGGGAGCTGGAGGATGCCGACTTCCTCCTGGAGAGCTACCTGAACCTGGCGCGCAGCAACGAGAAGCTGTGCGAGTTTCACAAGACCATCTCCTACTGCAAGACCTGCCTCGGCCTGCCTGGAACCAGGGCAGCCACCCAGCTCGGAGGCCAGGTCAGCCTGAGCATGGGCAACGCCTTCCTGGGCCTCAGCCTCTTCCAGAAGGCCCTGGAGAGCTTCGAGAAGGCCCTGCGCTATGCCCACAACAACGATGACACCATGCTCGAGTGCCGCGTCTGTTGCAGCCTGGGCAGCTTCTACGCCCAGGTCAAGGTGGGCCCGGTCCCCCAGGGAGGGCGGTAGAGGCTCGGGCTCCCCGAGAGTCTCCCGTGAGCCACGCTCCCTGTTGCATCACCTGGTTCAGTCCTCCCATTTAGGTAGGGATGAGGCAGACGGAAGCCTGGGAGGGAAAAGACAGCCAGGAAGTAAGGACATGGCCAGGCAGGGCAGAGCCAGAATTCAAGCCTTGATCTGTCTGACTTCCTGGGGGGATGGGAAGCTCCTATGTGAGGACAGGCTGTGAACCTGTACTGCCACGTGTTTGCTGTGTGATCTTGGGCAAGTCACCTCTCCTCTCTGAACCTATGAAATGAAGGAGAATGGAACCCACCTTATAGCGTGGTTGTAAGGATTCATTCATCAAATATGTACTGAGCATCTATGATATCCCAGGCACTGTTGGCCTAGGGTGCAGCAGTGAAAACAACAGACAAGTCCCTGGGTTCATGAACCTTGCATTCTAGCTGGGGGAGAAAGACAAATAAATGCAATCAGCAAATCAAGTATACAGCATGGTGGAAAGTGCCTAGGAAAAAGACGAGCAGGGAAAGGGGGTTGGAAGTGCTGAGGATGACGTGTTGCAATTTCAAACAGGGTGGATGGAAGGCCTTGTAGAGGTGATGTCTGATGACTTGGAGGAGATGACAGGGTGAGCCATGCAGAAATCTGGCAAAAGAATGAAAAAGAGGGAACAGTTAAAGCACAGCTCTGCCCTTGGGGGACCTTACCCAGTATGTTCCAGGAAGGATGGAGGCCAGCATGGCTGCAGCAGGTGTGTGAGAAGAAGGTAGGCGGTGGTGGGGTCAGAGAGGTAAGGGGGAAGGGAGATGGCAGATTGGGAAGAAACTGATGGGGTCAGTGACCTCAGGCTTTTGGTCCTGAGCATTTGCTCTCTTTCCCCCTAGGCATCTAGGCTGTGCTTGGCCCGTGGGGGATGTTAGTGCCTGGCACATAGTAGTTGCTTAACAAATCCTGGAGAGTGTAAATGCTGAGGGATCAGAGGTGGAAGTATGAGGTAGTGAGAGTCATCCACGATCACACTGAGGATTTTGTTTTCAGCAACTAGATGTATGGGGAAGCCATTCAGTGAGATGCAGTAGGATTGGAGAGGGATAGGGGTGTTTTATAACCTCTTTTATTATGAAGAAAATTAACCATGCAGGAAAGCAGAGAGAATAATATAATGAATCTCCATATACCCACTACTTAGATTTAACGATTCTTAATATTTTGCCATATTTGACTTACATATTTTTCACTGAAGTGTTGTGATACAAAATTATAGACATCATGATATTTTACCCCGAAGTAATTCTGTATGCATTTCTGGAAAAAAAAAAAAAGACCATTTTCTGATATAAGGACACTTTCTTACGTAATCACAATACTATTTATCACACACACCAGTGAACAATTATCTCTTAAATTTCTCTACTTATCCTGAAAATATGCCTTTATCCTCGGCTTGTTTGAATTGGAACACAAACAAGAACCACACATTACAGTGGTTATTATGTCTCCCAAGTCTCTTTCTATGGAAAATTCCTACCCTTCCCTTTATTTTCCATGGTTTATTGAAGAAGCCGGATTAATTGCCTTGTAGAATGTTCCATCTCTTTGTCTCATTGCTTCCTCAAGGAGTCATGTAAGTTGTTTCTTTGTCTCCATTACTCTCTATGAACTTGAACTTACATAATGACTTGGTAAGATTTAGATCACGCATTTTTGGTGAGAATACTATACAAGCGAGGCTGCGTGCTTCATATTACATCATATCGGTAGTTAAGGGAGTGACCACCTGATCCCACTGTTTTCAGCTTTGCCGTCTTCCTTTCACGACCAGTAGGTTAACTTGTGGGGTGACACTTCGGCTGTGAATATTCAGTTCTGCAACAACATTTTCCGTAATGGTTTGAGCATCCATTGATGTTTGTTGCCTGAATCAATTCTTTCATTTCAACTCTCATGAAATGGTGATTTCCAAGTTCTATCATGCCTTCTGCAATTATTAGCTGGGATTTTTCTATAAGGAAGAACTTTCGCTCATTAATTGGAGCTAGTTGATTACTCTGAAATACAGTTCCTTAAGGAAAGGCAGAATAAATACTTTTTCCCTTTCCTTTAATTACCACTTTCCAGAATAATGAGTTGATGTGATAGTTGCCTTCAATGATCACACTTACTTGTTTTGCTTCCTCTTTTTGGAGTATCGTTGTGAAATCATGGATTTAAAAAAATATTCAGTACTCGTCAGTCAGTTGCAATCATTGTTCCTTTTGATGCTCATATTATCTTAATTTTAGTCAGTGGAATTCTCTTCAATATGCCTCCTGTGTCCTTTTGATGAGACTTCATTTAGTCTTTGAAGGAAAGCATTCTTGTTTTCTGGCACAATAGCCTGTCCCACACTCATTTTGTGTACTGTCGTCCCTCGGTATCTGCGGAGGACTGGTTCCAGGATCCCCCAGGACACCAAAATCCGGGAATGCTCAAGTCTCTTATATAAAATGGTGTAGTATTTGCATAAAATCTACATACATTCCCTCCACCCCATACTTTAAATCATCTTTAGATTATTTACAATACCTAATACAATGTAAATGCTATGTAAATATAAACTGGTGTGTGGCAAATTCAAGTTTTGCTTTTTCGGAACTTTCTGGATTTTTTTCCCCCCAACATTTTCAACCCTCGGTTGGTTGAGTTCAAGGATGTGGAACCCTCTAATACAGAGGGCCCACTCTATTTCCTGCTCCAAACCTGGAGCCAGCCATTCCTCCGGGTCCTTTTTTAGTAGGAAATGGTATTTAAAGACCAAACGTGGGCTCTCAGGATGCTCGTGGCTACTGGGTTGTTGTTGGTACTAAATCTCTCCCGTTGTGAGGACAACTGGACTGTATACTGATACTTCCAGTTCAAATCCAATGTTTCAGGATTTGCCTTGATTCATTTCAGACTTGATTCTCTTTTCTCTTAGACTGAAAATCTTGGTTTCTAAATATTTACTTTATCCTACAAAGTACATAAAATAATTTCAAAAGACAACACCAATATTGTCTTACTCAAAAAAAAAAAAAAATGACGAATGAGGTTTGATTTCTTTGCCATTCTTTTGTCTTTATAATATATCCCACTATGGCTGAACTGTTCAAGTATATATTTTAAGGTCCTTTGAAATAATAACTTTTCTGTATGGCTATATTCATATATAACATATATAATATATAATATATTAATATATATTATAAAACAATCATAATATACTATGATATAATATTATAATATACCTTGATTGTATTATAATATATACTTATGATTAGAATTGATTATAATATTAATATAATGATATACAGTTAAGGTCATTTGTTTCCATTTTCTATTTTTAGGGTTTTTAAAATTAAATTTAATATTTTAAAGTCTGTAAAGCATTTACATGGCTTCAAATCAAAAAGTACATAGTAGGGACTTCCCTGGTGGTCCAGGTGAGACTCCGTGCTCCCAATGCGGGGGCCCCCGGGTTCGATCCCTGGTCGGGGAGCTAGTTCCCGCATGCGTGCCGCAACCGAGAGTCCGCATGCCCCAACGAGGATCCCACGTGCCACAGCTAAGACCCGATGCAGCCAAAAATAAATAAATAAATAATAAATTAATTAATAAAAAGTACATAGTACAAATTAAGTATGTTAGGAACAGGTTTTTATTAGGGTTACTGAGAGTTCTCTTTTGGTCATATTAACTTGTTAGATATTAAATAAAAATTCAAATAGGTTTTCTACAAAAAAGAACAGAGAAGTGGGGCTGTAGCTAAATGGGACATGAGGTCAAAGAAGGTTATTTGATTTTTATTTTTGTTTTCAAATGAGATAAGAAATGCCAGGCTGTGATTTTACACTGATAGGAATGATTCAGTAGAAAGAGACTGGGGAGGGGGTTCCAGAGCCCACATGGAGGGGGTCATATTTAATTTGATAGGAGCAGGGAGTAGCAGGAAGGAGGCAGAGTGGGAACAGATCTGGTGGGTTTGATGGATAAGGTGGATAAGGGAGCTCCTCTCTGATTTTCTTCTCTTTTTTAAAAATTATTTATTTATTTATTTATTTATTTATTTATTTATGGCTGCGTTGGGTCTTTGTTGCTTCACGCGGGCTTTCTCTAGTTGCAGCGAGCGGGGGCTACTCTTCGTTGTGGTGCGCAGGCTTCTCATTGCGGTGGCTTCTCTTGTTGTGGAGCACGGGCTCTAGGCACGCGGGCTTCAGTAGTTGTGGTGCACAGGTTAAGTAGTTGTGGCGTGCGGGCTCAGTAGTTGTGGTGCACGGGCTTAGTTGCTCTGCGGCATGTGGGATCTTCCTGGACCAGGGCCCCTGCATTGGCAGGCGAATTCTTAACCACTGCGCCACCAGGGAAGTCCCTCTTCTGTTTTCTTAATGGTGCATAAGGTGAGCTCATGTGCTCATAACGGACACGTTGAGAAGACATTTGGAAGCCTGAGGAGAAAGAAAGGGTGAGAGGATGATTTCTTTGCCTCAGTGAGTCTGTCCCAATGTTCTTTGAGCTGACTGTGCTGGCAGTCACCGAACATTCAGTGACGACTGGGTGCCAGGAGGCAAACTCCAGTGGGGTTGGAGTGGGCTCTGATATCCCCACCACCACCCTTCTGTGTGTCTCTGAAGCCGAGGGGCCCAACTGGGACTGGGTGAGTGGAGAAGCCAACTGTATTTTCTTCCTTCTCATTCATTCATTCATTAAATACTTACTGTGCATCTACTAAGTGCCAGGAACTGTGCTAGGCTCTTGCCATACATCGGCAAACCACATGAAAACCCCTGTGTTCATGGAGCCCACACCTTAGCACTGGCTGTTCCCTCTGTCTGGATCACTCTTTCCCTGGACGCCAGAATGAATGAATGAATGAATGAACACGCAGTGGAGCGCTCCTCTTAGGGGCAGCTCCTGCCACTCAGTGCGCCCCCTCCCATCCCACCCCCTCCCTGTGTCCCCTGCAGGACTACGAGAAAGCCCTGTTCTTCCCCTGCAAGGCTGCAGAGCTCGTCAACGACTATGGCAAAGGCTGGAGCCTCAAGTACCGGGCCATGAGCCAGTACCACATGGCTGTGGCGTATCGCCTGCTGGGCCACCTGGGCAGTGCCATGGAGTGCTGTGAGGTGGGGCAGCAGGGAAGGGGGGCAGTTAGAGGGTGGTAGTGTAGGCGGGGTCTGGGCCCAGGGCCTCTTCCTGCCAACTCAGCCCACTGAGGCCCCCAAGCCTTGCCCCTGGCCCCTCCTCTCTACAGCTGTGCCCCTGAAGGATGTGTTTGTTCCCCAGTCCCCCTGCCCCAAACCTCATTCCCTTCTAGTCTGTTTTCAGGGGAGGGCACTTCCCACTGCCGCCCACCCCTGCCAGAAAAAGTGCCCTTATGGGGCACTTTAGGTAGGAAGAGAGCCAGTTTCTGGAGTTCTACTGATCTGGGTTCGAATCCCAACTTTGCCACTTAATAACCTGGTGACCTTGGTCAAGTCACTTCTGTTCTCAGAGCCTCAGTTTCCTGTGCTGTAAGACCTCAGTGGTTCAGTGCATGGGCCTCAGCACCATGAAAGGTGTATTGGGCTCTGAGGATGTTGGTGACCCTGGACTGCCCATCAGAGGGGCCCAATGGGTGAAGGCACCCCAGTGGTGGGGGGCAGATGAGCGGGTCTGAGTGACCGGCCTCTGTCACAGGAGTCTATGAAGATTGCACTGCAGCATGGGGACCGGCCACTGCAGGCACTCTGCCTGCTCTGCTTTGCTGACATCCACCGGAGCCGTGGGGACCTGGAGGTGAGGTCACTGGGATGCAGGGGGAGGTGGTGCGAGCCTGGCCTGGCCTGACTCCACCCCTGACCTGGCTGTGCAGACAGCCTTCCCTAGGTACGACTCTGCCATGAGCATCATGACCGAGATTGGAAACCGCCTGGGGCAGGTACAGGTGCTGCTGGGTGTGGCCAAGTGCTGGGTGGCCAGGAAGGCGCTGGACAAGGTGAGGTGGACCCCTTTCCTGCAGCCCCCAGCTCTCCCCAGTGCTCCCACTTGAGACCAGTAGGTCAACCAACAATGTGTGGGTCTGGTTCTGGGCTGGACTCCTTCAGACACTTTGTCTAACATCAGCCTCACCCCAGTCCCATGAGGCCAGGGGATTCTAGATCATTTTCCAGGCTCAGAGAAGGTCCATGACTTGCCCAGTCAAACAGCTAGTAAAGGGCCAGGCCTGGGGTTTGCACTCAGGACACTTTAACTGCCTCCTATGATTTCACGACACCTCGTGAAATAGGAATGTTCTTCCCATTTTATGTCTGAGTAAACTGAGGCAGCTCTGGTGACTGTACCCCAGCCTTTTCCTCTTACCTTCACACACAGGGCAGCTGCCCAGCGGTGCTGCCCTCCCCAGACCCACCCCTCCCTACCCCTTCCTTCCCTGTGAGCCAAGGCCTCTGTCAGACAGCTCTGCCTGCAGCTCTGGCCTGTGCTCACCTTCCAGGCTCTGGATGCCATTGAGAGAGCCCAGGACCTGGCCGAGGAGGTGGGGAACAAGGTCAGAACTGAGTCCGTCTGCTGGGTCTGGAGTCAAGAGCCCAAGGTGGGATCTTGGGTGCATGGGGAGGCCCCCCGGAGCCTGCTCATGCCCTGAGCCCCTCCTGATCTCCAGGAGCTGCCCCCATCATTCCCAGACCCTGGCTGTTTCTCTTCCACCCAGAGAGCACTTCGGAGGGCAGGGCAAGAATTCCATAGCTCAGGGGATATCAGAATTACTCAGAGGTGTCTTGATGGTCATTAAAACTCCTAACAGTGGCCTCCACTCATACAGAGGTGGGCATCACAGGGCTCTTCTAGGTATCGGTTCCAGGCCTCACTGGCTCCCTGCAAGGTGGGTACAGCAAGCCCCATTTTACAGATGAGGAAAGTGAGGCTCAGAGATGTGCTCAAGGTCCCACACCTGGTTAACTGGTCTGTCTTAACTCCAAAGCCCGTGTTCCTTTCATAGTATATGTGGCCTCTCCAGATTTGATAATCATATCCAAACCTTTAAATGTTGAAAATAACCTCAGTGTTTCTCAAAGTCTTCTAGAAGATGTGCATTTCTCAGGGATCAGGTCTACAGTCCAGTTAACATGCCAGATATATGTGCCTTGGCTGGATGATAGCTGCTCCGGTTTACTCAGATATCGCGGGCTCTTCAGAAGTGCTGATGAGCTGCTGTGTGTATTTAATTAACAAAGACAGGAAAGAAAATTAATTATTATGAAGTCAGTGCAGCAGGTTTGGTCAATAAAATCCTTCAAAAACATGGAGTCCCCAGCGGGTTCTAGGAGTAAGGATCACCCATCTCACCTACCTTTCTGCGTGAGGGGAAACCAAGGCCCAGAGAGGGCAAGACGTTTTTCCTAGGCCCACCAGCAAGGCAGGGATGCAGCCAAGACAGGACCCCTGTGTACTGACCACCCGGTGGCCCTGTGGGGACAGCTTCTTGGACTGGGCAAGGAGGGAAGCAGGGCAGCTGCTCACTAGCACTGACTTGTCTCATCCCCACGTCCCGCTCTCCTGGCCGCACCGGCCCCAGCTGGGCCAGCTCAAGCTGCACTGCCTGAGCGAGAGCATCTACCGCAGCAGAGGTTTGCAGCGGGAGCTGCGCGCCCACGTCGTGCGCTTCCACGAGTGCGTGGAGGAGACAGAGCTCTACTGCGGCCTGTGCGGCGAGTCCATAGGCGAGAAGAATAGCCGGCTGCAGGCTCTGCCCTGCTCCCACATCTTCCACCTCAGGTGAGTGCTCCGCCGGTGGGCACGAGGCACTCGGGGCCTCTCTGGGGCCTCGTCACAATAGTAATACGAACAGCAAAGACTTACACAGTGCTTTTGGCATCCTATGCCTGTTCTAAGCGTTTCCTATTAACTCATTGAATCCTCCCAGCAGCCCTATGAGGTGGATATTCTATTATTCTCCCCAAAGAGGACCAGAGAGGCATCTCAAAGGTCATGGGATTTAGATGCCCAGGGCCAGAGCTGCCTCCATCACAACCTCCTGACTCCCAGCCCAGGCTCTGCCCTGGAGGCCTCCCCAGGCAGAGTGCGAGGGGCCGGCAGGGCTGCTGGCAGGAGCCTGGGGGCTGTGGATACCTCCTGCACCTGCAGAGGAGTGGGGAGGAGAGAGGGCCAGGCCCAGGATCGGAGGACAGGCCCGCTGAGTGGACAGGGCCCTTTGCTTCCCAAGGTGCCTGCAGAACAACGGGACACGGAGCTGCCCCAACTGCCACCGGTCATCCATGAAGCCTGGCTTTGTGTGACCCCATCAGGTCGTGGGCTTCTGCCTCGCCTCCCCTGCTTCTTCTCTAGCCTCACGCTGGAGGCCGCCCTGACCAGCTGCGCCTCCAGTGCCTGTTTGCTCCTGGGGCAGCCTCCAGGGCCTCCTCTGGCCTCAGCCAGGGCCTGGGGCCTGCCTACTGCTGCTCCTCCAGGCCCAGCTGCCCTCCCCCACCCCTTTGTACTTTGATCTTTACAGAAAAATAAACCGTTTGTACCTGGTCCCAGCAATTCTGATTTTCCCTGCCCGAGGTCTGACGGGTGGAGGAGAGTGGGAGTGAGGTTCCCCATGTGAGCTTCCTCAGACACACGTGTCTCTGTGCCCATATGTAGGAGTTCCTCCAGCTGCCCTTCCAGGTTTTGGGGCCACCACCGTGAGCCAGAGGCAAGATACTGCAGGTGAGGAGCACCTTTAAATGCTGACATGCAGGGCTGGAGAGGAAGATGTGATGAACAGTAAACATAGTAAACCAGCAACGTAGAAAGCCTGTTAGAAAGATGTTATGGACGGAATTGTGTCCCCCAGATTCATGTGTTGAAACCCTAACCCCCATCATGACTATATCAGGAGACAGGGCCTTTAAGGAGGTAATTAGGGTTAAATGAGGTCATGAGGATGGGGCCCTAATCTGTTAGGACTTGTGTCCTCATAAGAAGAGGGGAAAACACCAGAGAGCTTTCTCTCTCTCTGTGCTGCACAGAGAAAAGACTGAGGACACAGTCTTACTGCAACCATCTGCAAGCCAGGAAGAGAGGTCTCACCAGAAACCTGATTTCCTGGCACCTTGATGTTGGACCTCCCAACCACCAGAACTGTGAGGAAATACATTTCTGTTGTTTAAGCCACCCAGTCTGTGGTATTTTGTTATGGTGAAGCTAATGGCAAAAACTAGCAGACTAATACAAAAGTGATAAGTGCTTTGGAACAATAAAGAATAGAGCAGCATTCCTCTTCCTCATCTTCATTCCCTTCTCTTCTTGTCAGTCCTAAAACCATTAGGTGGGACAGAGCAAGACAGGCATCCATGTGGAGGGGTGACCTGGTGTGGGATATCGGAGCCCAACTAGGTGAGGAGAGTGTCCACACAAGGGAAGCCCCAGTGTGGGGAGGTAGAGCCTGTGTGGAGAGAGAAGGGTCCCCACACACATGGGTTCCTCATCCTGGAGTGTAAGAGCCCAAGTAAGGGGAGAAAGGAGTTCACATGAGGACAAGGCCTGGTGCTGGGTATTGGGGCCAAGAAAGGTGAGGCAGACATCCATGCAGGTGGGCAGTCTGGGAGCTGGAGCCTGAACAGGGCAAGGAGGGCAGCTATGCACAGGGCAGCCTGGTGTGGTGTGTCAGAGTCAGAGCAGGGTGATGAGGACACCCTGGAGGAGAAAGGCCTAGCATAGGCGCCTGAACAAAGTGAGGAGAGCATCCACGTGGTGGTGGTGGGTGGGATATGGTCCAGTGCAGAGTGTCAGAGACCAGGTCAGGTAAGGAGGGCAGCTGGCATGGGCTGTTGGGGCCTAAGTGGGCTAAGGAGACACCCAAGTGGGAGAAGGTTGGGTGTGAGGTGTGAGAGCTTTCTTTCATTCTTTTTTTTTTAACTTTTTGGCAGAGCCACGTGGCTTGTGGGATCCTAGTTCCCTGATGAGGGAGCGAACCCGCACCCTCAGCAGTGAAAGTGCAGAGTCCTTACCACTGGACTACCAGGGAATTCCCTGTCAGAGCTTGAGTAGAGCAAATAGGGCATGCACTTGGGGCATTTGGATTGAAGAAAGATCTGTGCCTGGAAGGGAGTGGCAATGAGAATTTGATTACATAGAAGCGTTGATCAAATAAGTAAACATATTAAAGGTAATGGGTGACAGGTCACTATGGAAGAAGAGAGTTACAAATAAGGAAAGGGAGAAAACCAAAGGGACCCAGTCATATTGAATTGGAATTGTAGAGATTAGTGTGAACTACTGGATTTCTAAATATATAACTTAATAGAGAAATAAATATAGTTACAAATGTGCGTGTGTGTGTGTGTGCGCAAACACTCGTGCCTGGGAGTGACATGCCAGTAACAATGAGCACATCTAGCGCCCAGATATTGGCTTCTAAATACCATGTTCCACTAATAGAACCAAGACTCTTTGGAGAAATGGCTGATTCTAGGCCTGGACCACGGAAAGTACAAAATGAACCTGGAATATCTTATGTCAGAAAGCAAAGAAAGCTGAAAGAATGATGAAGATAACCCAAAGGGACACAGGAGCCAGAATGAATGGGCTCCCACTGGCCCATTAATAATGACTGTCTTAATCAGCTCAGGCTGCCATAACACAATACCATACACTGGGTGGCTAAAACAATTGAAATTTATTTTCTCACAGTTTTGGAGATTGGAAGTACAAGATCAAGGTGCCAGCAGGGTTGGTTCCTGGTGAGGCCCTCTTCCTGGCTTGCAGACAGCCACTTTCTCACTGTGTCTTCACATGGCGTTTTCTCTGTGCTTATGTATAGAGAGGGAGAGAGCAAGATCTTCCTCTCTTCCTCTTCTTATAAGGTCACTGATCCCATCATGAGGTCCCCACCCTCATGACCTAATTGAACCCTAATTACCTCCCAAAGGTCCCATCTCCAAATACCTTACATTGAGGGTTAGAGCTTCAGCGTATGAATTTGGAGGTGGGGATACAAACATTCAGTCCATAGCAATGATTTATTGGATAAAACAAGAATCCATACTGATGTAAATAAATAAATGAATAAATTAAAAATTTGATGAAGAAGAATGGGATATTTACATAGTTCCAAAGTACTTCCCCACAAAATACTTATTAATTTCAAGGGGAAAACAATTAACCTCACAGTGGAGAAGGTTTGCAGATACGAGATTAATCAAGTGAGAAAGGTTAACATCTCCAGTAATGGGACAAAATGAAATCAACTGCTACCTGAATGAATGGAGTGAGAAACTCAGCATCTCTTTTGTGATATTCCTGCAAAGATGAATCACCTGAATGTAAAATCATGAGGAGACACCAGATAAACACAAATTTAGAAATATTCTACAGAGTAACTGTAATCTTCAAAAGTGTCAAGGTCATGAAGCCAAGGAAAGACTGAGAAACAATTCCAGATTGAAAGAAACGAAAGAACTACAACTAAATACAATGCCTAATTCTGGTCTTGATTCTGGACTGGATCCAAGTCCGGATCCAGTATGTCCTTTAATGCTGTGAAGGACATTATTGGGACAATTAGTGGAATTTGAATGGAATCTGAGGATTAAATGCTAGAAACATATCAAGGTTAACTTCCTGATATTGAAGGTTGTATTGTGCTTAAGTATGAAAATGTCCTTGATTGTAGGAAATTCCCACCAAAGTATTTGAGGTGATGTGGTATCCCGTCAGCAATTTCCCCTCAAATGATGCAAGAAAAAAAATTATTTGCACTGTATTTGCAACTTTTCTTTAGGTTTGAGATTATTTTCAAACTAAAAATATATAATTAAAAAAAAAAAAGAGCAGCACAGGGTAAGGGGTTAAGGAGCGTGGGGACAGGAGGGACCCAGCAGGGCAGGCTGCAGCATTAAAAGGCTGTGAGTGTGGGTCTGGACGAGAAGGAGGTATTTGAGCAAAGACTTGAAGGAGCAAAGGTAAGGGAGTGAAGCAAGAAAATATCCTGGAAAGAACATTCCAGGAGAATGGAACAGAGTCCAAGATAGGAGCTGGCCTGGCCTGGTCACGGAGCAGCAAGGAGCCCTGTAACTGTGAGCAGGGAGGAAAGGAGTGGGAGTCGAGGTCCTGGAGAAAATCGTGGGAGAGCAAAAACCTGCAAGCGC
Organism: Balaenoptera musculus; assembly: GCF_009873245.2. Classification (NCBI taxonomy): domain Eukaryota; kingdom Metazoa; phylum Chordata; class Mammalia; order Artiodactyla; family Balaenopteridae; genus Balaenoptera; species Balaenoptera musculus. The sequence continues at coordinate 96,389,160 of NC_045792.1, read as the reverse complement.
CCTGGGCCTTTGTAGGGACCTGGGGCCTTTGTAGGGACCTGGGGCCGTTGTAGGGACCTTGACTTTTACTCTGAGTGAGTCTCGCAGCTGCTGCAGGGTTTTGAGCAGAGGAGTGACATGATCTGATGAGGCTTTAAAATAATTCCTTTGGTTGCTGTGTTGAGAACAGACTACACAAGACAACTGGCCTGGATGCTTCAAAAATGTTGATGTCATGAAAGACCAAAAAAGGTTGGGGGACTGTTCCAGACTAAAGGAGGCTAAAGAGACCTGACAACTGAATGCAGTGTATGATCCTTGACTTGATACAGGATTTTTTTTTAAAGGCTGTAAGGAATGTTTTGGAGATGACTGGAGAAATTTTAATATGGATTATATATTAGATATTATTGCATCAATATATTAAATTCTTTAGGTATGACAATATATTATGCTATAATGTGTTGTAGTTACGTATTAGAAGGTCTTTACTCTTAGGAGACACAAGCTGAAATATTAGAGGTGAAGTGTCATGCTGTCTTCAACTTACTTTGAAATGGTCCAGAAAAACACACATACCCAAACAGAGCAAAAGCAAATGCAAAATGTAATCAATTAGTGAATCTCGGTGAAAGATATACAGGCACTCATTGTCTATTCTCTCAACTTTTTAATATATTTAACATTTTTCACAATAACAGACTCTAAGAAGTATATTCATCAGGGTTCTCCAGAGGAACAGATCCAATAGGAGTCATATATAATATATATAAAGAGATTTATTATAAGGAATTGGCTCACACAATTATGGAGTTGGGAAATCTCCATGGTCTGTTGGGTAAGTTGGCAAACTGAAAACCCAGGAATGCTGATGGTTTAGTTCCAGTCTGAATCAGAAGGCCTGAGGACCAGTAGAGCTGATGGTGTAAATTCTAGTCTGAAAGCTAGCAGACACAAGACCCTATAAGAGATGATATTTCAGTTCAAGTCCCAAGCCTGGAAAAGACCCATGTCCCAGCTCAAGGCCGTCAGGCAGGAGGAGGCCCCTCTATCTAGGGGGATGGTCAGGTTTTTGTTCTATTCAGGCCTTCAACTGATTGGACGAGGCCCACCCACTTTAGGGAATCCCCTAATTCCTAACTGGGCCAGATTTTGAGGTTGAAAACCCCCTTCAAAGTCACCCTTTCCGTTACCCGCCAGATTAGGACTACATTTCCCAAGGGCCCTGCGGGGGACTGTCGTCTTTTCTCCCTCCCCTTTCCATTTGTTACTCAGGCCCCGCCCCACTGCTCGTGCCAGCCAATAGCGAATTCGCCTCTCGCGCCGGCATCAACAGGACGAGGGCGGGAACGTTTCAGGAGCTGTGGGGGCGGGTCCTGCGGCCTCGGCTTCATCTTTTAAGTCGGAGGAGCAGTTTCGCTGTGGCAACTGGCCCAAGCTAATTCCGCCAAGAGTCAGGACTTGGAGAAGGAGTCTGGCACTAGTCAAGAGCAGGTGTGGGAGAGATAATATTAACCTTTCGCCCCAGCTACTGCCCAGTCTGATCTTCGGCCTTCTCCTGCAGGAGGTGAATCTGCTGCCGAAACTCGAGAATCCAGTGACTCGGCAGGAGAAGATGGCGACCGTGTGGGATGAGGCTGAGGTGCGCGACGGGAGAGCTGGGGGCCCTGGAGCCGGGGCCAGTGGAGAGACGCACGTGGCGGAAGCGGAGGCGGTGGCTGGGCGGGGAGGGGGGAGTTCGAGGTCTAACCCGGTCCCAGGGTTGGGACCGCTTGGGATGTGGGCAGGCGTCCCGACTCCTCCATTCTGGTTTTATGGGCGGGTAGTGGGCTAATTGAGGCTGTGAGTGGGCTTAATCACAGTCCTGAGTTAACTGCCCTGACTTTAAGAAAGAAAAATTTGTTTTTCACAGCAAGATGGAATCGGGGAGGAGGTACTCAAGATGTCCACAGAAGAGATCATCCAGCGCACACGGCTGCTGGACAGTGAAATCAAGGTGGGCGCACAGCCCCTATGGCAGGCAGTGAAGCCCGCACACAGCAGGCCCTGGTGAACCACCTGCCTCGCTCACGTCGTTCTCGGCCTCCCTAGGCGAGGCGTGGGGACCGCGGTTTCCTTCTCGGACCAGGAAAAAAGAAAACTAAGCTTTAAAAGGGACCAGAAGAGGGACAGGGTGATGGGAAACCAGGCCTGAGAGAAGGAATCATCAGACTGCCTTTCCCAGCAAGGTCTTTAAGTATTCCTCTCAAGCATCCTTCTTTTAGGAAATCCCCATTTTACAGATGAGGAAACTGAGGCTTAGAGAGTTTTTGTTTGTTTTACTGTGGTGAAGTACGCAGCCTGTAACAAAAGGCAGAACCTAAAATCTGTGTTTGCGTGACTCAAAGTCTTCCTCTTTTCCCTTTAGTACAACTAATACTTCACTAGGAGGTTTCCACACTGGCCTCCTGTTCTGACCTCTGCTGGTTGTGGACACAGGTGCTGAGCATTCAGAGAGCCTTAGAGCTGGGTGAAGGGGGGCAGGAGGGTCCCCCAGGCAGCCTGGATAAGGCTCACCAATTACAAGGCCCTAGGATAAGCTGAGCTAAGGCTGAATATTTGCCTCCAATCACCCTCATCCCAGATCATGAAGAGCGAAGTGTTGCGAGTCACCCACGAACTCCAAGCCATGAAGGACAAAATCAAAGAGAACAGTGAGAAAATCAAAGTGAACAAGACTCTGCCGTACCTGGTCTCCAACGTCATCGAGGTGTGTGTGTATGTGGAGGGGAAGAGAGGGGTCAGTGGGGCTTGGGACAGCCTGCGATGGGCCCACTGGGGAAAGAGGGGGTGGGCGTTTTGAGGCCTAAATTGCATGTAAGAGCTAAACCTCCTAGGGTTTCCTCTCCAGTGTGCATTTCCAGGGAGATATATAGGGCCTGAAAAAGCCTTGGAAGCCTCACATGTTTCCTTTTCTACTGGTTATTTTTCCCTGGGGGTAGATGAGCTCCGTGCAGAGAAGCAACACCTGAGCAGAGATCTTACTAATCTGGTTTATTAACCACACCTTTGCTGGGCTCAGGGCTAGTCTGAGGAGTGAGGTAGGGATGGCCAGCCCTGCCAGTGTTGAGATTGTCTCAGCCTCAGAAGCACTGGGCTCTGGAGAGTTCAAGGAGCTGAGCTGGGCCTCTTGATCTGAGCTTTTTCCTTTCGCAGCTTCTAGATGTTGATCCCAACGATCAAGAGGAAGATGGTGCCAATATTGACCTGGATTCCCAGAGGAAGGGCAAGTGTGCAGTGATCAAAACCTCTACACGACAGGTGAGGCTGGCCCAGCCATAGGAGAACTGAGGAAGGTGAGGGGTGGATGCGGGACAGGGAGCCTTACTAAGGGCAGTAACTGAGGCTGCACCTGGAATCTTTCCTACAGACATACTTCCTGCCTGTGATTGGGTTGGTGGATGCTGAAAAGCTGAAGCCAGGAGACTTGGTGGTGAGTGGTGTCCCTGAGCCCAGGCAGGGCTTTTCCAGCGAGGTTTCTCCCACTGATTAGCTGAGCCCCTGCCCCAGGCCCAGGTCATTGTTGGTCCTGAATGTCTGCAGAGCAGCCTGCAGAGTCTGAGAGCATGTCTGCCTGCTCTTTGATTCTTGTGTTGCCCACCCTCATATCTTTCCTTTCATTCTGTAGACACCTGTCACCCAGCCACTTAGGTAGGCCTTGAGCTGAGACAAATCTGAAGTCTTCGTGCTGTGTCCCCAGGGTGTGAACAAAGACTCCTATCTGATCCTGGAGACCCTGCCCACAGAGTACGACTCGCGTGTGAAGGCCATGGAGGTGGACGAGAGGCCCACAGAGCAATACAGTGACATCGGGGGCCTGGATAAGCAGATTCAGGAGGTGAAGGAGGCGTGGCAGCCTCACCAGCCTTTTGTATTTCTCTACTTCAGTGACCAGAGCACTTTCCCCCAGTGTGCGTCTTATACTCATAGCATCCTAGGGAGGCAAGGAGGAGACCATGTAACAGTTTAGGAGACTGAGATCTCCTAAACTGAATGACTTGCCCAGGATCACAGAAGGTTAGGGTCAGAGCCAGGACTGGAACTCAGGCTCCTTTTTCTTGGCCTAGTGTCTTTTCTGCCATATCCATCTGTTCCTGGGGAGTCCATAGCCAGCCTTGGTGGGAGTGAGCATTCTGTGTCCTCTGGATGTGGGGGAAGGAGAGGGCAGTGTCTCTGAATTGGAGGGTTACAGATAGGGGTTGAAGCTATTCAGGGTTGGGCTGTAGAAGCCCATAGGGCTTCACTCTCCTCACCTAGGACTTCTTCCTGGCAGCTGGTGGAGGCCATCGTCCTGCCAATGAACCACAAGGAGAAGTTTGAGAACTTAGGGATCCAGCCTCCAAAGGGGGTGCTAATGTACGGGCCCCCAGGTACGGGGAAGACCCTGCTGGCCCGGGCCTGTGCTGCACAGACCAAGGTGAGTGCTTTGGGAGGGATGAGGAGGAGATGGGCGGGAGCTAAAGCTCTGCCAATGGGCTCAAATCGAAGGGGCTTCTCATCGTGCCTTTGGCCTGATCTGTCAACCCCACCCCCACCCCAGGCCACCTTCCTGAAGCTGGCTGGCCCCCAGCTGGTGCAGATGTTCATTGGGGATGGTGCCAAGCTCGTCCGGGATGCCTTTGCCCTGGCCAAGGAGAAAGCTCCATCCATCATCTTCATCGATGAGCTGGATGCCATCGGCACCAAGCGGTAAGGGGGTGCTGAGTGCCACCAAGGGGATTGTTCTCAATTCCAGCTCTCCCACCCTGTTCCCTGCTCCCCCTGGGATGGTGGCAGCTCTATTCTTGTGGTTGTACTTCTTAATTCTCTTCTAACTGGCCTCCCTGCTTTGTTTCTTTTCCCCTGACCATCCTTTCTCCTCACAGCTGCCAGCATGTTCCTTTCAAAACTTCACTCAGCTGCACCCACAGTCCCTCACGCTTCCCTTCCTGGGCCTCCCCATTGCTTCTTGGGATAAATGCTGGGCTTGCCGTGGCCTGCAAGGCCCCCGTGTGGCTGCCCCTGCTCCCCTCCGGCTTCATGCTGTCCCTGCCTTCCCCTTCCCTCTGGACTCCCTCCACAGTGTCCCCTCAGTTTGCAGGCCCAGTCTGGTGGGAGAGATTTTGCACCTGCTATTTCCTCTCTGGAATGTGTTTTTCTTTTTCCCTTGTTCTCCATTGGCTGGTTGCCCAGCCGATGTGTTTTCAGCCTTCAGATCTCAGCCTGAGGGACACTTCCTCAGGGACGCTTGTCTGGGCTCCCTGTTACGTGCCAAGTCTGGGCCAGATCTCTGTATTTCTAAGTTTTAGCTCAGATGTGATGACACGTTCATCATGGTCATAGGCCAGCCAGTGGGTTTTGCTCACTGTTTTATCTTAAGCCCAGCACCTGATCCCAGGAGCTTCTTCAGTCCCTGACACCTTTTCTGTGCTGGTCCCTGGGCTGGGGGCCCCAAGTTGAGTGAGACTTTTCCCTGCCCTGGATGGGTTGGGTTGGGCTTCTGGTGGTGGAGGAGGGGAGGGCTCTCCCTGAGCTGTGTCCTCACCCACCGGTGTGTCGGGCCTCCTGTGTGCCCCAGCTTTGACAGTGAGAAGGCCGGGGACCGGGAGGTGCAGAGGACGATGCTGGAGCTTCTGAACCAGCTGGACGGGTTCCAGCCGAACACCCAAGTGAAGGTGAGTATTGTCACTTCACAGGTGAAGAACGTGGGGCTTAGAGGTCAGGGGATCTTCTCTGTCATCTAGCTGATGGAGCTGGAATTAGAATTGGGGTCGGTCTTGAATATTCCCTGCCGTTTCATGTGGACCCTGAGCTACCTCTTTGCCCGTCGTGGCCATGACTGTTGCCTGTCTGTGAACCCTTCCTTCTCAATTCAAGTTTCCGCTTCTCCTGTTGCTCAGGTAATTGCAGCCACTAACAGGGTGGACATCCTGGACCCTGCCCTGCTCCGCTCAGGCCGCCTGGACCGCAAGATCGAGTTCCCGATGCCCAACGAGGAGGCCCGGGCCAGAATCATGCAGATCCACTCCCGAAAGATGAATGTCAGGTGGGCAAAGACACGAGCAAGGCGCTGCGACCTGAAAGGGCAGCAGCAGAGCCGTCTCTGTCCTCTTTGTGCTGAGCTTCCCCAGGCCTAGGTTCTCCCCCTCGCCATGTCCCTCTCACACAGAGCGCTGTTCCACGTGCGGGCCTCCGTTTCTCCCCGGGTGCCTGGCAGGAAATCGTGCTGGGGCCGCGGTCCTAACTGAAGGTGCTCTGCTCCTCCGAGTTCGCCTGCACCCCCCCCCCACAGCCCTCCCCCATGATTGGAAGGTGTGCAGGCTGGAGGCCCTGTTTCCTGGCCACCCCTGCCCCAGCAGATGAACGCAGCCCAGCATGGCCCAGGGCAATCCTGCCAGGGGCCAGATGGACCTGGGTTCAGATCTGTGTGACCATCAGCAGGTGGTGTGACCTCTCTAAGCCTCAGTTTTCTTATTTGGGACTTGGGGATAAGGGCTCCGACCTCACGGGGTTGCAGCAATGTCAAGTGCAGTACTTGGCGCATGAGATCAGTAAGTGGCAGCAGCAGTGCTGTGCTGATGCAGGGCCCGCGCTGCTTGGGAGGCAGAGAGATGGCTCTTTTGTCTCCACAACCTCCTGTTCCCCCGCCTCAGGCTGAATTCCCGAGTCTCAGGTGCAGACTTCTAGAATGCTAGCGCTCAAGAGACACTAGAAGTAACTTGGTCTAATCTGCTTTGACCTACCTCCGTTCCTCTCCCCCTCTTGTGTGGAGAAGAGAACAAGGCACAGTGGGGAAGGGACTCGCCTGTGGTCACGGCGAGTTGACCTCGCTGCTTGATGGAGGCACGTGGGAGGACGTGGGCTCCTCCCACCCGCTCCCTGTAAGTAGCTGAGTCCTGTGATACCGCTCCACCTCGCAGTCCTGATGTGAACTACGAGGAGCTGGCCCGCTGTACAGATGACTTCAACGGGGCCCAGTGCAAGGCCGTGTGTGTGGAGGCGGTGAGTGTGGGCTGAGCGGGTGGGTGCTTCGTGCCTCCTCCCCTGCACAGGCTGCTGGAGGCTGCTGAGGGGAAGAGGCTGAGAAGGTGGAGGCCTCTGGGAGCCAGGCTCGGGGTCTGGGGAGGCACCCTAGAGCCTGTCTGTCCTGGGTGCAGGGCATGATCGCGCTGCGCAGGGGCGCCACAGAGCTCACCCACGAGGACTACATGGAGGGCATCCTGGAGGTACAGGCCAAGAAGAAAGCCAACCTGCAGTACTACGCCTAAGGGGTCGCCTGCCACACCTGTTCTCTGGCCTCTTGCTGGTTAAAATTCGTAATAAAGGATGGTTTCAGGTTCCTGCCACCTGTCTGGCTCGCCTTCCCTGGGCTCTGGGTAGAGGAGTGGTGGCAGATGCAGGAGGCCCCTTCCCCAGGTGCTGCTACTCGAGACAGCCGGGGGCCTCAAACGCCTTGTCAGGGTGAGGCCCTCTTGGAGGGGTGGGTGTGTGCCACAGCTGTTCCCCGGGGTCTTCTGCCTCCCCCGTCATGTCCCTCCAGACCTCTCTCTCCACCCTCCCCTCCCTGACCCGCCTCTCTGAGCTTTTGTGGCCTGTGGTGCTGCAGCTCTAGTATGAGGGGCATGAAGGGAAGCCAAACTAGTTTTTCCCTTCTTTTTTGAATTTTGGTGCTCTGACCCCAGGCCTTGCTTCCTTATAAAGCCCTGGCTCTGGGTCTTTGCTCCCTTGTTTCCTGGCCCCCAAGCCTCCTGTTTCTCTATACGTTCCTTTTAGCTGTTGGCCCGTTTCCTCTGGCTGAAAAATGAACGTTGAGCAAGATCTGCTCTGAGAGCCCTTCTAGGCCTCAGCGTGGTCATGCTGTGTTCTCTCCCACCCCCAGTTCTGCCGTCAGGCCCCATATCCTGTCAGCTTCCTTTACCATCCTGCTGGTCCTCTTCTACCAGCCTTCCAGCTCCCTGACCTGGAATCTGACCTAGTGGTTCACTGTTCACTGAGCACTCACCCTGAGCCACATGCTATGCAGGTCGTGTGCATGATTTTATCTAGTTAATCACAGTAACTACCAATAGGGTAGCCCCACTTTATAGATGCATTTCGAGCAACTGGGCCAGGATTGCACAGCTCTGAGATGGCATAGCTAGGCTTCAAACCCAGGACTAAGAATAAAGCCTAGTTTATGTTGTGCTGTCTTAGCAGCTTTAACCACCCCCTGAATGGCCTTTCAAAGCAGCAGCCCTTTAGAACTCTCCATCAGCTCTCACTTGCCCCCTGGCAGAAGCCCTTTACCCTCCTTTTCCCGTCACCTCCCCTGAAGGGACATGCCCACAGTCACAGAGCTACTGACTGCCGGCCTGTCTGGAGTTACCCTCTCTCCAGTCCCACCGCCTCCAAGCCGCCATCCTGAGTGTCAGGGTGCACCCCCACTGCGCTCTCCTTGGTGATCCCACTGACTTCCCATCCCCCGGAGCAGCCCCAGCACGGCCTCAGAAGTGCTCTTGTTCTGGCCCTGTCCTGGGCTTAGCTGCCCCCGCTCCTGCATCTCTCACCCCGACCCCCTGCGCCCACCTGCATGAAGCTGCAAGCACCGCCCTCACCCCTGACCTTGGGGTCCTCATTGATAAATGGGGCCCCACTGCCTCCTTCAGCGGGCTGAGTGCCATGACTGCACGTGCATCTGCCACCCAACACACGAGGAGCCCCAGGGCGTGCTCAGGGGAGGCGGGGACTGCCAGGACAGCCCTGGCTTCCTTCCTCGCTTCTGTCAGGCCTGGACCCACCAGGTCCTGGGCGTGTCACAATCAGGTGAAGCAGAGCCCTTTTTGCTGAAAATGCTGAGTCAGGGCCAGGCACTCCCAGCTGAGGATACAGCCCATCGGGGCTTCGCAGCCCCCGTGTCGGCCTCCGTGCTGTGGCGCGGACGCGCTGTCCGCCGACAGCCTGCGGAAGGTAGGAGAGGAAGTGGGACTCCACTTCCCCCTCCTGCTCTCTCCTAACAGCACTGGGGAAGCGGCTCCCCCCGTGCCTGATGCTGTCTTCATTCTCAGCCTATTCACTGGAGGTGAGGGTATGGTTTAGAATAAAGATCTCGTTTTTTCTTTTCTTTCTTTTTAATGAAAAATAACTATTTCATGGAGGCCAAACCTGGAGATGACTTTGTGGATGGAGCTCCCGTCCGTGGTTAAAATTACTCAGGGGGCAGGCCAGGAAAAAGCCCTTGGTTCGTAGGTCTATGAGGACACCACCCTTGGGGGTGACGCGGGCTGTAACGGCCTAGAGCCAGGCTTGTTTTATTGGCATAAAAAGCTAACAACGAAATAAACCAGGGAAACATGAAATGTACACCCTGTTCTGAGAAGCACCCCAAAAGTAACAGCTCAGAGACGAAGCAGAAGGACCAGAAGGCGGGGATGACTGGAGACCAGCTGGGCGGCCTGCAGGAGCTGGGGCCCGCAGAGCAGCCAACCTGGCTGGAGCACGGGGGGCCCGGAAAAGCCCTGCTCGACCATCGGCTCTAGTATGCAGAACAGAGGCAGCCAGTTTGTGTATATTTATTTGCATCTCATCTACAGAACAGGTATTTACAGATACAAGTGGAACCACAGCAAAACTGCCGTAAAACCATTCAGACTCTCTTGAGATGGCTACGTCTCAAGACGCCCACGGTCAAGCAGCAGGGCTGGAGCCTGGTTGTGGAGTGGGCCAGCTGAGTACCTGGGCGTCAGCCAAGGGAAAGAGCTGGGGATTATGGCTTCAGCATCCCCAGAGCACATTCCTGAGTGCTGACAACGTGGAGCCCTCGCCACCCCCGCCTAACCCCACCCACAGTGGGACAGGAAAAGGGGCCCAAGCCAGGGGCAGGGGCAGGCAGCCACTGCTCACTCTCTTCCTGCCCCCAGCGTGTCTGCCTGGACCCTGTGCTGGCACGAGCATCCCTGAGCCGACTGGGAAGCCTCTGGCCCAGGGCTGCTCGCTGCCCTGCTGGCTGCTGTTTGGCAGCTGGAGGTGGCAGAGCCGCTGGCGTTGCCAGGGAGCATTCCCTGGGGGAACAGGAGCTGGGCCAGGGCAAGCAGCCACGGGGAAAAGGTCTTAGAAAGCATCTCCCGGCTCCGTGCTGGGAGGGGTAGGACTGTCAGTGCTGAGTGGGGCTGGGGGCTACACGAGCACCTGCCTCTCCTTTCTTTGGCCTTGGAGCTGGTGAAGGAAGGGCCAGAACACTGGACACAGCAGAGAGGAGGCGCCCCAGCCTCGCTTTCTGGCTGCCCAGGGCTGGGTGCATGTGCAGAGAGGTTTACTCCCTCAGGCCAGGGACCCATGAGGCCCCAGCAGGAGACAGCTTTGGGGCTCCCTGCAGCCCTGGCCTCCTTGGGCTGCTCTCACTCCTCCTGGCGTCCTGGTGGGCAGAGGCCTCTGCTTGGGACCAGTGTTCCTGTTCCTCACTGCTGACTCCAGGAGGTGCAAGATGACAGGGTGGCAAGGAGAGAAGACCACAGTGTGGCTGGGGGCAGGCGTGGGCACCGGGCCCTGGGCCCAGCACACGAGGGATCACAGTGTCGGTCTTGCACACGGTCACATGTGCACACCACACACACACCCCGTCCTCTTGTCAGGTCGGAGGACTCGCTCGCTCTCTGCCTCACACACACACACACACACACACACACACACACACGGTCACAGAGTCGATCTGAGTCTCTTATTGCTGTGCAGGGGGTGGGGCGTCAGGGACAGTTACTCGACGAAGAGCGAGAACAGCACCATCACCACAATGCCCGTGCAGAGCAGAAGCACTTGCTGCAGGGAGCGCCTGTGGGGAGAGGGGCAGGGGCTCAGGGGGGGCACTGGCCGAGGTGCGGGGGGCAGAGGCCCGCGAATGGCAGTGCCAGTGGGTAGCTCACCATGGGTCATCTTCCTCCAAGAGGTCGGGCAGCACATTCACCAGGGCGATGTAGAGAAAGCCGCCAGAGGTGAAGGGCAGGATCCAGGCCACAGTCTCCTCTGCAGCAGGAGAAGCCCTGACTGGCTGGGGGTCCAGGGGAGCCACGTGTACTACACTCCCTCCCGCGGGGTGGACCGGGGGCAGAACCTGGCCTGGACACCAGGGTCAGGGCAGCTGTGCCCTTTGGCTGGGGCCCCCTCTGCTGACCGCCACCACCCACCACGCCCGTACCTACTCCCTTGGGGGACTGTGTACAGATGGCGAAGCAGGCGCCCAGCAGGCCCCCCAAGGCCGTCGAGAGCTGCAGCTTGGCTGCGCTCCATCGGTCAAAGCCGGCCCGGAGCAGGATGGCAAAGTCGCCCACCTGAGGGGAGGTCCAGACGATCACTCTGGGCCCCAGTGGGGCCAGATCCCCTGAGCATCTCAGGTATGGACATGCACACCGAGCCCCCTGCACCCGCCCCGTAGCTGGGACCACCCCGTGCCCCAGCCCGCATCCCCTCGGCTGGGCTCCCCGTCCCGAGCATGCTGGAGCACAGCTGAAACAGTGGCTGCAGCCTAGTAGGCTGAGCAGCTCCAGGCCTCTGTGGTCCAGCCGCCCAAGCCCACCATTGCTGGGTAGTCCCACCCTGAATCCCTGCCGCCAGCTCCACACCCACATGGCTGATCATGGGAAGCCTCTGGCACTCACCTCATGGGGGATCTCATGCAGGAGGATGGCCATGGTGGTCAGGAGCCCGATCTGCAGGGAGGGGAGGGAGTCTGTGGGGTCTGTGCTGAGGGCTAGGGCACCCACTTGTCCGCTCATTCTACAAACATTTACTCTGCTCTGGGTGCCCTGGCTGGGTACCATTTGGCTGCTAGAAATATCGCAGTGAATAAAACAGACAGGGAACCTGCCCTCAAGAAGCTAACAGCCTGGAGTGGAGAGGCAAGGATTGAGTAAACAGACAAAGAACCATGTGATTACACACCATGGCAGGTGCTATGGGGAAAGGATGGACTGGGTGCCATGGGACATGATGGGCCTAACTGAGATGAGGGGTCAGCAAAGGCCTCTTTGAGAAAGTGCACTTTAAGCTGAAGCCTGAAGGATGAGGAGCTAGCAGTTCAAAGAGTGGAAGAAAGAACATTCCAAGCAGAGGCAACAGTGAGTTGGAGGCTACCAGAGGGGAAAGAGGTTGGCCAGTTCAAGAGTAGGCAGAGCCTGGGGCCAAAGCGCAGAGGGCAGAGGGAGGAGGTGGGGGGGAGAAGCATCTAGAAGCAGGCAGGGGCCAAGCATAGCAGCCTGGCAGAGGCCTGTGATCCCAACAAGGAGTGTTCGCAGCAAGAACAGACCAGTCAGTGGTGGAGACAGAAGGAGGCCGTGTCCAGGAGAGCAGCAGGGAGGCGTAGATGAGGGTGCTGTGATGGAGGGAGCAAGGAGGAGATGCCTGGGGACCTATTCTGGAGGCAGAGCCAACTGGTTAACGCAGGCACCGCCCTTCCCACCGAACGGCCTGGGTCCCACTGCCCCAGCCCCACTCACCTTCTTGCTCACAAGGAAGCTGGCAGCCACAGCCAGCCCGTGGGTGAAGTTGTCTATGGTGTTGGCCAGCAGGTTGAGATAGCCACTGACCTGGGTGAGGGGAGAGAAAGCTGGGTTGGGCCGGGCAGGCAGGGCTGAGTCGGGCCGGCCACTCGGGGTGGGGCGGCTGCAGGAGGAGGGGGCCCTGGGCGGGCCACTCACTTTGATGCTCCGGACCACGGCGCTCAGGCCGGGCCCTGCAGCTGGCTGGGCCAGATGGTGGCCTCCACTGAGCACGGCCGCAGCTGCAGGGTCTTTGCTGGGGGCCTAGGGCCAGGAGAAGGAGGGAGACGTGACATTAGATGCCCCCCACTTGGCCAGGGTGGACAGAAAGGGAGTGAAAGATGGAGAACAGATAAAAAGGGAACACCCCTTTTATCTGGCTGGACTCTGCTGCTCAATCAGCCAGGTGCCCCCAAACCCAGCAGACCCTCTGCCTCCCGCACTGCTATCACTCTTAGTCTATGAGAACAAGCCACGGCAGGGGCTGATGCCCAGATCCTTCCAAACAAGCTGGCCCAGCCTCCCAGAGCTCCCGGGAAAGGGCCAAGAGACACTCTTTTCAGGGCTTGACTCAGAACTTGGGCCTCCAGGCCCTGGCACCACCACAGAGCAGAGGCTGACCTGTGTAGGCTCTGGGGGTTGGGGCTCACCTGGCTAGTCTCCTCCTTCTCCTTGCTGTCCAAGAACATCTTCTCCAGCGCCAGGAAGGTCAGGAAGCCAGCAATGACCCACAGTCCCAGTTGCTGTTGCTGCTGCAGGCTCTGCCCCTCACCACCTGCAGGGGGCAGCACTGACACACCAGGCCAAGCCAGGGCCACAGAACGGGGGCCACTTGGGATGGGACCTAGTCCAGGGCAGTGACAGGGGCAGGACGCCAGGACTGGCTGGTGGGGCAGTTGGGCCCCAGAAGCTCCCATAGGGACCAGGGCACTGGGACCAGGACAAGTTCCCTGCCAGATGTCCAGAACCCCCTCACAGTCATTCTGCAGAGCAGGCAGGGCCTAGGCCATCCCTGGGCATGGGCACCAGTTCCCACCTATCGCCTGCCACCCTCCTGCCCCCAGCCTGTGGCCTCACTCACCAGGGCTGGCACTGTACGTGTAGGCCCACGCCTCGGGCAGCAGGTGGAGAAACACATTGCCCAGGAGTCCCCCCAAGGCAAAGCTGAGCAGCTGCTTCAGGCGCCGGGCCCCAGCTACAAGGCAGAGATGCGGGACCTGGGAGCTGAGGCACCAGAGCCCCTGGCCTGACCTCTGCCCCACCCAGCTTACTGGGCTCCTACTGTGGTCCCAACCAGACTTCAAGTCTCCGGAAGGCTGGACATGGGCTGCTGGCCTTCCTGGGTCCCCAACCCTTCAGTCCCAGCAAGGGCTGGTGCCCAGCAGGAATACGCCATGACCTGCGGGCCGACTGTGGAGCCACTACTGCTTCAGGGTTAAGAGACTGGGCTTGGGAGCCTGACAGGTCCCAGCTCCCCAACCCACCAGCTGGTAACCTTGGGTAGATTACTTCTGGGACTCAATTTCATCATCTGTAAACTGGGGACAATTGTATCTATCTGATAGGGATCTTGTGTGAATTAAACCAGCGGTCCCTAACCTTTTTGGCAACAGGGACCGGTTTCATGGAAAACAATTTTTCCACAGACGGGGGTGGTAATGCGAGTGATGGGTAGCGGCAGATGAAGCTTCGCTCGCTTGCCCACCGCTCACCTCCTGCTGTGCGGCCCGGGGGTTGGGGACCCCTGAATTAAACAACAATACATATAGCAAGTGCTTATTAAGTGGGAATTTTTCTCTTCTCGGCCACTGTTACTCTCAGAAAAGTGGCAGAGATTTGAGGACTTGTGCAGATGTGCAATATCCAGAGTTAGAAGTGCCCTAAGGGGGCCATGTCGAAACCCTTGGTTTGATAGACAAACTGAGGCCCAGAAGGAAGAGGTAGCTTGGTGGTGGGGTGGGATCCCAGGGGGAAGCTGCTGCTTCCAGGCTGTGTGACCTTGGGCTCCTCCAAGAACTTCTCTGTGCCTGTACTTCCCCATTTGTAAAATAGAGCTAATAATCCAAGTCCTCCCTAGGTTGACCTCTCAGGGATGCTATGAGAGGGGCTGAACTGATACACAGGCAAGACAGCAGAAGAGGGCCCTGTTCACATCTGGGGCACCAGCCCTCAGCCCAGTGCCTGGCACAGTTGTGTTCATAACCATCTGTTGAATGAACAGCTCCTGGAGCCTGGCAGGCAGCACAAGCCCCTGGGGGACCCTCATTTCAAAGATTCCCCGGGCCTGGTCCAGACCTACTATGTCATACTGTTGGGTGGGGGCGACAGGCACCTGCATTTTTAGCAGCTCCCCATCTGATCTTCTTTATCTTTCATTATAGCATGTCACCTGTGGACACATGCGCAGCCAAGGAAAAGCCTCTGCCAGGCCTGCGCCCACCTCCCAGACCCCCTCTCCAGAGGCAGGCCAGCTACCAGCCTCTCGCGTCTTCTTGGGTAAGGCCGCCCCAGGGGCTCTGGGTCTGAGCGCCCTTTTGCGCTGTGAGCAGGGACTGAAGGGAGAGGCAGCGCTACGCTGCCGCTGCATCCTGACACCCAGCACCAGCTTGCGAACACGGAGCCCCTTCCCTGCACCGGGCAGTCTCCTAAGTGCTTTGCCGATGTTAGTTCATTTAATCGTCACAATAACACCTATGAGGTAGATACTATTATTATCCTCATGTTTAAGGTTGGGAGCTTAAGGCAGAGAGAAGTTAAGGAACTTGCCCAATACCACCCAACTGGTAAGTGGCAGAGCCAAGATTTGAACCCAGGCAGCCCGGCATCCTATTTCCAGCCTTGTTTCTTGCTTCACAGTGAATGTTTGCTGACTTTCATCTTTCAGAATAAACAGATGCACAAACGAATGAACAAATGAGCATGGCGTACCCTGGCTCACTGGACCAAGGTGAGGAATTGTGCTGGGTCCCCACCCTCCACCACAGACACACTGCCACTTGGGACCAGAGACCCGGCTCTCCCAGGAAGAGCAGCAGCATGTTTCCCGCGCCATCGGCTGCCCCTTGGTGCCAGAGGAGGGTCACCCACCTTCTGAGCGCAGCGTGGTCCCCATCTCCAAGGGAATGACGAGCAATGGGAAGACCCCGCTGAGCCCCACCATGAGTGAGCCCAGGAGGGAGCAGATCCACGTGTCCAGCCTCTCTCCGCTCAGCAGGGCCCCCCAGGACTCGCTTTCCTTATTGTCCAGGCGACAGGCCGCTGCCACCCCCCGGCTCCGGAAGGCCTGCTGGGAACCCCCAGCCCCTCCCAGGAGCTCCAGGGCAAGAGCAGCGAGGAAGAGGAGCCTCTGTCCCGCCATGCCACAACCAGGGCAGGGACATCCAGGCATGCCACGTGCTGAAAAACACAAAGGCCACTTACGTGAGCTGCCACCCTTGGCCGCACACCTGCTTAGGAAACGTGGCATCTTAACCCTCCCCCCACTCCCAGTGGCCATGGCACCCGCCCTCCTGCTTGCCTCCCCCAGGGCCTCTGAGGATCCCAATGATGGGTGCACAGAGCAAAAGGGCTCTGCTCCTCCACACCCCACTCCCAAGGAGCACACATTTTTTCCTTGGGAGCCAGTTCCAGGCTGTGTGTCAGCCTGTCCGCCTGAGGCTAAACTTTCCTTAATGACAGGGTGAGGCGCTGGCTGGGTTCCCCTCAGGCACCGGTAGGCCCGGCCCAGCTGGGTGTCTGGCTGCCAGGGGAGGCTTTGCTGCCAGGATGCGCCCCAGTGAGGACACCCCCAGGGATGGCGGCCAGCACAGTCTAGCTTGATGGGGCAATGTTAGGAGGTGCAGGTGGGGAAACCAAGCAGCTGAGCTAGGTCAAGACCATCAGGGCTTCTTCCTAGGAAATGAGTCCAATATCCCTGGGGCACGGAGACAGACAGGAGGTGGGAATGAAGAAAGAGGATTCTTCAGTTAGGAGCTGCCTCACAGATGTGCAGAGCACAGGCTTTGAAGACCCGCCCTTGACTCTGCGCTCTGCATTTACAGCTGCTTGACTGCGGACAAGTCCCTAAAGCCCTTCTCTGAGCCTCAGTCTCCTCGTCTGTAGCAGGGAGATAAGTATTGTCTCCCTCACACAGTGGTGAAAATGAGATGAGCTTGCTAAGCAGGTGAGCGTGCCTGGCACGGAGGAGGCACAGAGAACCCTCCTTATGTTGCGGGAGCCCAGGAGCACCAGGCAGCAGGAGTGTACCCAGCGGGCGGATCACAGGACCTGGATGTGAGTCAACCAAGAGGGAAGTTCAACCTGGAAACTCAGGCATGAGGTTTAAATGTGGTCTGCCCTCCCTCATGCTGGCTGTGACCTTGAGCCAGTGATGTCCTTGCCTCAGTTTCCTCATCTGCTGATGGAGGTGGGAGGGAGGGAAAGCAGCTGGAGAAGATGCTCGGGTCTAGGACCTCCAGGCCTTAACGGGACCCTGATGAAACCCTCTGGGCTCCATTGGGGACCAAAGGCAGGACTGCGCCAGGCCGGACTTGGAGGCAGAGGCGGGTCAGGGGACAAGTTTGAGGACAGGAGAGGTGAGGGGACAAGTTTGGGACAAGAGAGGGGGTACCGAGAGAGTCGGAGAGCAGAGGGAAAGCAGAAAGCAAGAGCGGGAGAGCCAAGAGTGAGAAAACCAGAGACGGATGCGGAGGCGGAGAGAGAGGGAGAGATGGGGAGCGACGCGTGGGGAGACAGGAGAGAAGAGCCCAAGGAAGTTTAACTCCCGGGCTCTGGGCGAGAGGCCCAGGTCTGATCTGGACAAGCCGGGTCGGGGGCAAGGGGATCGGCAGAGTCCGTCTCGTCAGGAACTCTGGCCCTGGGGGTGCGGCGGTCACTCACCGTGCGGCGGCGACGGCGGCGGAGGCGCTCCGGACGGCCCCGGCCATCCAGCTGCGGCACAGCGCCCCGCCCCGGGTCGGCCCCGCCCGGCCTGGCCGCCCGGCCTGGCCGCCCGGCCCCCGGCCCGGAGCCGCCCCCAGCGTGCGGCCACGTCACACGGGACCTGCCCGGAACCCGACGCGCCGAGCGCCGCGGGGTCGTGGGGAGCGGCGGTGGGAGAGCGCTTCCGCCTCGAGGCCATGGGGGACCCGGGAGGCTGGCGCACTTCCGCTCGGGCGGGCCCGGGACGGCGGGGAGGGTCGGGCGGAAGTGGGGGCCCCGTGGGTACACAGCACAGTCCGGCTGCGCAGGGCGGAGACGGCGGCCCAGCGGGGACTGCGAGCAGTTGGGTGGCTGCGCTTGCGGGTCTGCCCGCCGCTTCCTCTCTCGGGCGGCAGCCCCAGCCGCGGCCGCACGGGGGCGCGCTCTGCTACCAGACTGCGCCGTCCCGGGACGGGGTCGGGGTAGGAGGATGGCTGTGGCGCTCCTGCTCTGAGTCAGCCCGGCCTGGCTCCTCCATGAGCAAGGGAAAGGGGAAGTGCCTGCCGCAGGGAGGGGCCTAGCCCCGGGAACCTCAGAAGAGGGAATTTTATTCTTACTCATCGAATTATTTTTATGCTTTGGTTTTTCACTGGGAACCTCAGGCCTTTGTCTCCAGGGCTTGTAACCCTTTGGAGTCCAATGCACAGTGGCCTGACACTGCTGCTGGTAACCCCAAACCTGGGGGAGCAAAGGCTCTGTGCTTCCCTCACCTCAGACTGGGGCAGCAAACAATAGCATTATTATAACTGCAATTTACTGAACACCTACGACGTGCCATTCACTCTGCGTGTATTGTCTCCCTGAATCCTCAGTCTATCCCATTGAGATGGATACTGTTAGCCCAGGGTCACACAATAGCACAGATGGCAGAAGCACGATTCAAACCTGGGTGTCCTTGAACCCAGAGCATGTGATAGCACCTCTCACTTATAGGGTCATGGGAATCTGCCTTGGCATTTACACTTTGCATTCTTCTCAGCCAGGACCATATAATACTCAGCAAGGGGCACTTGGGTACTCACTGGGGCAGAGATTGTGACAGGGTGGGAGTCTCCCAGCCTCTGACCCTCATCTGCCTCATGTGGTAATTCCTTCGTCCGTCCTGTGTCACTCTCCCTTACCAGGGGCTCTGAGGGCACAGGGCTCTCACAGGCTGCACCAGTTGCCCGATTCCACCTCACACTCCAACATCTGCCCTTCCTAGACCCCCAACTCCTACCAGGCGGGATCAGCTTTCCTCTGAAAGCCCCGTGTCTGCCTCACCCGCCAGGCCCACAGGTCTACAGGGACGCCCTCCTGTTCTGCTCCCTGAGTTCTGAAGTGGAAGCCCCGAGCTGGTTACTTTGCAAAGGGAGGAAGACACCCAGGGATGCTGCTCAGGGATCTCTAAGATTCGCCCCCCATATATGCAAATCACTCCATCATATGCAAAGCACTTCACAATATACAAATGATTTCACAATAACACAGCATTCCTGCCTCTAGGAGCTGAGGGCTGCTGGCCACCAGCAAGGGGATGGGCAAGACCCAGCTAGAAACACCACTTGCTGCCTTCTCACTGCCCTTTCCTCTCACCTGGCCTGGAATTTCCACCATCAGACTCCCTAATGTATTGGGGGGTGGGGATGGGACTCTAGGGGATGACCATGAGCTGGGAGGGCCAAGTAGAAAGACAGTGGGTGGACTAGTGTGTGGCTGTTAAAAACAGCGAATTAGGGGCTTCCCTGGTGGCACAGTGGTTAAGAATCCGCCTGCCATTGCAGGGGACACGAGTTCGAGCCCTGGTCCAGGAAGATCCCACATGCCGCGGAGCAACTAAGCCCGTGTGCCACAACTACTGAGCCCGCATGCTGCAACTACTGAAGCCTGCGTGTTGTAAGGCCCTGCGTACCATAATTACTGAGCCCATGCGCCGCAACTACTGAAGCCTGCACACCTAGAGCCTGTGCTCTACAAGAGAAGCCACCAAAGTGAGAAGCCTGCGCACCACAATGAAGAGTAGCCCCTGCTCACCGCAACTAGGGAAAGCCCGCGCACAGCAACGAAGACTCAACGCAGCCAAAAATAAATAAATAAATAAATAAATAAAAAGAAGAGTTCTGGAGGAAAAAACAAACAAAGAAAACCAGTGAATTAGATCTGCCAGGGGCTTCCAAATATGGGCGAGTGAGAAAAGAGAGATGCAGAAATTTTTTTTACTATAATCCACTAGTTTAAAATAACGACAAAAAGGAAACTTGTATAGGTACATGTGACTATCGGTATTAGCATATATAAGTCCATTTATAATTGTGAGTAAATAAAAAATATAGAAGATCTCACGTCGGAATGGTACCATGGATTCCATGGTGGGGGGAGAAAAAAATATTAAAATATAAAAGGAAAATTTGTAAAAACATGTTAAAACATGTATATGATCATAATTTATGCAATTATGTAAAAAAGATATGTAAAAGCTTTTATATGTATCATATGTAAATTAAATATATAATATATATGATATATATATTAATTTACTTAACTCCCTATGCCTCAGTTTCCTCATCTGTAAAATGGATTGCTATATCAAGTAGTTGTGTAAATTGAATGAACACAGAAAACACTTAGAACAATGCCTGGCACATGGGAAGTTCTACTTGAGGATTAGATGTTATTATTATTTACATGTGTGGACACGTGAGTATAAAGAAAGTATTACAGTAATGAAAAGAACAGATAAAGACACAGGGTGGGGGCCACCCCTCTCCACTCCTTGCTGAGCACAGATGAATGTTTTGCAACACATTTATCAACTGGTTTGAAGGCCTCAGGGTCTTCCTGGGTCGTGGCACTGGGCAGACAAACCACAGCAGGGCAGGGTGAGCCTGGACACTGCTTGGCTCTGTGTGGTTGGGAGGCGTCTGGGATTGGAGGGGCTGCAGACCAATTTCTCTGATCTGGCCTTTCTCAGCAACCAGGTCTCAGCCCCCTATTTCTAGAAGGTGGGACTGCTCCTGGGCCTACTGACCAGGCGACGGCTGTGAGACCAGCACAGCCTGGCACTGGCATTGCCGATGCTCGGACAACCCTCCCCCTCCTCTGGCGGTCAAGGGCTAGAGGCTCTGGGATGGGCACATTACTTCTGCTTCCAGAGTATGGCCTCCTGTGAGAAAGCAGGCCTTCGCCTTCTCAGGGCTTTCCGTGGGGGTCTGCAGGTAGGCAGCAAGCTCTTGTAGAAGGGCAGCTGAGGCTCAGGGTGCCCAAGGTCACCCTGAGGAGGTGAGGCAGAGCCGAGCGCTCACCCAGGGCCCTGCTGCTTGTACTGTGGCCTCCAGTTCTGCCTCTCCAAACTGGACCTGCCCCTCTGGAACCCCTGACCCTAACCCTCTCTCAGCTTGTTCTTCTCAGGGCAGCCTTAGCTCCCTCGTGAGTTCCTGGGGTGCTTTCTCCCCTGAATTTCCAGCCCTGGCCTGATGATGCCCCAGTGACTCCACAGCAGCCCCCTCCCCCACCCTCAGCAACTCTTCCTTGGGCAGCCCAGCCTCACTACTTTCTGTCTGGCCTCTCTGCCTTTACAACCCCCTTTGTAACTCCCACCCCAGCCCTGGCAGGCCTGGCCTGTTCTTCCCCTTCCACCGTCTCTGTCGATTGAAATCCCACCCGTTTACAAGGCCACTTCCTCTCTGAAGCCTTCTGGGTCTGTCCAGGCCCTCAGTGTTGTGTCTTTGGAGCCCTGAGCCCTGTACCCTGAACACAATGGGACTTCTTCACCCTCCCAACCCCCATTCCCGCTGTGGGCTTCCGGAAAGAAAGACAAGCTCTTGCCTATACCCTGAATAGAAGTCTGTTCAAATGAATTTAATGTCTCCCTTTCCCCTCTCCTGCCTCAGGAGCACAAAGTGGGGTGAAATTCCTGTGCACTATGCACAGGAATCTGAGCCTTTGCAGGGCTCTCTTTTATTTAATTTATGTTTATTCATAGATTTGCTTACTTGTTACCCCTTCCCCATCCCATCTCACTGCTTCCTTCTTGGGAGAATCTGAATGTTAACAGTCCTTTTTTTCCCCTAATAAACATAACAGACAATATTCTGTCCAGTTTGGCCTTTCTTTTTTTTTTTTTTTTTTTAGTTATTTATTTATTTTTGGCTGTGTTGGGTCTTCGTTTCTGTGCGAGGGCTTTCTCTAGTTGCGGCGAGCGGGGACCACTCTTCATCGCGGTGCGCGGGCCTCTCACTATTGCGGCCTCTCTTGTTGCGGAGCACAGGCTCCAGACGCGCAGGCTCAGTAGTTGTGGCTCACGGGCCTAGCCGCTCCGCGGCATGTGGGATCCCCCCAGACCAGGGCTCGAACCCGCGTCCCCTGCATTGGCAGGCAGACTCTCAACCACTGCGCCACCAGGGAAGCCCTGGCTTTTCTTTTCAAATAAGGAAAAAAGCTCTTTTAAGGTTTTCTTTTACGTTATTCAGTGATGTTTACAATTGTTCTCATATAGGTCCTGCATAACTCTTAATAAGTTTACTTTTTGGTATTTTACATTTTGTGGGTATTTAAAAGAACATATTTCCCATTACATTTTTTTTTTTTTTTTTTTTAAAGAAATACACATTTATTTATTTATTTATTTTTGGCTGTGTTGGGTCTTCGTTTCTGTGTGAGGGCTTTCTCTAGTTGCGGCAAGCGGGGGCCACTCTTCATTGCGATGCGCGGGCCTCTCACTATCGCGGCCTCTCTTGTTGTGGAGCACAGGCTCCAGACGCGCAGGCTCAGTAGTTGTGGCTCACGGGCCCAGTCGCTCCGCGGCACGCGGGATCTTCCCAGACCAGGGCGCGAACCCGTGTCCCCTGCATTAGCAGGCAGATTCTCAACCACTGCGCCACCAGGGAAGCCCCCCATTACATTTTAAATGTAGTGCACAGGAAGGCAAATTATTTTTATGTATCCCTTTGATACCTGGTAAGCCAACTACATTTTCTTACTGGTTCTAATCATTTCTCAGTATTACTCTTGAGTCTTTTAGGTGGGTAATCATGTCAGCTCCTAATAACAAAAGTATGAAAAGGAAGGAACCAACATTGTTTTTTGTAGAGATATGGTTTGGCTTGGTTTTGAACTTCATAGGAAGTATTTGTCTTCTGGGACTGGCTTTTTCACTCAACGATACGGGTACTAAGATTCATTCATGATACGGGGTGAAACTGGTTCATTTGCTTGCGCTACTGAACGATGTGCCACTGTGTGAATGAATCCTCTGTAATTTATTTACCCATTCTCTTGTCCGTGGGCATTTGGGTTATTCTCCAGATTTTTGCTGTTCAGAACAGTGCAGCTTTGAATGTTCTCCTTTCTGTCTCTTGGAGCACATGCCCAAGTTTCTCTTGATTTTAAGCCTAGAGGGGGATCTGCTGGGCCTCGGCTTTATAAGATAAGGCCAGATTGTTTTCCCCAGAGGTTGTAGGGAGTTGCACTCTGACTAACAATGCACTGGAGAGTCCGTGGCTCCACCTCTTCTCCAGCACTTGGTGCTGTCAGACACGTTAATTTTTGCCCGTCAAATGGTATAAAATAGCATCTTATTGTGGTCTTCATTTGCATTTCCCTCGTCACCAATGAGCTTGTGCGTCCCTTACATGTTCATTGGACAAATGTGTTTTCTTCTTCTGTAAAAAGACCCGTTCACGTCTTTTATCTATTTTTCTGTTGGATTACTTGTTTTTTGTTTTTTCCCATGGATTTCCAAGAGTCCTTTATGTGTTTTTGATGGTTATCCATTGCGGGTTGTACATGGCAGACGTCAGACATCTCACGTCTCCTCCAGTTTGTGGCTTGCATTTCACTTTCTCAAAGGTGTCTCCACTTCTCTCTTCCCTCCCACGCTTGGGCCTGGGACGCGAGTGCGCGTGTGTGTGGATGGGGGGCTCGTGTCCCTCAGAACGCCGTGCAGACCAACCCCACCGCTCCTCCTGCTCCTTGGGGCTTTAAGGGACCCTAATCTCCCTCCCAGATTTGGCTGAGGCGGCCTGGATGGGGAGCCCCTGTCTAGTCTGCTTGGGGTGGGCACGCTGCGGCAGGGAGGGCCTCACTGCGATGGTCCCCCCCCCCACCAGGAGTTATTTATCACTTCCGGCTCCTCACCTGGGGGCCGGGCGCCTCTCTGCTCGGCTGGGCAGCAGCCCGCGGCAGCTCGGGCGCTCCCTGGGGGCGGGCAGCCTCGGGGGAGGGGCGCTCCGGGCCGGCCCCTCCGGAGGCGGAGGCGGGGGCCAGGCCTGCGGCGGGGGCTGGGATGGGGGGCGGAAGCTGCCCGAGCAGATAAGGGCCGAAGTCGGTCCTGCGGCGAGACTGTGCGGGACGCTGCCTCCGCCGAGCCCGCCCCCGCACCCTCTGCTCCCAACTCCCCGAGCCACGGTCGGCCCAGCGGCCCCCTCCCTGCAACCCGGGGCTCGGCATCCTGGGCGTTGATCCCAGAGAGCAGTGAGGGATGGTGCTCCGGCCTGCTCGTTCCGTTCCAAACCTCAGTCATCGCAGCCGGAACATGGGGGTAGGAGTCTCCAGTTACCCCCCAGGGCCGTTAGGGATGGAACAGGTGCAGGCTGGTGAAATCCCTCCGTAGATCTGGGCCTTTTGTAAAGGATGGGTACCCTGAGTTCCTCGCATTGCCCCTGCTGTACCCGCTGACTCTCCAGGCTTCATCCCCGTTGTATAGATGGGAAATTGGGGGACTTGCCTTAAGTCACAGAGCCAGCCAGCAGGAAGCAAGTGGGGAGGGGAATGGAACTCTACAATCTGGGGGCCTTCTTTAAGAAAAAGATTACAAAATCACAAATACAAATTTGCTGAGGCCTCTCCCAGGGCCTTGGAAAAGGCCCAAGTAAGTGAGAAGCGCAAGTCCAACTTCTTGGTTTCCTGGCCTCACCCTGCAGGCCCCCTGGAAGGGCTTACACCCCTCCTCCAGGAGAGGGTCAGACACCAACATAGTTGCAGGGTAGGCTCAAGATAGTACAGCAGGGGCCTGGAGGAGTCCCCGCTGCAGCTGGGCAGCATATGCATATACCCCTTGCATATGCCTAGGCAACCCTCTGCCAGCCCAACCCAAGAGCAAGAGCGGTCAGGCATTTGGGGACTGCATCACAGCTGGGCAGGGCCAAACCCTTGAGTACCAGCCAGTCAAGGTTTACTTGCCACTCAGGGCCTCTGACCCCGTGGGCTGGCAGTGGTAGGGAAAATTCCTAGGAAAAAAGGAAGGGGGAACCTGCCTGAGGCAGTGTAAGTGCATCTGACTTGGAGTCACACGGGACTGAGTTTTAAGCCACTGCAAGGCCGTGTGACCTTGGGAAGACTCCTTCATTTCGGTTTCTTCATCTGTAAAATGGGAGTAATAATAGTACCTACTTGTCAGAGCTGTAATGAGGCTTAAATGAGGCCATGCATGACGAAGCTTGGCTTTTAGAAGCAAATTTCCCTTCTGTGAAATCTCCAGGTCAGGAGAGGCATCTTTCTCTCCATATTAGGATTAAGTCACTTACCCAGGGGGTGGTCTCTTGGTTGCAAAGCTGAGATTTAAACCCATGAATGTCTGGCAGCAATGCCCTGATTCTAACCACCAGGAAACACTGCCCCCTTGGGCCTGTCTCCCCTGGGAGTTAAGTGCCACTGCTAGGTGTGCATGCCCAGGGCAGGGAGCCAAGGGGAACATTTGATTCAGGAGGTTGCTCACCTTTCTGGATTTTATAATCTCTTTGCTCTCATGGGCACCTGAGGCTGGAATTTTTCTAACTCTGGCATCCTACAACCTGGACCAGGAGAAGCAGGAGACTCTGGTGATGGAGACAGGGCAGGGGAGCTGGGAATAGGCCATGACCATGAGCCTGGGCAGCAGTGGCATCCCAAAGGACTCAAAGTCTTCTTCCAAACAAAGAGGCGCTACTTTGCCTCATGGTTTGCATAGGATTTCTCCTGGGTTGGTGGACAAGAGAACTGAGTTCTCAGCTCAGAGCTGCCCCTCTCTAGCCAGCTGACCTCACACCAGTCACTCCTCCCCTCTGAGCCTCAGTTTCCTCATCTGTGAAATGGGGATAAGAATACCTGCAGCTGCAAGGATTACAATATGTTGTGTACGTAGAGTGCCTGGTAAATGTTACTAGTTTTTAAAACAGGCGGTCTGAGGATGGAAGGGGGTGTCTTGGGAGGGCAGGAGGTGTGCAAGCAGAAGTGGGGAGTCCTGCGAGGGCAGGAGTTTGGGCTTCTAAGGTCTCCGTCTCACAGATGGAGTGCTTTGGGGTAGGGCTGGGAACCCCAGCTCCGGTACTCTCCCAGATGAGGACAGGTCAGAGTGAGGTCAGGGGCCTCAGAGAAGAGCAGGGAGCAAAGGTTCTCAAGCAGGTGAAAGGGAAAGGAGGGAGGAAGTGGGGGCTTCTGGGAGGAGATGGGAGTGGCGGTTGTTGTGTGATGCCGGCCACACAATCACCCCGAGGCCCCATTCCATGACCTCCTTTGTCCCTCATTGCACACTTTCAAGTTAGGCATTTCCCACATGGGGAAACCGAGGCTCAGAGAGGTGAGATCACTTGCCCAGGGTCACACACTGCAGGCTCCCCAGTCTGTCTGGCTCTGCAGCCTGGACTCCAACAGTCACAGCCACTTTCTTATCTCATCTGCCTGACAAGGTTGTGAGTGAAGCAGCGTGATCTCAGAGGCGCAGAGGGATCCCAGACCCTGCCGCTGTCTCCCAGGAGCCCCAAGCTCTAGGCTGGCAGCTGTCCAGGAGACATCACCAGGAGACCCGGGACAGGGGCGCAGGAGAATTTGCTCACAGTGAGAGCAGAGACCCCTGGAGTAAGGGAGCGAGCACGCCATCTCAGGAGGGTTCAAGTAGAGGCATCCCGTGTCTCCGCAACAGCTGGGAATCTGGAGGCGTGACTCATAATGGGGCCAAAGCTAGCCAAAATATTTCTGAAATTCCTTCTTTTTATCTTAAAAATTCATACAGATTTGTATCCTTTTAAATATGTGGGCTTCCCCCTCCTCTTTTTTTAAAATAAGTTTCCACTCTCAGTCTCTATCTGAGTGGACAGTCCAGGAAGACGTGGTGCCTCTACTGGCTGTGTGTATCTGTTGCCTGCACCGTGGACCCCATGCCCTGGGCCTCTGGTCTGGTTTGCGAAAGTGCAGGGACAGAGTTGAGGTCAAGGCCCTGCCTGTTTTCGGTCTAGGGCTCTCCCCACCTCTGCTCCACGCTCCTGCCTCTTGCTTTGGCTCTCCCGTCTCCTCTCACAGAGGTTTGTCCATCCCAGTCCAACTCTCCCGCTGGGAGTTCTCAGAATGTCTCACCCCCCTCTTCATGCCCTGAGGGTCCTTGTCTGGAGAGACACTACCCGTCTTCAGCCCTCTCTGCTGGCCAGTCTGACCTCTCACCTCCCCAGAGGAGCACTCGACTTGGGGAATTTCCATGCCCATTTGGAAGAAACGGAGGCGCAGAGCTGAGAGATGCTGGACCTCCAGGATGCACAATGAGAAGGGCTGTTGGATGCCCAGGGGGATCTCTGGGCAGGTGGGGTGCCTCAGCCTGGGGAGAGGGCACCAGATCTGGGCCCCAGCCAGGGATGCAGGAGGGAGGAGGGAAGGCCATGGGGTGCCGGGGGCTGCCGCCTGGCAGGTCCCTGTGCCCAGGGTAGGGAAGTTTCTTATTTCTCCTGCTCCGACTTCCCCCTTTGATTTATTATAGCCATGAAATGCTCTACTCTCTTCTCTTTTCCTTGCTGTCCCCGGGGCTGGAGGAGCACAGGCCTCCCAGGCATGGGGCCTTGGCCTTGTTGGACTCCCATCTCCTTCCAAAGGTTGAGCCTGGGGGGCCCAGAAGTGAGAGGTGAGTCAGGGCAGGAAGGGAGGGATGAGGAGGGGCCCCGGCCCCCCAAAGGCTAGCCTGGGCAGGACCGCAGGGGCCGGCACAGTCTCGGTTGGGAAGGGCTGGGGCCGGGCAGAGGCTGTGGCAGGTGTGGACTTGACAGCAGACAGCTCCCTGGGGTTGTGGAGGCGGCAGGCTCTGGGCCAATGGCCTCTCAAGTCCTGGCAGGTCCGAGGGCTGCACGCAGAGTCCTCGAATGCTACCCACCAGGTCAGAGAAATGGCTTCTCTGCAACCCCTGACGCCATCTTCGGATTTAATGGTGGCCAGAGCAGGCCTGGCCCAGGTGCGTCTGGGGATGGGGCTGAGAACCCAGAGGAAGGCGTGAGGCCCCCGTGCCCAGACCTGGGGCTCCTCAAGGCCACCGCTGGACCTCACCCCGTGGCCTAGTGCAGGCAGGTGAGGGCTGGAGTCTGTCTGTCCGGCCCCTTGGCGGGCCTGGCGGCCGGAGCGTTCCTGGCCGCCGCTGTGCAGCGCCTGTGGTAACGGGGCTGTTGGCGTTTTGCAATGGCCGGGGGTGGGGAGGCTGCACACACATGCTTCCTGTGGTGACTGGGCGCTTCCTGTTTTCTCAGGCGCCGGACTTGCTACTGCCGATGTGGAAACAGGGGCAGCTGCAGCCCGGGTGGCTCCAGGTCGGGCGCCCCGACCCTGCCCAGAGGGGCCCAAGTGGGCCCATCAGCCCAGGCCCCGACCCAGGGCAGTGGATGGCCCGAGTCACCCCCCCCCCCACTGCAGGCCCCCATCCTTCCTGTCCCCAACAGCTTCCGCCAAGAGGAAGGGGCCAGGCAGGGCTATCACTCAAGGCTGAGCAGGTGGTCCAGGAGGTCAGAGGTCCAAGGGTGGGAGCTCTGGTCTCAGCTCTGTCCTTTGCTCACTGAGTGCCTTTGGCCATCCCTGACCCGATCCAGGCCTTGATTTCCTCTTTTGTGTGGTGATCATGGCACCCATCATCTAAAATCCCTCACCCATTTCTGCCCCAGTTCTGACCTCCCTTGATTTTTCCATCCCAACAGCCTCAGCTTTGGGGACAGGGTTGAGGCTGGGACCCTCAGAGGGGGGCTTGGCATAGGTCTTGACAGAAAGGGGCTTGGAGAGACTGGGGAGAGAGAAGGGCACGCCAGGTGGGGGAACCAGACTTAGAAGAAGGCATGGAGGTGGGAAGGCCGGGACTGGGTTTGGGAGATAGGGTGTTGATGGGACAGACGGAGAGTGGTAGGCGACAAGGTTGATCTGGAAGGATTCAAAGCAGGAGAAGAATTTTAGGATCCTCTTTATTCCTGCAAACGTTAGGAAAGTGTCTGATACCCCCTCACATTCTTCCTCAGAAGAAAGGCAATGGGGGGGGGGGCAGGGCCAGCCCTTCTCATCCATTCACCAAGGAGATGGGTGCCCATGTGTTGTGATGCAGGGGCCTCAGGAGGGATCCGAACCTTTCTCCGAACCTAAGGCGAGGCCTTAGGATTTGGCGTTGCCCTGTTCCCGAATGTGTTTTGTTTTGTTTTTAAGCTGCTATTACAAGAAGGGGAGGGGAGATGACTTTGCTTCTTGTTGAGTTTGCTGACAGCATCTGACCTCTGGAAGAAGAGTTTCTTTGCAGGAAGGCCAAGGCCTGAGCCCCCTGGGAACTGACCAGTCCACGGACTGAGTTCAGCCACACACTTGGCCCAGGAGGTTCTGAGGTGCCCACTTCACAAGTGGTTCCTCCTAAATCTCAAGGCCTGCCCATCATAGACAGCCAAGGACTGGTTCCAGCCAAAGAGGCCTTGAGGATCCCAAAACTCTGAGGCCCAGCCTGAGGGGCCATCAGGCCAGCCTGGCCCCCACCGTCCTGTCCCCTGCCTTGGTGCCTTGGGTCAGCCTAAGTGCTGAGTTGGCGGCTCAGCAGCTGCTTCTGCCCACGGAGGCCCAGTTATAAATAAGCCCAATGTGGCCAAGTCATCAAGTTCTGTCCCAGCTGCATTACCTCAGTGACCACAGGTTGGGGCTGCCCAGAACCAGGCCCATCAGAACCTGCCTGCCCAGGCCAAAGGCTGGGCCAGCCTTCATGCCTGCAGGGGTCCTCAAATCCAGGGTTGGGGTGTCTGCAGCTACTCAGACCTGGACCTCCCTGGACACAGGCCACGGAAGGGGCAGGGCCCATCCCGCCTGCCCGGAGCCAGCCGCTATTTACAAACCGAAACCGGGAGAAGTGAAGCGGCTGCGGCCAAAGTGGCTCCAGGCCCCCAGCCCCCAGTCCCGCTCCATCCCCGGCAGGCCCATCCCCCCTCCTCATGGCTTCCTCTTTCCTTCCCCACACAGCTCCCCAACCTCCCGCTGCCCGGCCAGGTCTCTCTGGACAACCTGCCAGTACTTCATGGTGACCCCCGGCCCCATGGCCACTTGCCTGGGGGGGGGATCCCCTTCTACTCCTCACCCCCCAGGACCCCATCAGTCTGGGCTCCCTGGAGCAGCTCCCTCCCACCCGGGCCCAGCCCACCGTGGCCTGCCCAAAGCACATTCCCACAGTTCTCAGTTCCCCTTCGTGGCTGGAAAAGCTCCAGCACCAATGGCCACCATGACGCTGCCCGGCCCTGCCTGAGGGTAGCTTCTCCAGGGGACCTTGACCTTCAAGGGGGGCGCCAAGTAATCTGGGGTGCTGTGGTGGAACTTGGGGCACCTGGGGCCTTAAGGGGGCATGTTTCTGGGCAGGAGGCCCCAGCCATCTCTCTCTTTGAGTTCGGTTTCGGCCCACTCATCCGGCTGGTGTGGGTCACAGGCCCTTGTGCAGGTCAGAATTGAGCTGGAACAGACGGACACTGGACCCGAGACAACGGCACACGCTGCTTAGGAAGTGGCAGGCAGCATGGTGCCGTAGCAGGGGCCTATTCCAGGGAGAGACAACAGACAACATAAGTAATACTTCTAATCATAGACGAACTCCCTTGCGATGGTGCAGAGGAAGTCAGTTCTTTCTGTCCCCAGAACAAGCCTGTCCCATTATCTCCATCATAAATGGACACGGGCTCACAGGGGAAGTCACGTGTCCCAGGCTACACAGCTAGAAAGTGTCTGGACTGAGATTCAAGATTTCCTGACATCCAGTCCCCTTCTGTCTCCGTCTGACTGCCCCTCGCTCCATCTCATCCCTCAGTCTCCTGCCCAGGAGGACAGGAGTTTCCCAGCACTGTGACAAGGCAGGAGCGGGGCTGTCCCGAAGCTTGAGGGGGAAGCAGGCCTTGGACAGCGGAGTTACCAGAGGGGGTTCGTCAGTGCCCAGTGCCGCCTTCCCTGCCCCATTCCTTGCCTCCCGCTAAGCCCCAGCTGAGGCAGAGCCCCAGCCCCGCTCAGCCACAGTCAGCTGGCTGCCTTTCGCCTAACTTCTCTGAGCCCCAGAATCCTCTTCTACGGATTGTCATTCCACAAACACAGAGCACCCACTTGATGCCAGCCCTAGGCTGGATGCAAGCAATCTCTAGAACTAGGGCATGGCCCCGTCCACAGTCTTGTGGAGAAGGCAGATGAGTTACAAGATCCTGAGTACTCCGAGAGGGAAACTGCGGCTGTGAGACACCAAGAACAAGTGATGAGTGCTTCCCGGGGTGAGGAGGGTGCCATTGGGGTGGGATAGGAAAGAGTTCCCCAACAAAAGCTGGGGGACTGGCTCTCCATGCTGAGTCACACCCCTGTGCCTTGGCTCCAGTAGTTGCCACGGTCCGAGTCAAGTGCCCTTCCTTCCTCTGGGCCCGGTAAACTCCTATCCATCTGTCAGGACCCATGGACACACCACAGCATGACCAGGCCTGGTCTGGCCTGATGGCTCCTCACCTCCCTCTTCCCACCCAGGACCTGAGCACACCCGGAGGTCAGGCCTCCTCGGTCACTATGCCCTCACCAGCCCCACCCAGGCAGGCATCTGCTCCCGGGCTCAAGCCCCCACCGTCCTCTGCTCCGAAAAGCACCGTTTCCCTTTTCTGGGTGACCACACGCCATACACAGGGAATTTCCATCTCAGCCTGTGGAGCCTCTGATTCACTCAGGCTCCTTATGCATTTAACTCCTTCCGGGTCCGTGCCTCCTACTCCTGCACCCTGGGCTGCCCCTCACACCCACCCGGGACCCCTAGGCAGCTTCAAACTAATCTTGGGCTCCACAACCTGGAAATCAAGTCAGCCCCTCACTCACTGGCCTCCTCAGGGCCCTCCTACTCCCATCCTATGCACAGAGACACCTGCTCCTGGCACACACACTGGGGCAGCTTTGGGCTGAGAGCACAGGCTTTGGAGTAAGATAAGCCTGGTCCAAACCAGATTTTGGCCCTTTCTGCTTTGTGACCTGGAGCAGTTTAAGTATATGTTCTGAGACCCATTTCTCATCTATAAAACTGAGGTGATTCCTGTCCCATAGCTTTGTTGTAAAGATCCAGTGTGCTGGGCCCATGATGGGAGCTCAATAATGATTACTTTTCCTTCTTTGCAAAGGCCCCCTCATCCTATCACAAGGTCCCTACTCCAGACCTGGGGCCCCTTTCTCTGGCTGGCTTTCCCCTCCTGAGAGCTGGTTGCTCAGGCAGGGAGAAGGAGAGAAGTATGGGCAGAGCAAAGAAGGGCGAGATGCTGCTGTCTCAAGGCTCTCCTCCGCCAGTTTCTCGACTCCCCACATTTCTCAGTTTTTCCAAGGAGGCTTTGGAGAGGCCAGGGGACAGGAGCTCCAAGGAGCTGAGGGCTGCAGAGATCCTGAGCTCTCAGGGACAGGGTCGAGCCTTCCTCCTTCCAAGGGATGCCGGGTGTGCATGTCACACACGAACATCTCACACGTGGGCTCCTCTAATTCTCACGGCCCGGTGAGGTGCATCCTGTTATTGCCCCCATTTTACAGATGAGGACACCGAGGCTCTGAGAAGTGACTTGCCCTCAGCCACTCAGCAAACAAAGGGCAGGGATAGGATCTGAGTCAAGGTCTCTAGAGCCATAGTCCTAAACTCCACAAGGCTCAGTAAGCATTTGTGGAGGCCAATGAGGGAAACGTGGACTGATTGAAACCCTACTGTATACAAAGGGAAGGCTCACACAGATTGTCTCGTTCTGCCCTCTGTACAATGCTGCGGGCTGGGTCTTGTTGGCCCCTCTACAGAATTGAGGCATGTGAGCTTCGGGGAGGGGAAAGAGCTTGCCCAGAGGCCACACAGCCAATCGTAAGGAAGGAGCCAGGGATACCTAGATAGAAGAGGATGGTGTCAGGGGCTTCACAGAAGAGGGGGCCTGGAGGGGGAAAGTGGCTCCTGTCCTCAGTGAGCGAGCCGGGAGTGGGGGGGGGTGATGCCCGTGGTGAGCAGGAGGAAGTCGCTGTGGGTGGCGGTGGGTTTGAGGTGCCGGAGGCTGAGTGATGTGGCCGGGAGGTGAGCTCCCTGTCTGCAGGTCTGGTCAGCAGGAGACAAGGGTCTGGGCGGGGGCCGGCAATGGGATTCAGGGCATGCAGGAAGTCAGGCCGCTCTGGAAATCTGTGCCTACTGGCCACTGGGGCTGGGGAGCAGGGGGCAGGAGCTGGCGCAGAGTGCAAGGAGGGACTCAGCAAGGCTGGGGAGAGATGGGGGTGAACTGGGAAAGGAGAATCTGGGGGGACAGCCTGGAGGAGGCGAGCCCTCAAAAGATGGAGGGAGATCTTAGGGTGTGGGAGGGGGTGGGACTGTGAGCAAAGGCCGTGGGAGATTGAGAAAGAGGTTCTGGGAATGTTGAGTAGTGTCTTCTGGCTGGAGGTGGGGGTGGGGCTGGTCCACTTGGGGTGGCGGAGGGTGGAAATGCTGGCCGGACTCCTGGGTGCTGGGGGCTCCAGCACAGCCCTCAGAGCTTTGGACTTCAGCCTGTGAACAAGCCAGAGCCAAGGACAATTTTTAGGTAGGGAAACACCCATGGGAGAAACTCGAGATAGAGGCAGCAGCGGAAGCCCATGTCCCAGGGCCACTCAGAGTGGCAGTCACCTCCCACCCCCTGGCCAGCTGTGTGTGTCCTTGGGCAGTCCCCTCACCAGCTGAGCCACGTGACCCTTGTCATTAAAATGGCACTGATAGTAAATTCACAGGGTCGTGGGAGGTGGGGCGAGTTAATGCTGGTTGACTGCATCACCTCAGCCGATGCTGGGCCTTTCGCCTTGCCTTGTCCTGGCTCGCGGCACTTGGTGAGAGCCTGCGGTGGATACCACCCGGGGTCTCCAGCAGGCCTGGTTTAAGCCTCGCCTGTCCCTCGATTGGCTGAATCATGGGCCCCTTCTGATCCTCGGTTTCCTCATCTGTACCACAGGGATGATAACGGCCCCAACTTCAGATCTGAATAAGGAAATGAACTTTGCAGTGGTGCTCCTGTTCTCCCGGAATCAAAACCAACTTCCACACAACACACAACGTCCCCCAGCGCCCTACCTGACCAGACCCTCACCTCCCTCACCTCCTACCACTGGCTCTTTTCACACTGGCCCCTTGCTGGTCCCCCTGCCTGGAGCTCTTCTCCCAGGTGTCTGCTTGGCTGGCTCCTTCACTTGTCCCCAGGGTTCGTTCAGGTGTCCCCTT
Organism: Balaenoptera musculus; assembly: GCF_009873245.2. NCBI lineage: Eukaryota > Metazoa > Chordata > Mammalia > Artiodactyla > Balaenopteridae > Balaenoptera > Balaenoptera musculus. Next base: position 96,355,278 of record NC_045792.1, on the reverse strand, counting down.
CTCCCTGAGGCCTGCCCTTGCTGCCCTCTTCACTCTGCACATGGCGCCCCCTTCCCCAGCTGGGCCATCCTCTTTCGTATAGCGTTTGCTGCCTTCTCACCTACTCTGCATATATCCTGCCTTCCCTGCTCCAGAACAAGCCCCAGGAAGACAGGGATTTTTGCCTGTTTTGTCACCTGGCCCTTAGAGGCCCTGAGCAAATATTTGTTGGATGTCCTAATGCACTAAAGAGCCAGCCCAGCACTCCGACCAGAGCTCGAGGAGCTCGGAGGGGCCCAAGGAGCCTCTCCCAGTGTCTCAACTGTGAGAGGAAGTTGCAAGACGGCCATTTCTGTACATGGGCTCAGCTCTTTTTGGTCAACTTGCCCAGCTCACGCTCTGAGGCCTGAGTTTTCCCACACGCCCCGTCAAGCCCCATGGGGACCGGTGGCTAGGAAGCGGGGGTGAGGGGAGTGCTGTTCCCTCCTTTTAGAGCTCTTTGGGCTGAGGTTGAGGGGTCTGTGTGATGAGGGATCATGTCCCCCAGGTGGACACAGCTTCGAGGACACAGTGCCCATGTTTCCTGTTGCCTGTCTACCCTGTGACTGCAATAGCACCCAGCCTACCCCATCAGCCACCCAGCCCAGTAGGGGCAAAGGACACCTGGTACTCCACCACTCAGGCCTGCCTGACCTCCCTGTCACTCTGCAGGGTCAGCCCTACATGGCCACCCACTCGTCCAGTGGGGTGGGGAACAGCACAGTCATGTGCTGCTGGTAGGAGTGTAAGTTGCTACAACTTTTATCCAGGGCAACGTGACAATATCTCTATATTTATCTACCTACCTACTTAAAAGTTTCCAATGCCGTACAGGACTTCCCTGGTGGCGCAGTGGTTAAGAATCTGCCTGCCAATGCGGGGGACACGGGTTCGAGCCCTGGTCTGGGAAGATCCTTCATGCCACGGAGTAACTAAGCCCATGTGCCACAAGTACTGAGCCTGCGAGCCACAACTACTGAAGCCTGTGCGCCTAGAGCCCGTGCTCGGCAACAAGAGAAGCCACCGCAATGAGAAACCCGCGCAGCGGAACGAAGAGTAGCCCCCGCTCGCCGAAACTAGAGAAAGCCTAGTAAGCAAACGCAAAGCAAACGCATTGCTGCCTAGAGTGCAGCAATGAAGACCCAATGCAGACAAAAAAATAAATAAAATTTTAAAAATGCAGTACACAAAACTAATACAGTGTTATATGCCATTTATACCTCAATTTTTAAAAATATGTCTCCTTTGACATCAAAAGAGGTGAGTCAAAAATTTCTGTGACCTGGCTCAGCCAAATAAATAAATAAATAAATATTTTTAAAAATTCTGTGTATACGTCAATAAAAAAATAAAAATAAAAATTTTAAAACTAAAAAAGTTTCCATGCATCTACATTAGAGCATCTAAATAATTATCTGGTCTCTTTTCCAGTGAGTTAAGATCGAAAGCTATGCCATTTTCTTTTTTTTTTTTTTTATTTGTTGTTGTTGTGATTTTTTTGAATTTTATTTATTTATTTTTTATACAGCAGGTTCTTATTAGTTATCTATTTTATACATATTAGTGTATATATGTCAATCCCAATCTCCCAATTCATCCACCATTTTCCATATTACTTAGAATTGAAGGACTTTTTATTTCTATTTTAGGTAACTTCTGATCCTATTTATTAGTGTCTACAGGGAGGTGCACAAGGGTTTTTGACTCAGCCTGCATTTGGTTGCGGTGATTTTCTTTTCACTATCACTCTCTTAATAGTCAAAATTAGACTTGGAAAATTAAATATAGAGAAAGAATTTATAGCATTTTACTTTCTTTCCCTTTGAACATTTACTTCTGCAGAAGTAGGACTTTCTCCTACATAGTTTTCATTTAAGGCGGAAAAATATGTTTTGTTCTTTACTGTTGAAGGATGTTTTTTAGAAGCAAGCAAACGTGAAAGCATGAGAACCGCCACCTGGAGCCAGCACTACAGTCCATCCAGCCCAGCAAACGACCTTTAACTCAAATCTTCCCCCAACTATTCCAGTGGACACTCCCTTCTAGCGTCCCTGGAAAAATAACCAAAACAAAACCACTGCTCTTTGACCCAGTATTTCAACTTTGGGGAATTTATCCTAGACATACACTTGCATATGTGTAAGTTAGCAAATTTTATCTATTGCAGTATTATTTGTAATAGCAAAAGACTGGAAACAACCTGAATGTCCATCAATAAGAGACTGGTTAAGTAACTTTTTAAACAATGGAATACTATACAGCAATGAAAACAGACCACGGCTACATGCAACAACATAGTGGGAAAGAAGAAGTGGGATACAAAAGAATATTTACACTGTGATTCTCTTTGTATAAAGATTAAAATCTGTTAAGGTAAAAACTAAACTATATTGTTAGAGGTGTTTACATAAGTGCGAAAACTATAAAGAAAATGAGGACACAATTACTGAAAAAGTTAAGATAGTGTTACTTCTAGAGAGAGGGAAGGGATTTGGGGGATGCTTCTGTAGTGCTGGCAACGTTTTATTTTTTGACCCGGATGGTGGTTACATAAGTGTTCACTTTATAATTATTCTTTAAATTGGACATAAGTGGTTCATGCAGTCTTTTGTATGAATGAAGTCTCTCATGATGTTAAACTATCACAGTCCATCCAAACAGTGGAATACTATATAGTCATTAAAAAGAACGAGGCAGCTCTATATGCATGGACATGGGATGGATTTAGGGGGGAAAAACAACCAAAGTGAAGTGCAATGTGTTTAGTATGCTACTTTCTGGGTGAAATTTTAAAAAGACTATGTCTGCCTCTATGCCTTTGTCTGCTTAGACTATCCCTAGAAAAATACCCAAGAATCAGGTAACAGGGAACTGGACAGTTGTTTCCCTTTTTGTACCTTTTGGATTTCATACCATATGCATATATTACCTATTCAAAAAATAAAGTAATTTTAAAAACTGTTTCACTTCTCATTCCCTGGAGCACCTAAGATTTTTGGTCGAAACCAATTTCTTGCCCACAAGAAATATGAACCACAAGCCAGCATGATGCTCCTGGGGGCCTCCAGCAAGTTGGGGACCCTCTCTGGTCCCGTTTCCTCTGCTGCAGAAGGAGGCCAGGCCTGTGCTCCTCTGAGGTCCTGTCGCTACCCAGTCCCTGCTGTCCTGTCTCCTCTCTCCCTCCCTTGTCCTCCCCTCCCACCACCCCCGCCCCGTTCTCTCTTTCATTGCCTCACTTCTCTCTACTCCCTTCTTTGACTCTTTCTCCTTTTTTTTTTCCTTTCTCTTCCTCTCCAGTTCTGGCTGCCTTTCCCCTCTCTGCCCTTCCTTGCTCTCCCCATATTTGGCTTCTCTTCCTCTGCCTCTTTCCCCTGTCCTAGGATCCAGCCCTTCCTAGAGCCCCAGAAGGCAGGTTCATGCCCCAGCTCTCCACTCACAGGTTGTGTGACCCTGGGCGAGTCACTGACCTCTTGGGCCTCAGGGTAACAGATGGTTGTCCTGGTTACGTGAGATCACAAGGGTGGAAGCACTCAGCACAGTGCTGACTCAGAAAATAATTTCTCCCCTTTTTAAAACATTTTTTAATTTTTAAAATGTTTTATTTTTGGCTGTGTTGGGTCTTCATTGCTGCGCGTGGGTTTTCACTAGTTGTGGTGAACGAGGGCTACTCTTCATTGTGGTGCGCAGGCTTCTCAATGCAGTGCAGAGCATGGGCTCTAGGCGCACGGGCTTCTGGAGTTGTGGCTCTCAGGCTCAGTAGTTGTGGTGCACAGGCCTAGCTGCTCTACGGCATGTGGGATCTTCCCAGACCAGGGCTCGAACCTGTGTCCCCTGCATTGGCAGGCAGATTCTTAACCACTGTGCCACCAGGGAAGTCCCTTTCCCCCCTTTTTAAGGAGCTGTTAGCCCTGGGGTTGTGGATTATCAGACCTTCCCTGCTCTGCTCAGAATTGCTTAGAATCTGGGTCCTACTATTCCAAAGGCTTAGGATAACATCAGGTCCCTAGGAATTCGAATCTCGGGAAGAGGCCTCTGGTGCACTTTGGGAGGAGGGGCAGTGGGAGGAAGAATGGGGAGAACTTGCTGTGTGAATGGACACAGGATGCTGGAGTTGCATGGAAAGTGGGAGTCAGTTCTGCCCATTTCCATAGATTTGGGGCCCTGGGTCTTTTATGGGTTTCCTTACCCAGGCCCCTTGGGCTTGGCCAGACTTGGGACTATGGAATCTCGTTCTTCTCCTGAGGCCCCTTGAGGCTTAGGGCTCAGGAACACAGAGCCGACCTGGTCTGCTCCCTGTGTCCACGGAGGGGAGCACCACACGCCCTGCTTATAACCAGCAAAGGCTCCACAGTCGCCCCCGGAAACCCACCAGCCTCCTGGGCTTGGTACTCAAGGCTCTTTGCCTTCTTGCCCTGTCTTGCTTCCAGCCACAAGGAGGGCAGCTCACTGTTCCCTTGTTCTCTCCCAGCTCCTTGCCTTTGCTCAGGCTGGTCCCTCAGCCGGACATGCTCTCTCCCTTGCATGCTTTCCTACCTGTGGCCCTGGCCTGATTAACTGTTCGCTAATGCAACTGGCACCTCTTGTGCCCCTGCCTCCCAGAAGGACCATGCTGTCTGCTCACATGTGTGTTCTCTCTGCAGGCCTGTGAGCTCCTGGAGGCCCAGGGCATGCTTCCTTCATGTCTGTGTCCCCTTGCCAGGCCAGCACATGGGAGACCCTCAATAAAAAGTTAGTGATTAGGGGCTTCCCTGGTGGCACAGCGGTTAAGAATCCGCCTGCCAATGCAGGGGACATGGGTTTGAGCCCTGGTCTGGGAAGATCCCACATGCCACGGAGCAACTGAGCCCGTGCACCACAACTACTGAGCCCGTGTGTCACAACTACCGAAGCCCATGCACCTAGAGCCCGTGCTCCGCAACAAGAGAAGCCACCGCAATGAGAAGCACGCACACCGCAACGAAGAGTAGCCCCCGCTCGCCGCAACTAGAGAAAGCCTGGGCACAGCAACGAAGACCCAATGCAGCCAAAAATAAATAAATTAATTAATTTTTTTTAAAAAGTGATTAAATGAATGAATAAGTAGATAAATAAGCATATAAACAAAACAAACCAAGATAAGAATGAATGAATGAAAGAATGAATGAACACATCAAGCAGGACCTGGTTCTCATGCAGTAGAGCCAACCCCACACACAGCCAGTCAGCTGGGACTAGGCCTTCTTTTTTTTTTTTTTTTTTAATTAATTTATTTTATTTTTGGCTGTGTTGGGTCTTTGTTGCTGTGTGAGGGCTTTCTCTGGTTGTGGCGAGCGGGGGCTACTCTTCATTGCGGTGCGCGGGCTTCTCATTGCGGTGGCTTCTCTTGTAGCGGAGCACGGGCTCTAGGCACATGGGCTTCAGTAGCTGTGGCACATGGGCTTCAGTAGTTGTGGCTTGCAGGCTCAGCAGTTGTCGCTCGCGGGCTCTAGAGCGCAGGCTCAGTAGTTGTGGCTCACAGGCTCTAGAGCACAGGCTCAGTAGTTGTGGCGCATGGGCTTAGTTGCTCCACGGCATGTGGGATCTTCCCGGACCAGGGATCGAACCCATGTCCCCTGCATTGGCAGGCAGATTCTTAACCACTGCGCCACCAGGGAAGCCCCTAGGCCTTCTTGATGGGAAAGTGGGGACAGGGATGGAGCTGATGCCAAGTCAGCCCGCCTCTCCCCTCCTCTTGGTGAAGAACCTTGGTCAGGTACCTAGGGAGTCCTGAGGACCAGTGACGTGGACCCCTTGGAGAGTCCCAAGTGTGGATGCAAAAAATCAGTGAAGATGTAGGTGAAATAGATCTAATGGTGAACCCAGACCTGTGAATCCCTGGTCTTTGCTGCAAGTAAAGAAACACTTGGGCGTCTGGGATTCCACTGACAGGAAGGAGGTTGGCTAGTCTTAGTGGGAAGGGGATATAAAGCAAAGAGTTAGACTACACAGGGGAGGAAACTGAATGCTCAAGAAGTTCTTCCCCAAGAGAAGTGGACTCACCAGAGATCAATGGATCAAAAAATGTCTCTATTCATCCTTCTGCCCTCCAGACTAGATCAGGAATTCCCTGAAGGCAGGGATCTTGTCCAGTATCTTTCTCTTCTCCCAGCACTCAGCATAAAGCCTGGAACTCAATTAATATTGGCAGGATACATGGATGGATGGATGCATAAATGTATGGATGGATAAGTGGATGGATGGATGGATGGATGGATGGATAAGTGGATGGATGGATGGATAGATGGATGAATGGATGAATGGATGGATGGATAGGTGGATGAAAAGGACCAATGGATGAACAGATTGATAGCTGGACATCAAGTGGATAAACAGATGGAAATGTGGATGAATAACAGATGGATGGGCTGATATATGAACATATAGATGGCTACTTGGACAAGTAGATAGACAAATGGGTGGATGGATGACAGACTAACAGATAAATGGGTGAATGAATGCACAGTTGGATAAACTGATAGACAAATGTATGACTTGATTGGTGGGTGGATAGATGGATCGACAAACAGACAGATAAACAAATGGATGGGAAAATAGATGAATGGATGGACAGACAGGAAAAGTTTGTAAACTAGGAAGACTAGATTGATATTAAGGCATTGTTAAGGGGAGGAGACACTGAGAAATCTGGGCTGGGAGTAGAGCACCTAGGGATTTGGAAGAAGTGGTGGTACTTAGGAAGCTGGGAGGGGAGGGTGTAAGAACGCTTCTGGTGGAAGGGAAGCTGGTGGAGGGAAGGGGAAAGCGGCGCTGTGCTGAGGACCCTGCCCGGGAGCCCAGCCCCAGGCTGGATAGAACCCAGGGGTTGGGGTCCTACGGGCCCAGGAAGAGCCAGGCCTGGCACTCTGCTGGATCAGAGCCCTCAGCCAGCCAGGCTGACCCCAGAAAGCAGAGACCCCAAGAGGCCACCCTTAACAGCTCTGACCCCAAGGAAGTGACTGTTGGCCACGTGGGGGTCTCAAGAGAAGCAGGTATTTGTGGGGTTAGGGGTTAGAGGTTAGAGAGCCTCTGCAGGGCCTGGGCGCCGGAAAGGCCTCTGGTGGTGGAGCCAGCCTTCCTCCCTCCCACTCTTCCTCCCCACCCCAGCCCTCAAGGCCGCCCCTCACAGTCCCAGCTTCCTCCGGGCAGGGGGCCTGGCCCCCATGGCCTCCCAGGCCAGCCCCTGGAGCACCACCTGCCCCAGCCGGCCAGAGACTTCCTGTAGCGCAAGAGATTTATGCAAACGGGCTGGGGTGGTGATGTCACCCCAAGGGGACTATCTCCCAGCGGCAGGCCTTCGATAAAATCAGGAACTTGCGCTGGCCCTGCAATGTCAAGGGAGGGGGCTCACCCAGGGCTCCTGTAGCTCAAGGGGCAGGCCTGAGCCCTGTACCCGCCCTGAGTCCGTCCAGCCCCCGACGGGGCGCCCCATCCCCAGGGGCTCCGCACTGGCCCCCACCAAGGCAGGGGACCTGACCGGCTCGGAGCTCGGCTGGATGTTACAGGCGTGCAAAATGGAAGGGTTTCCCCTCGTCCCCCCTGTGAGTATTGGGACTCCTCCACCAGCCCAACCTGTGGCCCTCGGACGCCCGCCAGCTTGCCTGCCAGCCCGCCGGCTGCCCTCCCACTATCAGTGGGAAGTTGGTGTTTCCTCCCTGGAGCTCCCGGCCTGAGACCCAGCAAGGGGGCCATTGGCTTCCTCGGAGCGTGCCCTGGCGGGCTGAGGGCTGAGCCCATGGTGGAGCTGTGATCGGTGGGGCCTGAACGGTTATTTATAGATGGGGCTTGGGTGGCAGGCCGGAGCTCCACGGCAGGGTGCTGGGCTGAGGATGGTGAGGGTGGCGGCAGGGAGGTGGTGGCGGAGGAAATGGGGAGACTGGTTGTGGGGGGATGCCAGTCCCCAGGACAGTACGGGCTTGAGGGCGGGCGGCAAGAGGCCAGAGGTGGCCTGGGTGCTTCTGGAGACTGAGGCTGCCTTAAGCCTGGGTCCCCACCAGCCAGCCTGGGGCCTGGCACAGAGGACACTGTTGTTGACCCAAGGGTCTGGGGCTTGGGCCCTGGGCCCTGAGTGGCAGAGGCAGGGGTCGGGGCAGGCGCTGGGCCGGAGCAGTGAGGGGAGCAGAGACTAGCCACGCAGTTAGGGGTGGGCTCTGGCTGGGGATCAGGGAGTGGAGGGCAGGGGTTGGTGCTGGGCACATCCCGGGGCTGAGATTGGGGCTGGGGTAGGAGCTGGGAGAGGTCAAGGGGGGAGCCTGGGGTGGGGGCAGGGCTGAGGCTGGAGGTGAAGACGCAGGAGTCCCGGGGGACCCCGGGGAGGGAAGGGCAGCCGTCTGGGGCAGACCCCCTCTGCTGCTGCTCTCAGTGACAGTTGCAGCCTTCGGCAGGTGTCAGACCCGGGTCCCTCTGAGAGGACCCCTCTCCCTTTTCCCACCCTGTCCCAACTCAGCCAGGGTGGGGAGCTCTGGGGGGAGACGGGAAGGGCTTGGCAGGGCCTGCCCACCTGACTCAGCTTTCCCGGCCTAGAGGCAGCTCCCTTACCCCCGCCCCACCCCAGCCGGGCCTCAGAGCCTGGGGGAGGCACCCTGGGCTTGACATCCTGCTGTGGGGTTGCACTGCCTGCAAGCCCAGTGCCAGGTTCCTCCCTGGGCCGGACACAGAACAAGCACCTGGCCCTGGCCCACCCTCCCCCGACCTGGGGGCCGGCAGGGGTGACAGAGGTGGTCCCGAGAAGAGCCAGCTCTGCCTCCAGAAAGCCACAGGCCCTGGGGTTCAGCCATCCTGTCTCTGACCCTTGACCTCTGAATCCCTGAACTCCAGCTAGAGCGGGGCAGGAGGCACATCCTATTGGGCTCCCACACCTCGCCCCAGCCCAGGGGCTACTCGGAGTGGGTCCTTGGAGGGTGGGCTACCAAGGCAGCCCTGGTTGCCAAACCAAGCCCTGAGGGCCAGAGTTACTGTTGTGCAATCCTCGGGCACACACTGTGCGGGGGAGGAAAGGCCTGATGACCGTTGGGAAGCCTCCGGGTGTGCACTCCCTGTGCCAGTGGGGCGGGGCGCGGGGAGGAAGACCAGGGAGCATCCCAGGGAGGGTGTCGGGAGGAGGGGGAGGAGGGAGAGGCCCCCAAACCTGCCCTGCCTGGGTGAGTCCTGTAAAATCCATCAGTGTGAACGGCCACTGGTCATGGTGATGGCCCTGGGCACCGGCTAAGAGAGAGAGTGGGTGTCAGGGCGGGGCTGTAGCAGGAGGACAAGCGTGTGTGCCGTGGGGTGAGTGTGGCGTGTGAGTGACGGAGGAAGGGCGCGGGTATGAATGTGTGGGTTAGTGCACTTGCAGGCAAGTGGGTGGATACGTGCGTTAATCCCAGTGACCCTGCGTGTGCCTACAGGTGGGTGCATAATGGTGTGTGTGTGTGACGACAAGTGTGTGTAAGTGTGAGTGCCCCCTAGAGCTAGTGTGAGGGCTGTGAGTGGACGAGGGGGTGAGAGTTCGCATGTGGGAGTGTGGGTAGAAGTGTGTCATGGGGAGTATGTATGTATTTGGGGGGGTGTAGGCATATCAGTGTGACCGTGAGAGGGTGAGTGTGTGGGGCTGGGATCCGGGCACATGCTGGAATGTGAGTATGAGTGTGAGGTGACGTGGGGAGCAGCTGGGCTGTCCTCTCAGACCTGGTCCTCTTTTGACCTCTGACCTCCAGGGTCCCTGTCACCCCCTTTCTGCAGGAGCCAAGGCTCTTGCCCCCCTGGGTCCCCCTCTTCCACTCTCTGTGGCCTCTCCCAGTTCCAAGCAGAGAGAGGGCTGTAAGCCTGATACAGACGGTCTCCCGGCCACAATCCCAGCCCTGACACCCTCCTCTCTCAGCAGCCATCGGAAGATCTAGTTCCTTACGACACGGATCTCTACCAACGCCAAACGCACGAATATTACCCCTATCTCAGCAGTGATGGAGAGAGCCACAGCGGTGAGTACCGGGCCCCGGCCCAGCCCCACTTCCCCAGCCTGGCCTGCGCACCTGAGCACTGCTGGGTTCCGGGGAGAAGGGAAAGGAGCCTCGTTCCCAGGGCTTCTTTGGAACTCTGAGAATCAGATCCAGTTAGCTCTTGGGGATGTGAATTCACTACCCTGATCCCCGACACTGCTGCTTCCCAACACCCCGCACCCCCAGGCTGCATTTATGGACCATGCTTGGCGTATCCAGGCACGGGTTAGCTTCTCCCACATCTATCTTCTTGCCCAACACTTTTGGCCTTTTTACACACGAGGAAACAAGCTAAACGGCTACGGGACTTGTACAAGGTGGCACAGCCGGTCAGTGGGACCCAGCTCTGTCGGTCTGCTCCAGGTCCAGTGCTTCCTCACCTTCCCCTCCCCAGTTCCCCGTCTCCCTCTCCGTTCTTGTCTCACACACACACTCCCCCCACCTCCTTGCTCGTGCAGCCCCGCTCCCTGCTGTGTGTGGCGAGCAGAATTTGTCTGTTGACATTTGGGCTGGATAATTCTATGTTGTGAGGCCTGTCTTGTGCATTGGAGGATATCTGGCAGCATCCCTGGCTTCCACCCACTAGATGCCAGCGGTACTGCCAATCACGACAGCCAAAGATGTCTCCAGCATTGCCGTGTCCCCTGGGGGGGGGGGGACAGAACCGCTCCTATGTGAGAGCTGCTGAGCTAAAGGAAAGGCTCTGAGGACTCCCTCATTCCGCAGGGGCTGAAGCCCCCAGTCTGATCGGGATGGGGGTGAGGATGGGGCCTGGGCCAGGGGCGTTTTCCATCTGGGTCTAACTGTGCTCCCCCAAGGCCCAGCCTTGATCCTGAAGCAAATTCAGGGGAGGAGAGAGAGGCCTTCAGTGCCTGGGACCTGGGCAGGGAGATAAGAGAGGTTACCTGAGGTGGATCTTGGTATAGTGATGGGACATCTCTGGACCGAAGGCCAGGTGGCCCAGTTAACGGGTCTTCACTGGAGGATTCTTTGGGGGGGTCTGAGACCTGGGCAGGCCAGACACTGGGGTTTCTGCAGTCCCAGAGGGACAGGCATGCTATGTGCCACAGCTGAGGAAGGTTTCACACCTGAGGGCCACACCTGGGAGCCAGTCACACCTGTAGCTCCATTCTGCTGGCACATCTATGGCAGTTTAAACCTGACGGCCACACCCAGAGATGCCATTTGTGGTGAGTCCTTATTTAGGGCCCTCACATCCAGATGCCAAACCTTGCGAACAGTTTCAGCTGGAACTCACACCTGACAACTACTGTAAAGACTATACCTGGAAGCTGTGTCTTGAGAGTAGGTGGTGGATGTACTTCAGGGTCATTTCTGGGAACACACAGGCTTCTTTCAGAACTCTAGGGCTAGAAAGTCTTTAAAAATATCCTTTTTCTCATCCGTTTAAGCTTGTTTATAATTCTACAAGAAATGCATCCTCTCTGTGGAAAATCCAGACAATTTAGAGAGTGTCCCTCATCCAACTCTATCCCCAGATCCCCCCCTGCCAGGCTCAAGGGCTGGGTCTCCCTGATCCAGAGACCTGCGGGCACACCCTTCCACCAAGCAGTTCGGGACCAGAGAAGGTCCCTGCTTGAGGACTGGCGCCCCCTGGTGGCTTCAGGCAGCAGGACAGCTCGGGTCCCAGCAAGCTCAGGGCTACCTCTGACCCCTCCCAGCATTAGGGATCCTTTCTCCTCTGGCCTGACCCCTTCTCAGTTTCACTGGGTTTGGGTGCATTTCTTTTGGGTCTATTGAAGCCTCATTTTCTCCTCCCGTGATATGGGTGTGCTATGGGTTTATATATCTAGAAACCAGCTAGGCCTGGGGTGGGCTGATGGAGTGAGCACTTTAGAGAAAGCCAGTGCTTTCCTGGCTCAGTGATCAGGCAGATCCCTTATATCTGGGGTGGGGCTCTAGGAATGACTCCTAATTGGATGTATGAGCTCCCCATTTGGGTCCTTCAGACCCAAACCCTTCATAGACTCCTCCAGCGTCCCCAGGTGTTCTGGTCCCTATTCACCAACCCTCGCCTCCCCACCACACCCCTGCCATCATGGCCCACCTGGCCATCTGTTCTGTCCCTTCTTAATATCTGTTGGAAGGTATTCTCTGAGGACTCAAGAGTAGAGACACACGCACATTCTCCCACCTGTTCCTGCATGTCCTCTGCATCTGTATTTTTAGGTGGTGAGGCTTAGTGAAAAGGCACTGGGGCCAGACCTGGGTCTAGTCCTGGCTCCATCACTCACTAGTGTGTAACCTTGGAGCAAGTGACTTAACCCCTCTGAGCCCCTGTTTCTTCATCTATAAAACTGAGGGCATGAAAACACTCCACAGAGTTGCAATGATTAAATGAGGTTAACACATGTAATACATGAGGTAATATACTGAGTACAAGGCCCAGTAAACTTTCAGGACATAGTAGGTTAGCTTTACTGAATCCCCCCAGGTGGGAGGGATGAAGCAGCTGAGAGAGTAGAGAAGCACAGAAGGTTCTGTGACAGATCAACTGGGTCATTTTCCAATGGCCCAGATGACTGCCAACCAGGTACCCACTCACCCATCCATCCACTCCCCTCCCATCCACCCAGCCACCTACTCACCCACCCATCCTTCCAACGCTTATTGTACAATCCACTTGTCCACTCATCCCCTCATTTGTCCATCCACCAAATAACCTCTGATTACATGCCATGTGCCAGAAACTGTTCTAGGCCCTGGAGGTTCCATGATGAGCAGGCCAGGCAAGGCCACTGCTCTTGTAGAGCTTGTAGAGTGAGGGAGAGAGACAGCGAAAAATCAAATTAACAGACATGTACTAATAAGTCCTATGGAAAGTAGAGTAATGTGATTCGGAGTGTCTAGGTGGGGGACACTTTAATTGGGTGGTCAAGGAAGGCCTCTGAGGAGGTGGCAGTTGAGTGGAAATCTGAGTGCAGGGAAGGAAAGTGAATGTCAAGGCAGGTAGGGACAGGTGTTCTAGGGAGAGAGAAGAGCAAGTGCAAGAGCAGGAGGGACCTCCTCCGAGGACCAGAGTGGCCAGTGAGCACAGGCAGAAACAAAATGAAGCCAGAAGGGTCTGCAGGGGCAGATCACGCAGGGCGTGTTGGCCGTGGCAGAAGTTTGGGTTTTATCCTGCATCTAATGGGAAGCCATTGGAGGGTTCTGAGCAGGGAAATGACATGATCTGAATAACCTTTGTGTGTGTGTGTGTGTGTGTGTGTGTGTGTGTGTGTGTGAGTGTGTGTGTGGCGAAAATCTAAATAAATTGTAAATGTTTAATTTTAATTATTAAAACAAGAAATACCCATTGCAAACAATTTAAAAATACAACAGCATATCAAGTGAAATATTACCCTCTTCCCGTTCTTACTCTTCCCTGACAGCACCTTGGTCTATCCTTGCAGATATTTTATTTGACATGTATAATCCTGTATGTTTGTAAGTGTATATGTCCACATGTGCATATTCTATCCATTCAAAAATGGACTGTAGTATCATGCTGTTCTGCAATCTGCTACTTTTTACATACACTTATCATAGTCATTCCTCCATGGCATACATAGCAACCAGAGATAGATAAAAGCTATTTCTCCAGTCTTTCTATTACAGGGCTATGTAAGTGTATATATGAAGATCTGAAATAGAGACTTAGAACAGCATTTATTTATTCATTCACAAACATTTATTGAGTACTTTCTATATGCTAGGTGGAGATGAATCTAGCTTGACTTTTTACTTTGAGGCATCTATTCACTTGTACTATGAAAGATGAGAACTTGACTTTCTAGGCATTTATAACACACACACACACTCACACTCACACTTCTCCACATATACCAAGATACTTATAGTAACTTTTTTCCTTCTTTTTCATTTTATTGCTGTAATGGGCATACAACATAAGTGTATAAGTTTACGGTGTGACAGCATAATGACCTCACACACATGTACATTGTGAAATGATTACCACATAAGTTTAGTTAACATCAATCACCTCGTATAGTTACAAAAAAATGTTTTTCCGGGCTTCCCTTGTGGCACAGTGGTTAAGAATCCGCCTGCCAATTCAGGGGACATGGGTTCGAGCCCTGGTCCAGGAAGATCCCACATGCCACGGAGCAACTAAGCCCGTGCGCCACAACTACTGAGCCTGCGCTCTAGAGCCCGCGAGCCACAACTACTGAGCCCTCGTGCCACAACTAATGAAGCCCGGACGCCTAGAACCTGTGCTCCGCAACAAGAGAAGCCACCGCAATGAGAAGCCCGCGCCCCACAACGGAGAGTAGCCCCCGCTTGCCACAACTAGAGAAAGCCTGCACACAGCAACGAAGACCCAACGCAGCCAAAAAAAATAAATGATAATAAATAAATTTAAAAAAAAAATTTTTTTCCCCTTGTGATGAGAACTTTTAGGCGAAACTCTCTTGACTTTCGAAGTTGCCACACAGCAGTGTTAACTATAGTCATTGTGTACATAACATCCCCAGGACTTATTTATCTTACACCTGGAAGTTTGTACCTTAGACCACCATCACCCAATTTCCCCTGTCCCTCTCCCCACCACTACTTCTGGCAACCACAAATCTGATCTCTTTTTCTGAATTTAGCTTTTTTTAGATTCCACCTATAAGTGAGATCATACAGTGTTTGTCTTCCTCTGTATTCTACCTTTTGTTAAATCAGTATCTGAACTTTCCGTTATTAGGACCATGTGAATATTACTCACAGCCGAGCCACGTGGCGTACTTTGATTACCTGCACTTTCTCGTCGCTGTGTTTCTGAGGGTCAGTGTGGCAGGGAGACGGAGTCCTCACGCTGCCGCCAGGCTGCTGGGAGTCACGCCCCATCTCCTCGCTACTGGGTGGGGTGACCTCGGGCAAGAGGTCTCACCCCTCTGTGCCTCAATTTCTTTCTTTTTATAAATTTATTTATTTATTTTTGGCTGCGTTGGGTCTTCGTTGCTGCGCGCAGGCTTTCTCTAGTTGCAGAGAGCAGGGCTGCTCTCTGTCGTGGTGTGCGGGCTACTCATTGCGGTGGCTTCTCTTGTTGCAGAGCACGGGCTCTAGGCGCACAGGCTTCAGTAGTTGTGGCATGCGGACTCAGTAGTTGTGGTGCATGGGCTTAGTTGCTCCGTGGCATGTGGGATCTTCCCAGACCGGGGCTCGAACCCGTGTCCCCTGCATTGGCAGGCGGATTCTTAACCACTGCGCCACCAGGGAAGTCCCTCAACTTCTTCTTAATGATACCTACTTCACAGGATTGCTGTAAGGATGGAATGAGTTACTACAGTTAAAATGCTTAGAACAGTGAACACTATATAAGGATTTATTACTCTTCTCATTATAGTCTCCTAAGAAAGGATGTATGGGAGGTAAGGTTTTGTTCTTGTTGTTTGTTTTACCTGGTGTCTTTATGCTCTCACTTGATTAACAGTAGTTTGGCTGTGTACAGAAATCTAAGTTAAAAATCATTTTTTTTTCTCACTGAAATTGAAAGCATTTCTCTACTGTCTTCTGGTTACTAGAGTTTTTCTTAGGAAATCTGATGTCATTCTATGTCCTCTTTTTGAATGTAACCATTTTTGGGGTTTTTTTTTTTTTCTGTTTGGTTTTGTTTTTTCTCTCTGGAAGTTTTCAGTATCTTCTCCCAATACCTAGTGGTTCCACTGAATAAGCTTTTAAAAAGATCACTCTGGCTGCTGTGTGGAGAACAGATGGAGAGGAGACAAGAGTAGGAACGGGGGGGAAAGCACAGTAGAAAACCACTGGAATAATCCAGGCGAGAGATGACGGTGGCTTGGACAAAGGTGGTGGCGAGAGAGACAGAAAGGAGCAGACAGGGACTTCCCTGGCAGTCCAGTGGTTAGGACTCTGTGCTCTTGCTGCTGAGAGCCCGGGTTCGATCCCTGGTCGGGGAACTAAATCCCACAAGCCGCACAGCGTGGCCAAAAAAAAAGAAAAGGAAAAAAAAGAAAGGAGCAGACAGATTTAGGATAGATTCTGAAGGTGGGGCTCATAGGATTTGCTATTTATTATTATTATTTTTAAACTGTGATAACATGCACATAATATAAAATTTACTATCTTAACCATTTTCAAATGTACAGTTCAGTGGCATTAAAAACATTCACATTGTTGTGCAACCGTCACCACCAACCATCTCCAGAACTCTTTTCATCTTGCAAAACTGACACTCTGTACCAATTAGACAATGACTCCCCATTGCCCCCTCCCCTCAGACCCTGGCAACCACCATTCTACTTTCTGTTTCTATGAACTTGAGTACAGTAACTACCTCATATTCATGGAGTCATGCAGTATTTCTCTTTTTGTGACTGACTTATTTTACTCAGCATATAATATCCTCAAGGTTCATCGATGTTGCAGCATAGGTCAGAATTTCCTTCCTTTTTAAAGCTGGATAATATTCCATCGTATGTATATACCACATTTTGTTTATCCATCCGTTGATGGACACGTGGCTTGCTTCTACCTTTTGGCTATTGTGAATAATGCTGCTGTGAACATGGGTATAAAAATATCTTTTTGAGATCCTGCTTTCAGTTCTTTTGGGATATATACCCAGAAGTGGAACTGCTGGATTATAAGGTAATTCTATTTTTAATTTTTTGAGGACCCACCATACTGTTTTCCATAGTGGCTGCACCATTTTACATTCCTACCAACACTGAACAGGGATTCCATTTCTCCACATCCTTGCCAACACTTGTTATTTTCTGTTCTTTTAACCATTTTTTAAATTGAAGTATAGTTAATTTACAATGTTGTGTTAGTTTCAGGTGTACAACAAAGTGATTCACTGAGTCATATATATTCTTTTTCAGATTCTTTTCCATTATAGGTTATTACAAGATATTGAATATAATTTTCTGCACTATACAGTAGGTCCTTGTTGTTCTGTTTTTTGATAGTAGCCATCCTAATGGGTGTGATAGGATTTGCTATTTGCAGTGGGATTGTTGAAGGAAATGTAGTTCCAAAGTATGACCCTTCTCTTGTCCTTCTATCTTTCCAAACACTTATTCATCTTTTCACACAATAGACCATCCACCAATTTATTCACATATTCATCTAATCATCCATTCATTCACCTTTCCAAGTGTTCTTCCTTCCCCCTACCAAACCCTCCATGCATCTCCCACTGACTTATACATCTAATAAATATATGCTAAGCATCTTTTACATGCCAGGCACATTGCTAGGTGCTGTAGAGTGAATAAAACACAGGTCCTATATCTTTGTAACAAGGGAAATAACTAAAACCTTAATAGTTAGGATACGATGTAGAAAGTAACAAGGAACAAGAGACCCGGAACTCTCTGCTCTCTGGCCCTCAGTTTCCATATCTGAACAATTTGCAGGAGGGCTGGGCTTAAGGAGTCCTCGTCCAATGGTCTATGATTTCCTGTGAAGGTTTTCTTCTCATCCCTTGCTTTCTTAATTCCTCATCTTCCTTCTCTTATCTTGATCTTACTTCTCCTTCCCTGGGGTGAGCCCTGGCTTCAGGCTGGGGTTTCTGCTCTGAGGAGGAAAGGTCAACTGAATGACACTTAAGGCTTGAATTTTGTGTATTGGGGGGGAGGGGGGTGGGGGGTTGTTTTAAATATCATTTTATTTTTGTCCTAGTGACATGCAGGTATTAGTGACACCAAAAAACTGCATTAGAATAGGGATGTGTGGGCAGGACTTTGGTCCCAGATTGGGAGCTGGTTTAGAGGGAGGAAGTGAAAGATTTTGGTAAATGGGTAATTGCTGGCTGGGTGAATGAAGGTTCAGTGATGGATGGAAGGATGGATGGATGGATAATGGATGGATGGAATAAATGATGGATGATGAATGGGTGGATGATGGATGGATTATGGTTGGATGATGGATGGACAGATGGACGGATGGATGGGTGGATGGATGGATGATGGGTGGATGATGTTGGATGATGAATAATGAACAAGGGGTAAATGATGGTAGACAGACAGATGGATAAGAGCAGCCTGTAAATTCTCTCTGTCACCATGGGCCTTACTTAAAGCTTTCATTAGCAGTCTTTTTCCTCAGAGGTGGTATGGCATAGTGGTAAGAGTTTAGTCCCTGGAGTCATACATAGGTGGGTTTGGATCCTGACTCTACCAATGACTGTCCGCGGACAAGGGACGTAATGTCTTTGAGTCATAGTTTCCTCATATGCAAAAGGAAGATCATACTATAGTGGCCACCTTGTCAGAGCTAAGGTGAGGATTAAATGAGATAATGTGGATTAAGTATTTAGCACAGTGCCTGGTACATAAAAAACACATTAAAAGTTAACATTTATTGGTCACTTAATCAAATATTGATCGAGGCCTAGTATGTGTTGGGTGCCTAACAGGCTGTAGAAGGGAGGGTCCAGAGCTATCTCCAGATATGCAAATGACACTATATTCTTTTGAGGAGCAGAGTCATGCTAAAGGGGCATAAGTTGCAGGATAGTCTGGGTGACCTCTTGAAGTGACAAAAAGGGATAAAGCAATGCATTCATGAACAGTCATCCAGAAATGAGGTCCAAAGAGCCCAGGAGTGCTGACGTTTGCATTAAGATGGACTCCTGGCATTGTGTTCCTTCAGAGGGCCCCATCCTTGGAACGTTTCTGCCTGCCAAACAGACAGCATTTATTACATAAATGCCTGAGCCCTCAAATCAAGGGTGAAGGCGAGGTTTCCGTTGGGCTTTTTGAAACCTTAAGTGTAGCCCAAGAGTCTCTGTTGCAGCTTTCAGGGGACCCTGGGGCAGGGTTCCAGAGCCTCAGCGAGCCAAGGGACCTCCTTAGGATCCTCTTAAAGGCCAGATTCCCAGGTCTCCTGTTGGCGCTGCTGATTCTGTGGGTCTCCAGTGGGCCCCAAACCTGTAGGCTTTTCCAGCCCCCAAAGTGACTCTGATGTGGGTGTACTGAGACCTGCTATGGAAAGTGCCGGCCTCAGGCTGTGCCCACCAGAGTGAGCCCGTGGGTCTCACGAGGAGCTAGAACAGAGGTGGGGAGCAGGAGAGAAAGACAGAACTCAGGGGCTCCCCAACCCAGAGTTGGAGTAGGTGTGAGCGTGTGGGGTTGGTGGGCAGGATAAGGCATTCTATAACGATCTGGGCACTTCAGCCTGGGCAGGAGAAGGCAAAAATGGGAAGGTCCAGGAGTGGGGCCGGAGGGCAGTTCTACAGCTAAAGAGGAACCTGGATCCACTCACCAAATCCCAGAGCCACAAAGAGCCCCTCTCTAAAAGACAAAGCCAACTCTCCCAAAGCAAGTGGAGAATTTCTGGGTCTTGTTAACTCACAGCAAGATGAAAGTACAAATTCAATGTTGCCGTGTTTTGTTTTCCCTTCAGATTTGGATAATTTTCTGAAGGAGAGTCAGAGTTCTTAAGAGGATAGGATTTGCTCATTCATCCATTCATCCAGAAATGTTTGTTCAGTGCCTACTGCGTCTAGACACTGGGAACACAGAGGCGAACAAAACCAGTCCCTGCCCTCGGTGCGACGCTGGGCCCCCAACTCCAGCCTCTGGGAGAAAGTGACAGCCAGGGCCCTCAAACTCTTTCTCTGGGCCACAGACTAAGGTGGCAGGGAGCAAGGGAAGATGAGGAACTAACACATATTAAAGCATCTGCTGTTCGCTCAAGTGCTGATTTAGGTTCTCTAAAGAGAGCATTAAACATTAATAATACTAATTACTCTAATGATGATGATAATGTTTTACTGAGTCTTATTTTGTGTCATGTTCTGTTCTAAGTGCTTTGCGGGCATTAGCTCATTTAATCCTCACAGCAAGCCTATGAGATGGGTGTAATTATTAGCTCCATCTCACAACTGAGAAAACAGGCATAGAGAAGTAGAATGACCTGTGTCGCTCAGGGCTAAGTGGCAGAGTCAGGATTCGAACCCAGCTCTGGCCAAATCATGTACTTTCTCTCTCCTATGCCATGCGGCTTCACGGAGGTGGGAGCCTGGATTGTGGGTTCAAATGATTCCACACGTGGACAGGACCTCAGTAACCACTCAGTTGGGTCTCTGACTTTTGCAGTGGGGAATCAGAGGCTCAGGGAGATAAAATGTCTTGTCCAGGGTCACACAGCAAAGCCACCAGAGAGCAGGATTCGAAAGTGAGTCTCCTGATGACCAGTGCAGAGCCAAAACAACACATGTCATTTCTTAGGGATGTGTGAGTGAGTACGTGTTTGTGAGAAAGAAACAGAAAGAGGGAGACAGACACACACACGTGCACGCACGCGCACACACACGCACGCGCACACACACGCACACCAGGCTGGTGATGGTCCCTCTACAGGGCCCTGTGCTTGTCCTGGAGACACCATCCTGACTTAGCACCCTGTACACTCCCTCTTTGGTCACACGAGAAAATCCCTCTGGTCACTTTATCACCACATCTTCTTTTGGACCCCAGGAAGTCCTCAGACATGTGGCAGTTTTTGTTCCTGGAAATGGTGCCCAGAGAAACCATGTGGAAGGCCGGCTCCAGTCCCAGGCAGGGCTCCCAGTGGCACGTAGCTATTCCCCAAACTCAAAGCCACCCTACCGCAAACTCTGAAGGCACCCACCAGGGAGTTTCTGGGAAAGCCTCGGGTCCCGGCAATTTTGCTGGAACACAGGTGGAGCTGCCCAAGGACATGGCCTTGAGGGGGTGGTACCGGGAGCCCAGACCAGTTCTGGCATGTGAGGAATGTCAGCCCTGTGACTTTGCAGTCACACCTTGGCCATGTGACAAGGCCATGAGCTGTGACGGTGGGCAGCCAGTCAGCTCAGGAACCGCTGCTGTGTCTTAAGGGGAGGAGAGGGGACTCAACATTCCCCAAGGGCCGACTCTGGGGCTAGGAGGTTTTACAACTGTGAACTCATTTGTATCCTCCCGGTAACTATTATCCCCACTTTATAGGTGAGTCAACGGAGGCCAGAGGGGTCCATGCACGTGTTTGAGGTCACACGCAAAGTAAACGGCAGAGCCAGGATTCGGACTCTTTGGCTCAAAGCCCTGCGTCCTTGTGATCGCATGCGTGGCAGGGTAGAACGGTTGTTGAGAACAAAGCCTTTGCCTCGGACCTGGGTCCCAGCTCTGCCACTGATGAGGCCTTTGACCGCAGGCGTGCTATGTAACCCCTCCAAGCCTCAGTATCCTCATCTACAGAATGGGGGTCGGAAAACAACAGGGTGGGTGGTGAGATGATTAATGTCAACTTGCAGTCCAGCCTGGCCCGTGGCGATTATTATATGGTAACACGGCCTGGCATTATTATTATTATTATTTTAATTAATTAATTTATTTATTTTTGGCTGTGTTGGGTCTTCGTTTCTGTGTGAGGGCTTTCTCCAGTTGCGGCGAGCGGGGGCCACTCTTCATCGCGGTGCGTGGGCCTCTCACTATCGCGGCCTCTCTTGTTGCGGAGCACAGGCTCCAGATGCGCAGGCTCAGCAGTTGTGGCTCACGGGCCCAGTTGCTCCGCGGCATGTGGGATCTTTCCAGACCAGGGCCCGAACCCGTGTCCCCTGCATTGGCAGGTGGATTCTTAACCACTGCGCCACCAGGGAAGCCCACGGCCTGGCATTATTATTCTTTAATTAGCATAAGCTTTTCCTGCCCTGCCCTCCAGACCATTACTGGGACTTCCACCCCCACCACATGCACAGCGAGTTCGAGAGCTTCCCCGAGAACCACTTCACGGAGCTGCAGAGCGTGCAGGCCCCGCAGCTGCAGCAGCTCTACCGCCACATGGAGCTGGAGCAGATGCACGTGCTCGACACACCCATGGCGCCCACCCATGCCAGCCTTGGCCACCAGGTGCGTGCGGGGCCACCTGGCCTGGCCTGGCCCAGCCCGTGGCCTGTGGTGAGGCCGGCGCTTCGCAGGAAGCTGACGCGGGCTCTTACTCAACTTGGCTTCCTGCCTCACAGCGCCAACGGCCACCTCCTGACCCCCCGACTGACCCCGTGACCCCACACCCCTTATCTCCTCTCGCCCCACCACGGACAGAGCCCAGATCATCCCCATGTCCCCACGGATCCTTCTGAGCCTGAAGGCCCTGCCCTGGGCCCTCCCGACCCCCGGTGGCCGCAACCACCATTCGCTGACCCCTCACGGATCGGGCACGCAAGTCCCTGCGCCCTGACCTCCACTGACCTCTACGGCCCCTCCTCCTCCCCACCGACCCTAAGCCCAGTCAGTGACCTCCACTGACCTTCACGACCCTCACGGACCTCCACCGCCTCTTCGCGCCCTTGCCACTCGCCTACCCAGCCCCATTGGCTCCAGTGCCTGACTCTCTAGCGCCTCCTCACCCCGGGGCTGCTGCCGGTCCGTGCGCTTCCTTCCCCGGGCCACGCCGCCCCGAACCAGGGAGATGGGTGGGAATTCAGGGGCCCCTTGTCCCCATAACCTGCCCCCTGTGTGGGGTGACCCTGCCTGACCTGCAGGGTGCCCAGCCTTCCCCCAAATCCCTCTGCCCCGCGCCAGCACCCCCTCTTCTCTCATGCAGCCGACACCGACCCGGCAGCCCTGAGCTTTGAACTGCCCCTCAGTGACCTCAACCCTCCTTCCGCCACCTTTCCAGGTCTCCTACCTGCCCCGGATGTGCCTCCCGTACCCCTCCCTGTCCCCGGCTCAGCCCAGCTCGGATGAGGAGGAGGGCGAGCGGCAGAGCCCCCCACTGGAGGTGTCTGACGGGGAGGCCGACGGCCTGGAGCCAGGGCCTGGCCTCCTGCACGGGGAGACAGGTAGGGGGCCCAGTCCCACCCCCGACCCAGCCTGGGCCCAGCCGTGACCCGGTCCGTCCTTGCGCCCCGTACCCACCGCGGCCAAGGCCGACGGACTCGGCAGTCAAGCCACAGAGCTGAGTGCGTGTGTATGGGTGTGTGTGTGTGTGAGTGCGTGAGTGTTTGATGACATGTGTCTTCACGTGTGTTTTGGGAGGGCGCCTGGGACCGTCCCCGCGCATGTGTCTGAGCACGTGTGCCGAGGCCGAGCGTGGCAGTGGGTGTGGGCATGCTCGCTGGCGACCTTTCCCCAGCGACCACCCCGGGGGTCCCAGGTCAGGGGGAGGCGGACTGGGTCCCCGCGTGGGCGCTGACCACCTCCGGCCACAGGCAGCAAGAAGAAGATCCGCCTGTACCAGTTCCTGCTGGACCTGCTGCGCAGTGGCGACATGAAGGACAGCATCTGGTGGGTGGACAAGGACAAGGGCACCTTCCAGTTCTCGTCCAAGCACAAGGAGGCGCTGGCGCACCGCTGGGGCATCCAGAAGGGCAACCGCAAGAAGATGACCTACCAGAAGATGGCCCGCGCGCTTCGCAACTACGGCAAGACGGGCGAGGTCAAGAAAGTCAAGAAGAAGCTCACCTACCAGTTCAGTGGGGAGGTGCTGGGCCGCGGGGGCCTGGCCGAGCGGCGCCACCCGCCCCACTGAGCCCAGGCCCGAGCCCGCCGGGCCGCCAGGCCTCCCCTCTGGCCATAGCATTAACCCCTCGCCCGGCCGGACACAGGGGGGAAGCTCCCAGGGGTCAGGGGCAGGACTGGGGCGGGCCAGGCCTCGCCTCCCCGCCCACCCCCTCCTCCTCCAAGCCCCCGCCCACACCCCTGCTTCGCCTCCCACCAGGACTCCAGCCCCGGCTTCAGAAGGCCACCTGGGCGTCTGGCCCCAGCAAGGGTCAGCTTGCTTAGTACCAGGGGTGCTTCCTTGGGAGTTCGAAGTCATCATATTTGTGTAAATTGAACCTTCCTCTTTAAGCATCCCTTTCTCCCCACACCTCTCTCCCATCAGCTTCCTCAGGAATACCAGTTATTAAAATTATTCTCAGTGAGTCCTCTTGCGGCACAGAGAGTCTCGTTTAAAATTTTTTGTGCACCTTGTCTGCCCCCCCCCCCCCTCTGATCTCTCTTTTTCTCACCTGTCCATCGGGCATTTACTAAGGATCCTACCCAATGCTGGACACTGGGGACATGAGAACAGATGACACATCGTGCCTGACTAGGAGTCAGAGCCGGTGGGAAGAACGAATTCTCAGTTGTTCTTAGAGGAATAAATCATTAAAAAGCCCTCTGCGCCTGATAAATTTTTTTTAATGCCTCAATGAGGCTTAAACTCATAACTTTTAGGTTATGACCCCAGTGATGATGATATTAATAATAATGACAACAACACTGGATTTTCGGGCTATTTATTACATGGTAACCTTGAGAAGTGGAATCTAATATCATCCCATGTTATAGACTGGGAAACTGAGGCTCATAGAGGTCAAATAATTTGTCCAAGGTCACACAGCGAGGCTTCCTGTGTGGGATCCCTGATCCCACCCCATGTGGGCCACCATGGCAGTGTGAGGTGGGAAGCTTCACGTGCCTGGAAGGGGGTAACGTGCAGCTTGGTCAGGAGCAGGAATTAAGCCCCAGAGCCCCCGTTGGCCGCAAAGCATCCTCACGGAATCCATGCTGGCAGGACCCTGACACGGGTGAACTCCTTCCATGTACCCTAGTGTCTGGTTGCTCTGGCTTCTGGCCCACAGCAGGGGAGAGACAGAAAAAGATGAGCAGGGAAACCTGTAAGCTTCTTGCTTCCAACAGTAGCAAGAAGAGGTGGCCGACAGCCTGGGAGTGAGGACACTTTCCTCAGCAACCTGCAGACCTCAGAGAATCCAGATTCTGGGGCCATCCGCGTTGGGGCAGACACCCACACACACCTCCTTGCCCCGAGGGCTCAGACTGGGGAAGCCCAAACATGACACTCCCTACGTGGATCTCTGAGCCCTGAGAGAGGGAAAGTGGCGCCCAGTGCCCTTTTAAAGAAGGCCCAGGAACATGAGATGCGGTTTAAACATGGTTAAAATGGAAGAAAAGAATGGATTTCGGTGTTAAAAGGGGTGGTAAGTTTTGACCATGTGGACAGTCCTTGTGTACAGAATTCCTCCCTCCTGACTGTGAGGGACAAATGACCTTCCCTGATATTGGGTCTTGCTTACAGTGGGTCACATGTAATTTGCTTCTTTCTGTGTAGCAACTGATGTTCCTGATGTGACCTGAGCGGGGGCAGGGGGAGGGTGTGTGGAGGCAGTCACAGGGGGCAGAAGGTCACAGAGGAACACTGACAGGGGAAGCCAGGACTCAGGGCGGCCCAGCCCACGGTTGTGCATGTAACCACTGCCCGGCAAGGATGTGTTTGACCCATCAGCCTCTGGGTTATGGGTCCCACACGCTCCCACCGCACAATTTGCCTGTCACAAGGACGTACAGACAGGGCTTGGGGTACTCCTGAGGTTCATTGAGGGTTGGGGGGCAGAAGCTGTCATATTGGGCTGGCGGGGGAGGGGCCAGGGCCAGCCAGGAACGATGGGGTCCCATGTTCTCCTGGAGAGCACTTGATCTCTGGAATTTGTCTATATTTAGCAGGTGGCTGGGCAGGGTGCAGATAAGGAGGGCCTGGGGAGGGGATGGCCCCTTATATAGTAGGGGGACGGATCCCTGCTCAGATTCTCTTTCGGTGGTCCGTGCCTGCTCAGTTCCTGGTGTGACCTCTCCCAAGATGCCTGAGCCAGGGAAGAAACCAGGTAGCTCCAGGCCTGGGGTTGGGGCTGAGCGTGGGGCAGGGAGGGCTGGGGACATCTGCAATTGGGGGCGGGCCTAGGATCGAGTTCCTGAGGGGGTTGATGAGGACGAGGCCTCTGAGCCCCAGCACAGGGGCACCGTCCTCCTGGGTCCTTTTTTGATTCTCAGTTTCTCCTTCTCATCCTTCTGATGAGAGTGAGAGTAAACCAGGGTCAGGGGCACAGAGTGGGAGAGAGCCAAGGCAGGAAGTGGGCCATCACCCCGCTCTCAGGACGCAGGAAGACCCCTTCCCTGCCTCCATGCCCATCTCCTGCAGCAAGGTTAAGCCTGGGCTTGCCTTTTGGGAAAAGGCTGCTGAAGGAAGGACCCCAGGCTGACTTGAGCCAGGCTCCCTGAATGCTCTTGGACAGGT
Organism: Balaenoptera musculus; assembly: GCF_009873245.2. Taxonomy (NCBI): domain Eukaryota; kingdom Metazoa; phylum Chordata; class Mammalia; order Artiodactyla; family Balaenopteridae; genus Balaenoptera; species Balaenoptera musculus. The sequence continues at coordinate 96,329,257 of NC_045792.1, read as the reverse complement.
CCCTCCCCTTCTGGGTCTCAGTTTCCCCATCTATACAAAGAGGGGTTAGGTTGGTTCCTTCCAGCTCTGAGATTGTCTGCTTTATGAGCCTGCACCCTTGTGGCCCGCACACCAGTCAAGACCCCCACAGTGGGGTATTGCAGCCCCTCTGCTCTGGGAGAGGATGGTCAAGAGGCCCCTGGTCCCCAGCCAAGGGCAGAGAAAGTCACAGCCCAGAGCCCCAGTCCTGGCCTGTGCCCTTACCAAGGTTGCCCATGTCAGGGATCATCCCCCCAGCCCCAGCTCCCTCCCAGGCCAGTCTTATCTCGGTTGCTGATAGCCTGAAGCCCTTAGAGGACAAATTTAGCCACGTCCAAGTAGGCAGAGTACTGGTCCCTTGCCAAGGGCCCCAGCTGGTGGGGTGAAAGGGGGATGGGCTTCCACAGGCTGAGAGGGTGGGGTATCCAGGGACACACCTAGCAAAAATTCTTGTATGGAGGTTGGACCACAGGCCTGGCTCTCCTACCTACTGGCTATGTGATCTTGGGTAAGTCACTTAACCTCTCTGAGCCTCAGAGTCCTCATCTGAGAAATGGGCATAATAACTGCACCTACCTCATAGAGCCATTGGAGCATTAAATGAGGTGATGCATTAAACTGCTTGTCATCGTATTTAATAAGAAGCGCTATATGGGTGGTGTGCATGGGCAAGCCAGGGGCCCCTGCAGATTCCATTTGCCCCTCAGTTTCCGCCTTCAACAAGAAGCCACGGTCAGTGGAGGTGGCCACAGGCAGCCCTGCCGTGTTCGAGGCCGAGACGGAGCGTGCGGGAGTGAAGGTGCGCTGGCAGCGGGCAGGCAGTGACATCAGTGCCAGTGACAAATATGGCCTGGCAGCCGAGGGCACGCGGCACACGCTGACAGTGAGGGACGTGGGCTCTGCCGACCAGGGGTCCTATGCAGTCATCGCTGGCTCCTCCAAGGTCAAGTTTGACCTCAAGGTCTTAGAAGCAGGTAAGACCCTGGGCAGCCTTCCCTGAAGTTGGAGCTACTGGACGCAGGGGCAGCCCCGCCACCTCTCCTTCGACCAGAGTGCAGAAGGTGTTTTCCCACTTTCTTACCTTTGCTTCGGCTGTGCCCTCAGCCAGCAATGGCCTTTTCCCGTTTTCTGTAGCAAGACCTTTCTGAGTGTCCCCACATGGCTCCCTGGCGTGTCACGGCCGTTGCGGAGGTGGGGGAAGTTCAGAGATGAATAAGACATAAGCTGCCCTCCCACTGGACATGCCCACGCAGATGGGAACTCAGTGGGCTGTGTGTGCTGGCAGGGAAGCCCCATTAGCTTATGGGCATGGAGGGAGACCCAGCCCAGCCTGGGGGGCTGGACCAAGACCAGAGCCTGGGGAAGGAGAGGAGGGATGTTCAGGCCGACCCCCTGGAATGTGGGCACAGATGGCCGGTGAGGGTGAGGAGAAGGTGAGAGGCAGGCTGAATGAACCTTTGTACACACCGCAAAGACGGGAAGGACCACGGACAAGAGGAGGGGGTCTCTGGTTAGAAACTGCTCCACGACCCCCCATCTGATCCTCTCCAGGGAAGGCAGAGCCTGTGCCAGGCCCTGCTGCCGCCCCTGCTGAGGCTCCTGGAGCCCCTGGAGAAGCCCTGGCCTCGGCCACTGTAGTGGAAGGAGGCTCCCTGACTCCTGAAGGTGAGAGGGGCGGGTCAGGGAGGCTGGGTCAGTGGATGGGGGTGTCCCAGGGAAGGTCCCAAAGGCCTCTGTCCACAGGGTCAAGCTCAGCAGCCCCTGATGGACCCAGTGTCCCTGACGATCCCATCGGCCTCTTCGTGATGAGGCCACAGGATGGCGAGGTGACCGCGGGTGAGTGCGGGGCTGCTGCACCCAGGGTGAGGTGGGGAGGGAGGCAGCAGGGCATTCCCGATTGTCACCCCTCTCCTGCAGGTGGCAGCATCACCTTCTCAGCCCGCGTGGCCGGGGCTAGCCTCCTGAAACCGCCTGTAGTCAAGTGGTTCAAGGGCAAGTGGGTGGACCTGAGCAGCAAGGTGGGGCAACACCTGCAGCTGCACGACAGCTATGACCGGACCAGCAAGGTGGGAGCTGCGGGGCACGGGGGTCATGGGGGTGCATGGAAAGGGGACCTGGAGAGCCCCTGGAAGGCATGGGGGGCACAGAGAGGCAAGGGGCACCATGAGACTTGAGGCACAGAGGAGGTGCAAAGAAGGTCATGGGGAGCCTGGGAAGCTGGTTGGGGGGCCAGGGGCACACAGGGAGCATGGGAGGCTCAGAGGAGGGTTATGGGGAGGCACAGGGGACCTGTGGGACATGGGGGGCTCGGAGGGCATGATAGTCTCAAGGGGGCATAAATAAGGCTTAAGGGGCACCAGACAGTGAGGGTGTAAAGGCCCCAGATGGATGGGTATCAGAGCTCAAGGGACGCTCAATGATCAACCATAACAATTCTTCACTATACAGACAAGGAAACCAAAGCTTGAGAGCTTATTGTTGCTGGTCCCAGGTCACTCAGAGCCAGGCCTAGAACCTGTGCTTTGACTCCCAGCCTTTGCTCCTCCCACTCTTCCACAGTCCCGGCCCAGGCACGAGGGCTTCTGGCAGGGCAGGGTAGACATGTACAGTTGTGTGGGCTGTGCACTGAACAAAAGTGCCTCTTTTTTTTTTTTTTTTTTTTTTCTGGCCGAACCACGTGGATTGCAGGATCTTAGTTCCCCAGCCAGGGATCAAACCTGGGCCCACTGCAGTGAAATCATGGAGTCCTAACCACTGGACCACCAGGGAATTCCCCAAAGTGCCTCATCTTAAGTGAATGCCATTTGCCTTGTAGCCACCCTTGATTTATATTTTATCACCACCCTGTACCAGCAGATGGCAGTCAATGTATCTTGAGAAGGGGCCCCTTTTTCTATTTATACAAAACTGTATGGATTAATTTAAGCCCTGAGGGGTGAGAAGGTCGGTGGCCCTTAACCACCCACAGTCTCCTTTAGGGGTGAAGGGCCTCATCTCCTCGCTTCCAGTCTCCCCTGACACCTCACCTCCACAGGTCTACCTGTTTGAGCTGCACATCACAGATGCCCAGACCACCTTTGCTGGTGGCTACCGCTGTGAGGTTTCCACCAAGGACAAATTTGACAGCTGCAACTTCAACCTCACCGTCCATGGTAAGGGGCCCTCTGGCATCAGTTCTGGGTTTGGGCTCCCCATGGGCCCTGTCCCCATACCTGCCTCCACTTCCCAATACTTAGGAGGATGCTGAGCCCTGGCCATGCAACCACTGACCACATGCCCAATACTGAAAGAAACCCATCGAGGCTTCCAGGGTTGGGGTGGGGCTTGAGCCCAGATCTCATCTGGGGTCTTAGTCATCTTGGTGTCTGGGATCCTGGCACAGGTGAACAGGTGAAGGGTGAGTTGAGAGATGGGCGGGAGATGAACCACCTCAAAGGTATTGGGAACGATGAACTGCCCCACGTCCCTGGTACCTCGACCCTGGCTGGAAAAGGCTGAGAAGATGGGGTCCTGGGGCAGATGCCCACTGTCAAAGGGTCATGGATGGGCAGGTCTGCAACACCAGGAGATCCCAGGGCAGGGCTTCTGGGATGGCCCCCTCTGAAGCCTCCTCCCCTGACTCATCCCCCTCTTTGAACTCAGAGGCCATCGGCCCCGGAGACGTGGACCTCCGATCAGCTTTCCGACGCACGTGAGTGGCCACCTCTCGTCAGGGCCTGGGGGAGGCCGGTGCTGGGGTCTGAGGCCCCTTGGGGTTCGGGCCAGGGGTAATGTCGGGGGACCAGGATGGGGGGGTGATATGGGGGTCAGGGCTTGGGGTGATGTGGAGGGCCAGGCTGAAGAGGATGGGAATGGAAGAGAGTAAGCTCCCCTGGGCAGGTGAGAAACTGAGTCTAACCCCCACAGGAGCCTGGCTGGAGGTGGTCGGCGAATCAGGTACCCCTTCCTACCCACCTGTACACAGATCCCGGGGGTCTGAGATGGTCAGGGAGCAGCCGTTCAGCCAGTGTCCCTTCCTCTCACGTCCATCCCCCCACCACAACCCCACCCCCTGCTCCCAAACCCCTTCTAGTTGGCTCAGCTGTGGCCTTATGGGGGTTCCTCTCCATAGTGATGGCCATGAGGATGCTGGGACTCTGGACTTCAGCTCGCTGCTGAGGAAGAGGTGAGCCCCTGGGTAGCAGCTCCCAGAGCAGGTGGCGTGGCCCAGTTTCAAATTCTGGCACCGTGGTTTTCCAGCTGTGTGGCCCTGAGCAGGTCACTGCATCTCTCTGAGCTGGTTTCCTTGTCTGTCAAATGGGACAATCCAGGTGTTGCGAAGAGTCAGAGGGCTCAGCAGAAGTTACATCCTGTGAACTAACATCCTCACACCGTTCCCATGACCATCCTACACTTGAGTCTGCGATAGCTCATCTCAATAGGCTCTGGGGACCCAGAAGCTGGGAGAAGGCTCCAAAGCCTCAGGAATTGCCCACCTAGCCTAGTGCAACTGAGTTGTGTCCTCAGTGTCCTGTCCCTCCCTCTCCTGGACCCTGCATTATGGCCGATGCTGCTACAGCCCAGAAAATGAGCATCGGGGTCAAGTGCTTTGGGGCAGCAGGGCACTGGCAGGACCCTGTAGCCATCCCCACCAGGGCGGATGACAGATGACAGGGCTGGGGATCAGACTGACGTGGGTGAGGATCCCTACTGACTGGAGAGAGTCTCTGAGCCTCGGGTTCTCCTGATACCCACGTGCCAGAGCTCAGGAGGAATAAACAAGGCCACATGTGCCCTGTAAACGAAGAGGTGTAAGTGCAGGGAAGAGGGTCGAGGTGAGGACCCATGGGCTGCGGTCCATGGAGGGATGACCCATTCCTTCGTTACCAAGTCCAAGCTCATACTGCTTGCCACACGACAGGCCAATAAATCGAGAGACAAGGTGTTGGGGCAAGGAATAGCGATTTTATTCGGAAAGCCAGCAAACCGAGAAGATGGTGGGCGAGTGTCCCAAAGAACCACCTCACCCAAGTTAGAATTCAGGCTTCTTTTCTACTAAAAGGAGAGGGGGTGTGGCTAGTTATTGCAGACTTCTTGGTAGAATCCTTTGTTCTTGCAGCCGGCCATGTAGGTCTGGTCACAATGTTCCTGTAAACCTCCAACAAGACAAATGTTATTTTCTGTTCTGTAATTTTTTATCTCTATACAAATGAAAAGTGCTATATACCTTTAAAGGTCAAGCCTGGGAGGCAAAGCCTTGAGAATGGGCTATCATATATAGTTTGAGCCATAGGCAACATTCTTTTACAAAGATGCAGAGCCAGCATGACCAAGCACAGGCAACACAGCACAAGGGTTAGAGCTAAAGGAATAGATCCAATATGGAGTCAGGTTTGTTCTTCTCTGTTACACCTCTAATGTGTCCACTGCTTTTCTTCCCCACCTGGAGCAGCAGCTTCCGGACCCCGCGGTGAGTGCCCCATGAAGCTCTGCACCTGTCACCCCTACTTCAGCCAGGAGCACCTCCCAGTCCCAGCCCCCCGCATACTGAAGCCTTAAGCCCCCTTGAGCCCCAGCACTGGCCCAGGACCCACTCTAGCTCGAGCTGTCCCACCAGAAGGGAAGAGGCAGAGGGGCAGGGGCAGCTTCCGCTTGGGAGGGGAGGAGAGGGGGCTGCAGTTTTGTCTTGGCCATGGGGCCTGCCCTGAAGCCTCGCCACGTGGACCGCGTGACACAGGGACTCGAGGCTGGAGGGACCCGCGGAGGAGGATGTGTGGGAGATTCTGCGGCAGGCATCCCCGTCAGAGTACGAGCGCATCGCCTTCCAGCACGGCATCACCGACCTGCGAGGCATGCTCAAGCGGCTCAAGGGCATGAGGCGGGAGGAGAAGAAGAGCACAGGTGAGACACGCCTGCCAGGGAGAGGAGAGGGCGAGGTGAGCGCCTGCGCAGACGCACGCACGTGCACGCACACGCACGCGCACGCGCACATGCCCACAGGAAAAGAGCTGCGTCCAGCTTGGCCCAGAGACACTCAGGGAAGGAGAGTCCAGGTGAATCGTCTGTCGTGTTGGGGAAAAAGCAGGAGTGCCCAGGCTGGCACCTTGCCGCACAGAAAAAGAAAAGGGCCAAGTTAGCCCAGAGACGCCACAGGCAGAGGACGGAGCCCAGGCCAGCCCTCCTCCCCCAGCCAAAGCCAGGCGGCCTCTTCTTCCCCTAGCCGGCTTGGGGAAAAAAAGCCTGCTTAATTCTCCCCACACCCAAAAAAGGGGAAGAAGCCAGTTTAGCCCAGAGACCCCCCCAACCCGCGAAGAGAAGAGCCTGGATAATCTTCCTCACAGGCAAACAGAACAGGTGGGTGCAGGTTAGCGCCCCTCGCCCCCAGGCGGGTCCGAGGAGAGGGCTCAGGCCAGCCCTTCCCCATCAAGGGGTTGACAAGGAGCCCAGGAAACTGAGCTGGGACAGCGGAGGCACCTGGTAGGAGGGCATAAAACCGGGGGTTGTTGGTAAAACAGAGTGGAGAGGAGAAGAAGGCCCATTTGTCCCATCACCCATTCTCCTGCCAAGCTTCTGTCTTTTTGGAAAGCCCCAGACCCTATCCCTGAGCTGAGCAGGTGAAGAGGACCCCAAGGAAGAGAGGACGACAAAGACAGAGAGACAAGGAGGTGACAGACAGGGGTAAAGGGACAGAGTCACAGCAGAGGCGGAGGCACAGAGAGAGACGTGGGGAGGCAGGAGGAGGAGAGAGGCAGGACCTCGCCCTCCTCGCTGGGCCAGCCCCGGGAGCAGGGGGCTGAGGGGTGGAAGCGCTCAGCCTTTCAGAAGAAGCTGCAGCCGGCCTACCAGGTGAGCAAGGGCCACAAGATCCGGCTGACCGTGGAGCTGGCCGACCCCGACGCCGAGGTCAAGTGGCTTAAGAACAGACAGGAGATCCAGATGAGCGGCAGGTGCGGGTGGGAGTGGGACCCGGGGACACTGCAGGGTGAGGAGGGGCCCTGGGGGGGGCTGCTCCCCAGCCGTGCGCTCCCTGCCTCTCCCTCCACCCATGCTCTCTGGCCAGCTCTGGATCCCTGTCTCTCTGTCTCCCGCCATTTCTCTCTCTCTGTCTGGGTTTAACTCCCCACCTTTCTGTTTCTTCCCGGCTCTGTTCCCTGCTCATTTTCTCTCGGTCTCGCGCCTCCCATCGGGGACGCTCCAATGGCCCCTTCTGCTCCACAGCAAGTAAGGCCCCTGGAAGGCCTGGGGTGTGGGCACGGGGGTCCCGACGGCAGTTTGAGGGGGCACCCAGAGCCCAGGAGGTACGTCCATGGCTCTCCTGCCCACACCCCGGCCCCGCCCAGGTACATCTTCGAGTCCGTCGGCGCCAAGCGCACGCTGACCATCAGCCAGTGCTCGCTGGCGGACGACGCGGCTTACCAGTGCGTGGTGGGCAGTGAGAAGTGCGGCACCGAGCTCTTTGTCAAAGGTGGGCCTGGCGCCCTGAGACCCTGAGAGGGGAGGGGGCCGCAGAACGGCCCGCCCATCATGCTCTCTCTGCTTGACAGAGCCCCCCGTGCTGATCACATGTCCCCTGGAGGACCAGCTGGTGATGGTGGGACAGCGAGTGGAGTTTGAGTGTGAAGTGTCTGAGGAGGGGGCCCAGGTCAAATGGTGAGTGCCAGAGGCGGGGGGCTCGGGGCGGGGCCAGGGACCCGGGGGCATCCCCAGAGGAGGCCCTGGCACCTACTGCCCACCCTCTGGCCAGGCTGAAGGACGGGGTGGAACTGACCCGGGAGGAGACCTTCAAATACCGGTTCAAGAAGGACGGCCAGAGACACCACCTGATCATCAACGAGGCAACGCTGGAGGATGCTGGGCACTACGCGCTGCGCACGAGTGGGGGCCAGGCTCTGGCTGAACTCATCGTTCAGGGTGAGGCCCTGGGAGGCCCCCTCAGCACTAGCCCCCCAGCCGTGTAGGGGAATTGGGCAAACCCGGGATCGAGGCCTGCATGGCCTTGGACAAGTCACTTTGACACCTCAGGCCTCACCTTTCTCATCCATAAAATGGGGATGCTGAGGTGACTACCTGGAGGGTATGTGGAGGTTCACATGGGCCTGGTTAGTGTCACCCACCCCGGCACACATGAGATTCCTTTTGTCCACGGCACCGTCACAGGCACACATGCATTGCACTCATGTGTTTTCACAAGCCCGAGGGATCTCCGCAGGGGTTCACGCCCACACACACCCTCCCCAGCTCACTGGCTCTGCCCTATGCCCCCCAGAGAAAAAGCTGGAGGTGTACCAGAGCATCGCGGACTTGACGGTAGGCTCAAAGGACCAGGCCGTGTTCAAGTGTGAGGTGTCGGATGAGAACGTGCGGGGCGTGTGGCTGAAGAACGGGAAGGAGCTGGTGCCTGACAGCCGCATAAAGGTGTCCCACATCGGGCGGTGAGTGTGCAGCGTGTGCCAGAGACAGACACACGGAGAGACAGAGAGAAACAGAGACTGACATAGAGGGAGAGATACATACACAGAGAGAGAGAGAGAGAGACTGAGATAGAGACACAGAGAAAAAGATTGGTGACAAAGACAGACAGATGAATGGAGATAAACAGAAAGAGACAGACAGAGACAGGACCGAGACTGAACTAGAGACAAAGTCAGACTGAGATTGAGAGACAGAGGGAGAAACAGATGAACAGAGAGACAGATACACAGAATCAGGACAGAGACAAATAGAAAGATACAGAGAGAGACAGAAGTATGGAGAGGCAGACGCATACAGAGAAGAAGAGTCCATTAGAGACAGAGAAGGAGGGAGACAGAGACAAAGACGAAGCAGTGAGAGATACAGACAGGGTGGGAGCCCCCCTCCCCCTCCCCCTCCCCCAACTCGTGACCGGGGCAGAGTAGGAGGCCTCGGAGGACGGCTCTGGCCAGGGGCCCTCACTCTCTCCCACTCTCTTACTCATGCCCCGAGCATCTGGGCCCAAGTTCACGGAGATTAATGAGACCAGCCCCTGCCCAGTCTCCAGTGGCCCAGCCAAGGGGACACGTCTACACTGCTTACCTCTGAAAGCATGCAAGGGAGCTGAAAAATTCAAACACAGAGGAAGAGAGCATTTTAGAACACCACTGAACTAGGGTGGGATGAGGGCCCCCTGGAGCCCTGGCTGGGGTGTCCGGTGAGGCCAGGAGTGCGTGGCGCAGCAGGGTGCCTTGAGCCATCACTGCCCTGCAGGGTGCACAGACTGACCGTGGATGACGTCACGCCCGCAGACGAGGCGGACTACAGCTTTGTGCCAGAAGGCTTTGCCTGTAACCTGTCTGCCAAGCTCCACTTCATGGGTGAGCGGGTGCTGAGGGGCATGGGGGCCCCTGCCGCTGGGCCTTGCTGCTGTGGGTCCTGCCTTCACCCTGGTGCGACTTGCTCTTGCATCTCTTGCAGAGGTCAAGATTGACTTCGTGCCTAGACAGGGTGAGTCTTGGGCCCCTGCGTGCTGCCTCCCACGCCCTGCCCGTGTCTCCCTTCCACTCACAAGCAGAGGGAAGAAAGGAACCGGGAGTGGGGACCCTGAAGCCCAGCCCCAGCTCTGCCACTCACAACCACGGGCCAACTGCAGTCTCTCTGAGCCTCAGTTTCCTCACCTCTAAAATGGGGATCCTGAAGTGGCTCCCCTATGGGATGGTAGGAACAATGATCTGACATGGTGTGTGTGAGCTTTCAAATGACATCACAGAGGTGAGATTTTATTATTAAATCTTTTCTGCTTTTAGAAGTACCTTTCCTGCTTTTAGATTAAACTGTGTAGGATCCTAATTTCAGGAGAATAGTCCAGGCTGAGGCATGCTGTAGGTCAGGGCTTTCCAAACAGAGTTCACTTAATATGATACTCCATTTTACAAGGGTTCCATGGTGAAATAAGTTTGGGAACCTCTTGTTGATTCAGAAGGTGCATTAGCATGTCAAAGGCTCTAAAAAATCCTGCTTAACTTTGTTTAACCTAAGGTTTCCTAATTGTCCATGGAAATTTTTTTTTTTCTAGGAAGACATTAGTGTTCCCCCAAACACAAGTTGAGAAATGCTACACTAGGTGACCTGATGTTATGAACCTCCCTGGAAACTTCCTGGGGAGATGGAAATGTTTTGGGTCTTGACTGGGTGGTGTATACATGCACACAGGGTGTATACATTTGTCAAAACTCATCAAGCTGTATGCTCAAGTCTTGGCATTTTAGTGTGTGCAAACTATACCTCAGTAGAATAAATTAAAAACAAAACAACCAGGGGCATGTGCTCCTTCTAGCTTTCCCCTCTTTCATAGGCCTTAGGCCCCTTCCTCTTTCGCTGACCTGTGCCATCTCCCTGCCAGAACCTCCCAAGATCCACCTGGACTGCCCAGGTCGCGTGCCAGATACCATCGTGGTGGTGGCCGGGAACAAGCTACGCCTGGACGTCCCTATCTCCGGGGACCCTGCTCCTACTGTGATTTGGCAGAAGACCATCACAAAGGTACTGTGGATCCCTCCCCCACTTCCTCACCTGTAAAATGGGTGCATGGGACTAATGTATGCTGGGACCTGCTTCCCACCCCACATGTACACGCCCTGGCCACTGACTAGGAGCACAGAGGCTCAGCTGGCTGGGAGGTCAGGGAGGTGGGCAAAGGAGAGACAGGGGTAGGGGTTGCTTGGCAGGGGTTCCCTCCAGGCTGAGCCAGACCCTCTTTCCCCTCACTCCTTCCTTCCTTCCTGCTCTGTTCCCAGGGGAATAAGGTCCCAGCAGGGCCAGCCCTCGATGCATCAGGGGATTCAGGTGCCAGTGATGAGTGGGTATTTGACAAGAAGGTGAGTGAGGCTGAAGGTGGCTCATTTGCCCTCAGTCATTTTCTGCCCATGTGGTATCCACCCTCAGGTGAGGTCTCTGTGAAGGTGCCACATCTGGCAGGAGTTGTGCTTCTGCCCCTGGTAGGGTCTCCACGGGGCCCTCACGCCCCAGACAGACACACGTTCACACCTTCAACATTGCCAGGAAGTCCTCCTGACTGGGGGCGCTCCCTGGCTCTTGTCTTCCTGAGCTGGCCTTGACTTTGTGCTTCTTCCCAGCAAGGGAGTGGGTTCCCTGGCACTCTTCAATAGGAGTAGCTGCAGGGGCACCAATCAGGTCAGCTTCTCGTCCCCAACTCACTGCTGGTTCCTCTACCCAGCTGAGGTCTTTCAGGATCCTCACAATAGCTCTGTGAGGTCATGTTATTCCCATTCAGCAGATAGGAAAACTGAGGCATGGAGCGGACAGGCGATTGTCTAAACTTCCATGACAGAGCTAGAGCTAGAACCTGTGACCCTTGCCCTGGTGTCGTGCCCATGGCAGGTGGTAAGGAAAGGGTCTTGGATTAGATGCTCACATGGGTGCAGTTTCCACACAGGCTGTGTCTCCCCAGCAGACCCAGCACTGAGCTCCGTTCCCATCTCAGGGCTGTCAGCTGTTGCAGAGGCTGCAGAAGCCCCTGGTTCTGACGTGGGTCCTTCCCCCCAACTCCTCCTCCCCCGCCAGCTGCTGTGTGAGACCGAGGGCCGGGTCCGAGTGGAGACCACCAAGGACCGCAGCATCTTCACCGTTGAGGGAGCAGAGAAGGAAGACGAGGGCGTCTATGTTGTCACGGTGAAGAACCCCGTGGGCGAGGACCAGGTCAACCTCACAGTCAAGGTCATCGGTGAGGCAGGGGCCCAGGTGGGGAAGCCACAGGAGCAACCAGGGAGGACCCATCCATGCACTCATTTAGTCTCTAAACAAACACTGTGGGCCACATTCTTAGATCCATAGAGAGGGTTGGGACTGGGACCGGTGAATATGGGTAGTGGGGAGCCGTAACAGGTTGTTTGCAGGCTGGTGATGTGATCAGAACTGCACTCTGGAAAGATCGTTTTAGGCTCTGGGGGCAGTGGGGGAAGCCTGTTGGTTGGGGTGGTGTGGGGATGGGCAACGTTGGCCTCGGCCGGGCAGGGCTGATGTGGGTACCCTCCCCCCAGATGTGCCGGATGCTCCAGCGGCCCCAGAGATCAGCAACGTGGGCGAGGACTCCTGCACGGTGCGGTGGGAGCCCCCTGCCTACGATGGTGGGCAGCCAGTCCTAGGTGAGCCGAGGGCACAGGGGACATAGCCCAGGGCAGGGGGTGCGGGGGTGCCTGCGCTCTAGACCAGAGCTCCCACCTCTCCTCGCCAGGCTACATCCTGGAGCGCAAGAAGAAGAAGAGCTACCGGTGGATGCGGCTGAACTTCGACCTGCTGCGGGAGCTGAGTCACGAAGCGCGGTGCATGATCGAGGGCGTGGTCTACGAGATGCGGGTCTATGCCGTCAACGCAGTGGGCATGTCCAGGCCTAGCCCTGCCTCCCAGCCGTTCATGCCTGTTGGTGAGCCTGCCCTGCCTGCCCCGCCCCACGCCCTCCCGTTCAGGGGCCCCAGTAATAGCAGCTACTCTGTGGGTGGCGCTTACACCCGTGGTCTCCTTTAATCACCTTCATTTCACAGGTGAAGAAAGTGAGGCTCTGAGAAGTTAGATGACTTTCTCGAGGTCACCAGCTGGCAGGGGGTGGAGCTGAGACACCTCTCCAGCCTCACTTTCCACATCTATAAAATGGGGATAATGACAATATCTACTTCATAGAATTGTTAGGATGAAATGAGATCATGCAGGTGGAGCATCTGGCATACAGCAGCTCAGTAAATCTTCATTGTTCCCTGTTCCCCAGTCCCTTCAGCCAGCATTTGTTAACCAGGGAAGAGGGTAAGGGCAGTTGGGTCCCTCGGAAAGGGCCCTGGACCAGGAATCAGAGATGGGGTTTGCAGAACCAGCTCTTTCATCCCCAGGAGGGATATCTGGAGTCATCGTCTTCCCCTGTGCCTCAGTTTCCACATCTGTATAATGGAGGTTGAGAAGGTAGAACAGACACCGAGGGTGTGGCACTCTCGAGGACACCTGTCCCTGTTGGGGCATGTGAGTCTCGGGGGGAGGAGGGTGGCTGTCTGTGGTGGGGCAGACACAGGGAGGGGGGCACAGTTTGGTGAGATGGCAGGAAGAGGGTGCCTCTGGGGAGAAGGGGCCAGGCCTCTCTTTAGGAGCTGACTTCTGGTTTTCTCAGCTCTTAGTCAACTCAGTTACTCATAACGGGGTCAGGAAATTTCCATGTTTAAGGCCAGTTTTTTCTTAAATTACATTTATAGAATTTCCTACACCATCTGACAAAAGTGGCTCTTTCTAAGCATGTTGTTGTTGTTTTGGGGTGTCTTCCTTTTTAGATCTCTTCTGTAATCGCTGTTGCTGCTTGGGTGTGTGTTTGTTTGTAAGCCTATCTAGAGACATGTCTTTTTTTTTTTTTTTTTTTAAACAACAGCTCCTGTTTATTTATTTTTTTAATTTTTATTTATTTATTTAATTTATGGCTGTGTTGGGTCTTCGTTTCTGTGCTAGGGCTTTCTCTAGTTGCGGCAAGCGGGGGCCACTCTTCATCGCGGTGCGCGGGCCTCTCACTATCATGGCCTCTCTTGTTGCGGAGCACAGGCTCCAGATGCGCAGGCTCAGTAGTTGTGGCTCACGGGCCTAGTTGCTCCGCGGCATGTGAGATCTTCCCAGACCAGGGCTCGAACCCGTGTCCCCTGCATTGGCAGGCAGATTCTCAACCACTGCGCCACCAGGGAAGCCCTAGAGACATGTCTTTTAATGGAGCTGAAATATTTCTCAAAGTGCTTGAAAGCCAGTCGAAGGGGGAGGATTTCCCTGGATTGTGGTCCTTCAGCTGCCCTGGCTGGTGCAGACTCGCTCAGACCCCTCTCTGGCCTTCCCTCTGCCCAGGCCCCCCAAGTGAGCCCAGCCACCTGGCGGTGGAGGATGTCTCTGACACCACCGTCTCCCTCAAGTGGAGGCCCCCAGAGCGCATGGGAGCTGGAGGCCTCGACGGCTACAGTGTGGAGTACTGCCGGGATGGCTGTGAGTGCTCCAGCCCAGCCCTGGGCCCTCCGCCTCCCAGCACCCTTCTCTGAACTGCCCTCCAGGCCAGGCCAGGTCCCTGTCACCCTGCAGGGCCCCTGTCCGCGGTGGAGGCCCCAGTTGGCCACCAGGGATGTGGGCGGCAGGATGCGGACACTGCCCATGGCCTTGCCTCCTCATCCCCACCCCCGCCCCCAGGCTCGGAGTGGGTGGCTGCGCTCCCGGGGCTGAGCGAGCACACATCGTTGCTGGTGAAGGACCTGCCCACGGGGGCTCGGCTGCTCTTCCGCGTGCGGGCTCACAACGTGGCGGGGCCTGGAGCCCCTGTCACCACCAAGGAGCCTGTGACGGTGCAGGAGATACTGCGTGAGTGCCCCTCGTGCAGGGATGAGACCTGCCACTGGCACCCTGGCCCTTGGGGTCCAGTGGAGGTGGGGGCAGTCAGGGAGACCCTACTTGGAGGGGATAAATGCTGGGCAGGGACAGGAGGGGTCGGTGCCTATACCTGTGCCACAGGCCAGATGTGCGGAGAGGGCCTCCCTGTTGGTTTTCCACGTCAACCCCCAGTTCTGGACCAGGGAAAATGTAGGTCATCGTACCATCACCTTCGAGCTCTGTTTTGTGGGTCTCTGAGCTCCAACAGGTAGGTATTGTCCACGTGTTAAGGACTGAGCAGTGAGGTCACTTGTCAGATTGGCCCATGTGGGATCCACTTTCCATTATTTTGCCAACAAAGAGTCAGTCCTTTAAGGATTGGTTCTCAGAGTGGAAAGAGGCAGCAAACTGGGATGGAAACAGCAGGGGGCATAGAGTCCAAAAGCCTAGGTTTGCATCCTGGCCTGTGACTGGCTAGCTGTGTGACCTCAGATAAGTTCCTCACTCTCTCTGATCCCTGCCTGTTGTAGCAGTGTGGAGAGGCTCGGGTGGAAGCCAGGAGCTTTGGGAACCTTTGGGGCTGGGGTTAGGGAGCTAAAGGAGAGGAGGGCCCGGCAGGCGGCATGTTTCCTAGTTGCGGCTCTCCAGGCCCTGCCTCCAGTGGAGGGCGCCGTGGCGCTCCTTGGGCCTGCGGCTGTGGGGGCCCCCGCCGAGCCCCTCACTCGTACCCACAGAGCGGCCACGGCTCCAGCTACCCAGACATCTTCGCCAGACCATCCAGAAGAAGGTCGGAGAGCCCGTGAACCTCCTCATTCCTTTCCAGGTAGGGCTGGCCCCTTTCCCTTCCCCCCGTGTGTTGTCCGTGCCCAGCAGACAGATGTCTCAGTGAGGCTGGGGCAGTGGCCGGTAGGGAGAGCCAGGCTCGGGAGTGAGCTGTCCTCCCGCACAGGGCAAGCCCCGGCCTCAGGTGACCTGGACCAAAGAGGGACAGCCACTGGCAGGCGAGGAGGTGAGCATCCGCAACAGCCCCACGGACACCATCCTGTTCATCCGGGCCGCGCACGTCGCCCACTCGGGCACCTACCAGGTGACTCTGCGCATCGAGAGCATGGAGGACAAGGCCGAGCTGGTCCTGCAGGTCGTTGGTATGTGGCGTTGGGGCTTCCCTCTGAGTCCGAGCATTTTCAGTCCCTGAGCTGGGCTGCCAGGGCCCAGGGCTCAACCTGGAGCTTCTCGTCTTCCAGGCCTGGGGCCCCTACTCTGGGATGCCCAGAGCCCCTGCAGAAGATGGCAGGCCAGGTCCTGGCAGGGGCGAGGGGGCCCCTGGAGCCTGGCGTCCCCTACTCACACTCAGGTGATGTCAGGAGGTTTGGGCTTCCCACTGGGTCTGTCTCCTGCAGACAAGCCAAGTCCTCCCCAGGATATCCGGGTCATTGAGGCATGGGGTTTCAATGTGGCTCTGGAGTGGAAGCCACCCCAAGATGACGGCAACACAGAGCTCTGGGGCTACACGGTTCAGAAAGCTGACAAGAAGAGCATGGTGAGCCCGGGGGCCTGGGCCCCCCGCACGCACCCTCTCTGGGTCTAGGCAGACCTGGGCCCCGGCTGCCCCTCCCCAATAGACTGGTTCCCTCCGCAGGGAAGGTGCTGACACCAGGGGTACCCAAGAGAGGCCCCTGGCAGGAAGTAGGGCCTGCCCCAGAGACCCCCCTACCTTTCCTCCCCACCCCAGGAGTGGTTCACTGTCCTGGAGCATTACCGCCGCACCTACTGTGTGGTGTCAGAGCTCATCATCGGCAATGGCTACTACTTCCGGGTCTTCAGCCATAACATGGTGGGGCCCAGTGACAGAGCCGCCACCACCAAGGAGCCTGTCTTTATCCCTCGACCAGGTGCTGTACCTTCACTCCCACCCCCCGCGGGCAGGGGCTGGGGCAGAGGGGCGAGCCTGGCTAGGTGTGGCCCTCTTGGTACCAAGTTCTGTCACCGACAGGCATCATGTATGAGTCACCCAACTACAAGGCCCTGGACTTCTCTGAGGCCCCAAGCTTCACCCGCCCCCTGGTGAACCGTTCGGTCATTGCCGGCTACAACGCTACCCTCTGCTGTGCTGTCCGGGGTAGCCCCAAGGTAGGGAGCTTTGGGCCCTGGTCCAGGCCGACCCAGGAGGCCTGGCTCGTAGGCCCCCGCCTCAAGCAGTCCTCCCCCAAGCCTGTCCCCACTTTTGGGTATCAGGGCCCTCCCTGAACAGGGCCTTGGCATTCCTCATTGGCTCCCTGCTCATACTCGGCCCTGGGCATAGTTTGGGACTCCAGTGGGATCCCCAGAGTAGAAACCCAAATGGCTCGTCTCCCTAGGTTCCTGCCAGGTCCTCTCTCAACCTGAGAGATCTCCCTCCTTCCCATCTACAGCCCAAAATTTCCTGGTTCAAGAATGGCCTGGACCTGGGCAAAGACGCCCGCTTCCGCATGTTCAGCAAGCAGGGAGTGTTGACCCTGGAGATTAGAAAACCTTGCCTCTTCGACAGGGGCATCTATGTCTGCAGGGCCACCAACTTGCAAGGCGAGGCACAGTGTGAGTGCCGCCTGGAAGTGCGAGGTGAGGAACCCGCTGGGCTAGGGCCTGGGGTGGTGGCAAAGGCCAGGTGCCAGCTGGGACTCTGGGCTTTCACTTTGCTGTCCTGGCCCAAGCAGCTGCTCTGGCTGAAAGAGCAATGACCCTGTCATGTCCAGATGGCGTTGGCTTCTGAACTTTGTTGCCAGAGCTGCTTGCCTGAGCCTTCCCAAAGGCTGGGGGCGGGGGAAACACATGTAGTGCTGTGCGGTTCAACACATGCATGGCATGGCCTCCTTCTCTCCTGCAGTGCCTCAGTGACCAGGCTGGCTCCCTGGGGATGGCCAGGTATGTACTCCACATCACCCTGACACCCAGGGCCCAAATCAAAGGCTGAGCCCTGGCCCTTGGTCCAGGGCAGCCAGCAGGAAATGGGGGTGCAGGTGGCTCTTAGTAGGGCTTCAGTCCAGCTCATTCACAAGGGAGCCTGTGTCACAGGTGCAACTGGAGCCAGCCCATGTACCAGGAGCCTGGGAGGAAGTTGGACAAGCCACCTTCTGCTGCTGGATGTGTGTGCAAGTGTGTGTGTGGGAGCTGGGCTGGGGGAGCCCCAGTAGGGCAGCGTAGTTACGATGAGCAGGCATGGGGGGCACTCCGCACAGGCTAACCTGTCAGAGCTCCATCTGGAAGCTCCTCAGATCCTCGGGGCGAAAAGTGTGCGGGCTCAGGAAATGATGGCTGGGGACAGGCCTCTCTGCCTGCCGTGTTTTCTCAGTGTGTAAGGGCAATAAAAGATCAGTGCAATCACAGAGAACTGACTCTTCTTGTCCAAGATGCTTATTTTCAGAAAAAGCACAGGAAAATTTACTTGATTTTGAGAGCCAACTGAAGGCAGGTGTTCTTTCTCCCAGATGAATTAAATGAGGACCAGAGTGGGATCCTAAGTTCATAAACATTAATACTAGAAGGAACCTCAGTCTTCCCCACCTTCAAATGAGGAAACTGAGGAGCTGTGACAGAGGAAAGTGTATTATTAGCAAAAGAGCCAGAATCCCCAGGCTCTCCCATCTTTGTCCTGGTGACCCATGGTCACAGCAGCCTGGATGGGGGGCAGTGCTAATCTCAGTGTGGTGCTGTGCCCATAAGGCCTGGAGTGAAAGTGTACCAGCTGCTTTGGGGTCCCAGTGGGCAAAAAAACCCACTGCCCATCCACACCCATATCGCACAGGAAGAGAGTGATCCTGTCTAGACAAGGCACTGGGAACCAGGAAGGTGTAGGCGCCAGGGCCCTGCTCTGCTCTTCCTTCCCCCGTGGGGAGCCCAAATCCCATCACCAGTTTTCTTTTGGGAGGAGGAAGCCAGCAGCCCTCAGAGGTGCCCTGATAGAGTGAAAAGGGTCCTTCCTGCCCAGGGAGTGGTTTCTCCATGGCATAGGAAGAAGTTCCATGAAGGCTGGTCCAAGGTTGCTTCTTGGAGTTCTACCCGACCCAAGACACTCCTGGCCAAGAGCCCAGAGCCCTGGGCTCCAGGCCCCATGGGAGGCTCTGGCGGAGTCACAACAAACAAACACCTCTCTGGACCACACCTGTTAAGAGGCACCGGGAGCTGAGACCCTGGGCCTTGGTTTTTCCTTTACTACTAAATCTCTGCTTAGGTGTCAAAGCCCTGTTTGGCTGCTCCCTCTAGTGACCAACTCATAGCACAGCAGCGCTCTGATGGGGCCCTGGGAAGGCCCCTCCCATGGGGCCTCTCAGAGCACAGGAAGCGTGGTGAGCTCCACTGGGCCAGAGGGGCGGGAAGCGGGGCCTTCAGCACACCAGAGGTTGGATGGGCATGATCTCACCTCCCTGACTGCTTCAGGCCAAAGGTGCCTTTTTCGAGTCCAGGGTCAGCCTTCCTCAGCCCAGGCTGAGAGAAGGCGTCATTTAACGCATGGCAGCCAGGAGCCCAAGGGGAGTTAGGGACCTTTATTTCACATTCACACATCTGTACATTTTCTATAAATAATGTGGAGCTGAAATATTTACAGTCATCTCTTGCCCACTCACTCCCAGGCTCTCTCTCCCCCTGGCAGCCAGTGCTGCGATGCTACCCGCAGACACAGAGGTGGGTACTGAACTTGGCCTCTCCCCACACCACCAGGTTCCTGGGCGTGGCAGCCTGTGGTCCCTGGGACTCTCCTAGCCCCAGTCATTTTGCTCTCCCCTGCCGAAGGCCAGGCGGACCACGCGGAAACTGCTGCTCAGCAAACAGCAGCCGTCAGTGCAGCCCCACTGCAGTGGTGGAGACCATGGAAGCAGCAGCCAGGCCTGTGCCCGTGGGCAGTCGCTGCCAGCTTGGGAACTGCCTGGAAGTTCCAGGGAGGAACTAAGGAAGCAGGGAGGTTGCCACTCGCTCTGCTGCCCCTTGACTCTCCCTTTCTTTCCCCACCCCGCCCTTGTCTGGGGGGGACAAGCCTCAAGCTTCCCTCAACGCCCCATAGTGGGACTGCTCCAGGCACCTAGTGGTGCCGGATCACAGAGGACGGAGAGCCCAAGTCCTGCTCTGGAAGGTTATAATGTCAAGGACGAGAAACTACAACACAACTGTCTCAATGACACGTAATAGTGGGCTCGCTCTGGCCTGTACTCCGAGTTCGTCTTAGAAGCCATTGGCCCAACAGACAGACACACGCGTACTTTTGAGCCCTGAGGGGACAGGAGGATGGTCTTTGGGGGGTGGAGAGGATGAAGCTGGAAGAGACTAGCTCAGCCCTGTGAGACACACTAAGACACTGAGACACACAGAACTGGGACCCACCTAAGCCTCAGCGAGTGGGCTGGCAGAGAACACACACACGTCACCCACTTCGCAGTCACAGCAGCATCGTGCACTTGGGAACAGCGAGAGGCAAGGGACGGCCCCTGGGCTGGGGCAGCCTTAACCCCTCTCCGTCAGCTAGAGACGGGCCGGGGTGGGGTTCTGAGATCTTCCTCACTGCTACGGACAGCAGCCACATATGAGAAGAGACACAACACAGAGTAGCAGATCTCGTGGGCCTGGAGGAGAGAAAACCAGCCAGACCAACGTCACGCAGGGTCCTACACCTTCACACGTGGAGGCCTGCCCGCTGGGAAACTCCTGCCCTAACTCTGGGCTCAGGCCTCCAGACTAAAGCGCCCCAAGCGAGGCCCCAGAGCTGGCCCGTGGGAGGGGATCAGCATGTGTGCCTCTCCCCGGCTGAAGACCTGCTTCAGCTCCAGCTGAATCTTTGGCATCTAGACTAAATTCTCTTCTCAACCATTAATTGCCCCTCACCCTGTGCTCTCAGAGGCCCACCCCACTCCTGCTGGAACGCCCCCAGGGAGCCCTTCGCAGACTGGCCTGTCGGCACACTCACCATTGGTGTCTTGTACTTGTGGCTCACCACTTCTTTAATTTCAGGAACTAAAACCGGACGGGCAAGAGACAAAACAGAAAGTTCAAAACTAAGAGCGATAGCGCCACACTCCCCCCAGGCGGCAGCGCCCGGCACCAGGGTCCCCTTCCCCTCTGGGCCTGGCCCGGCCTCCTCAGCCTGACATCTGAGGTCTGCAGTGGCCCCTGGCTCCACGGCCGCCGTGACTCTACCGACTTGGAGGGCCCCAGCACAGGAGCAGGCTAGTCTCTCACCAGCCAGGTCACTGCTACCATCCAGGGCCCGAGGACCACAGCTGATATTCCCAGGTTTTGGCTGGGAGGAAAGCACTGCCTCTAGCCTGTGCCTCACCTTGCTGAGACACCCGAGAACTCACCCCTGTCAGTCACCAGCCCCATGCTCTGGTCAAGTTAAACACGTTCCCTGTACTCCCAGCCCCTACACTGAGGGTCCTGAGGCTGGACGAAGAAATGGCACGATACTAAACCCACCAGACTTGGAAGTTTCCTTCCCTGATGGCAGGAGAGGCCCAGGCCTGCCTGTGTGAGGGAGAGCGTCAGAGGGCTCTGGAGCAGACACACCGAGCAGAAGAGACAGGTGAGTACAGCACCCGGGGAGGGAGGTGACAGGGAGCATCAGGCAAAATACACACATGTCCACAGCCCGGAATGCAAGACCTAAGAGTCACCCCTGCCCCAGCCATGCAGGGGTTCTGCTTGGCCAGAGGAAGGAGTAAGGTCCCCCAGCCTCAGCCATCATCATGGCCCCTGGAGACTGGCAGCAGGGGGCGTGCCATCCCCTGGGGGCCAGAAAAGGTAGGATGAGAGTTGGCCACACCTTCTTCTGACCCTGGGAGGTAGAATTCAGGGGGCCCCAGGGTTCACAGGGAATAAACTCATCAAAGGTAGAGCAATGAGCCCAGGTCCTTCTCCTGAGTTGGAAGACTCCCCCAAACGTCTCTCTGGCAGAAGAGAGAAAGGAGCACACGGGAGAAAACTCGGAACCAGTGAGCCAGCGCGAGGGTGGAGGAGGTTGGGAAGGAAGAGGGTGGGGAGAGAAGGGAAGAGACAAGTTGGTGATGCGAGCAGCTGGCTTGGGTGAAGGGAGCCTGCCCACCCACCGCAGGGCCCAAGGCAGGGGCCTGGGGACAGGCAGCACGGCGAGGTCACTTTACCTGCTGGAGAACGAAGGTTTTCATAGCAGCGATGAGGGGCACGAAAGAATGAAGCACAAACACAGCAGGAACTCAAAGCCCCAGGGTGAGAACCCAGACACCACTCATAGTCAGCGCTTGGCTGGGGGGAGCCTAGCTCCCGGCTTCCAGCTACCACTGCCCTCTGCCTCTGAGGCCACTAGGCTTGCCTGCCCCCTAGACTGAGCCTGCCTGCACCGCCGCACGCCCTCCTGCAGCCCAGAGGCTCGATGGACCCTGGCGGGGCCCCGGGGAGGCTGGACAGAGCACTGGGCTGCTAGAGGGACCGAGGCAGGAGGCACGAACACAGCAGAGCTAGGGAATGGCTCGTCTGCTCTGCCCCACCAGCTGGCCAAACGAGGGAAGGCGGCGCTGCTTCGCGGAGCCTCTTCACTACCAGCGCTGAACTCTAAGCCCGGCGCCTAAGCCACTGCTCTTCGGCCCACTCTCAGGCAGCCACCGACCGACTAGCTTTCCTTTCTCCTCCCTCCTCTCGTGTCAGGACTCCCGCTTCCTCCCTGTCACTCCTGCTCCTCCTGACCTCTCTGCAGAGGCTCGTCTTCTCTGTCTCTAGTCCCTTCTCTGGAGCTCCGAGGTTTGAGTTACTGCCATGTGAGTCCAGACCTAAGAGCAAAATAGTGTAATTACCAAATTCCTCCAGGACAAAGACGCCTCGAACTGTATTGCACTTTTTAATGTGATTCAGCTCTATGAAAACCTGCAAGAGAGGGAGGGAGGGAGGGAGGGGGTAAGGCCCAGAGGCTCCCCCACTGCCCCGCAAAGCCCACTCTCCCAGCTACAGCCCCACCCACACAGAAAACCTATTTCCCACAGGGAGGATGGAAGAATACACACGCACACAACTCAAAAGCGCTAAGAAGCGAAGACAGCAGAAAGGGCGTGTACCTTCCGCTCCTGGCCGGAGGAGAAAGCATGGGAGAGAAAGGAAGGTGTTAGTTTTAACCGTCAAAGCCAACGCAAAGGCCCCTCTGCTGGCCTGGGCTGCCTGCCCGCACCCTCTGCCCAGGGCAGTGCTTGTAGGACACTGTGCCCCAGGGGCCCCCCCTCAGCCCATCAGCTCTCTACCCTTCCATGCATCCTCCTCCGGCGCAGAGGGCTGGCACGGGCGCAAAGCTCCCCTCAGACTGTCCTTGGGAGGGAGGTGTTGGCATCTTCCTTGAAACAGGATTCAGGCTCTCCCAAGAGTATGTGGTGATGGATGGTACTAACAGCAACCACTTGTGAGCACCTACTAGGAGTTCTACAAATACTATTTGTTTGTCCTTACATCTACGTGGCACACACAGGATACAGTATCGCCCTCATTGTACAGATGCGGACACCGTGGATGACGAAGCGGGGCTCTGAACCCAAGTACGTCCTGACTCCAGAGACCATGCTTTTCCCATCTGTTACCCCCCACTGCAGAACTCCACCAGGGGTCCGATGCTTCCTCAACTCCAGCTGACTGTTATGTGGTAGAAGATAGACCCCAAGGCCATTATCTCATCATCAGTCAGGGTTTGACTTCCTCTCTCTCTTCAGGATCTCTCTTCCGGGGCAAAGCCTTAAACTACAGACCAGCTTGTACATACTTTGTAACGGTTAGACGGTAGGTCAGTCCAAAGGGGGTGTACCAAGCGGGAAGAGGGCATCTGGGTGTCATTTAATGAGATCTCTTCTTCAGAAGGTGAGGCATCAGGGGAGGCCACAGCCCTAAAGTGCAGTCAGAAGCCTGGTCCCCGAGAAGTGCTGGCACCTTCATGGTCTAGAAAAGTACTTAAGTAAACCCCTCTTTGGGTGGACCCTAAGGTCTTAAGTATACTATTTAATATATTACTATGACTAATAGTAAATATACTACTGCAAGTATACTGCCAGGAAGCCTGGGCAGCTGTTTCCCATCACACCAAGTTGCCCAGCTGGATTCCTGAAAGAAGGAGAACTAAAATGGCAAGTGGTAGGAGGAAGCCCCAGAGTCCAGATGTTCACCGCCCCTGAGTGTCTGCTGCCTGCCCAGGGGCCGTGGTGCTTCGCACATTCGGGTCTGGCTCAGGGCCTCAAGGAGACGAACCAGCACGTCAGGGGAGGGGGAGGGAAGGCACTTGTGTGAAGAGTCAGGGCTGGGCGCGGACCTGGGGTGGTGCGCTGGCCTCAGAAAGGAATTAGCTTAAGGAATGTCCACTGAGAGAGAAAGTAACGCTGCGTTAGAACCAAGAGAAAAAAGTCAGCTCCTATGGTGGAGTCGCAGTGAGGGCAAGATGGATCCTGGAGTGCTCCCCAGTCAAAAGAAGGGAAGTGGGGCCTGTGGAGCAGGCGACAGAGCGGGGACGCTCAGAGGAAGGAAGAGAATAGGAAGAAGAATCGGCAGGAAAAAAAAGGCAAATAAACACACACACTCCAGATGGGACACACACAAGCCACACACACACACGCGTACGCGCGTGCTTCACGCGCACCAGAAACACGCGAGGGGATCAGCCGGTATAGACTCTCAAAGCAAAACCACCAAGCAAAAGCACACCCTGGGATAAGGGAAGGCGGACACTGTGCGAAGAAGGGCCAAGTGAGACGCTCCCACTCACACTGTCTGAGTCTAATGGGCTGGGGCAGCCGGGCCACCATGGCCCCCTCTCTCTCCCCTCCTCCCCGCACAGGCTCCCTGCCACACCTTCCAGGAGGTTGCCAGTGTCACTGCGCCCTCCCCTCTGATTGTTCTCTCCGGTCCAGCTGCTCCGATCCTCTCACTAGCCCCGGAGGCCTCTCGCACGCTCTCTGGGGAAGCACTGGGGACCTGGACACTGATCCTTACTGCAGATGAAACACCGGGGCTGGGAAGCCTCGTGCTGCCGCTTGCACCTACCTGGTTGTGCATGAACTTGAGATTGATCCCTTCTAGGGTGACCTGCAGCAAGCCACCCTCGCCAGTCTTCATGTCCTGCACGGGGAACTCACCACCCAGCTCCGGCCCTGTGGCGAGGGAGGAGGTCATCAGCTAAGTGGGAGGTGGGGCGTCCAGCGGCCTGACCTCCTCGTCGGGCCTCCACTGCTCAGGACGGCCGAAAACCAACAGAAGGCGCGCGCCCAGGGAGCCGTCCTCTGCTCACCGGGCTTGATGCTCTGCTGTCGGGCGGCAGCACGCTCCATGCTGTCCTTCACGCAGTAGTACAGCTCCCGACACTGCGGCACAGTGGGGAGAGCTGTCCTGTCATACAAGCTCTCCCGGCTCCCCACCCTCTGCTCTAGAATGGCTGCTGGAGGCCTGGGCCCATGCCAGGACCTCGGAGACAGCTTTACGTGTTCCACGCCACAGCCAGAGGCAAAAGTGGAGCTCCAGCGTGGATTCTGGAATGTTAACTTCCCTGCAGGAGCTCCGCACTTTCCCTCAACGCCCAACCCACAACGCACACAGAGTTCACGGGTACCTTCTTAGTATAGAATTTGTTGAGCTGGGTCTCAGAGCCGTTTCTACGCCACAAGCATAGCACCTTGGTCTTGGGACAGTAGGTCATGTTGATGAGCTTCTCGTACCACCAGCGCTCGTACACTGTCCCGATGTTACTACGCAGCACCACGCAGTCGTCACACACCTGCAGAGGCGCACGGGGCGGTCGGTGGCCCTGGTCTCTTCCCACCCCAGGCCACACTGCACGCTGCTCCCCACGGGGAAAGATGGGACAACTGGTCCTAGGAGCATCCCCAAGGTCAGGTTTTCTGTCTTATGCTCAGTCTTCCTTACGTGGAGACACAAACACTGAACTGCTGGACACATCATCCACGAGAACGTTTACTGACAGAGGAGGAGCCGTTGAAAGGAACTTGTGGGCAAGGAAGGAGGCTCACTTCACTTCAGTCAGTGTTCATTACTTCTTACGTGTTCTGGACTTAAAGTACGCAGAGGGTATCTTATGCCTCCACCTTACAACCTTAGGAATCATTGCTATTGACAAGCACAAAGGCAGGGAATTAGGGCAGACTTAACCAAGGAGAAAAAAAATGGAACCAACACATTTTCTAATCCTGGCTCGGCTCTAGTTCTGCATAAATCTTTTCAAAAATTAATTACACAAGTGACACACGGACATTGCTTATTGCAAAAAAAAAATTATACTCCACAGGATGATATAAACTAAAAGGCAAAGTTCTCCACATCCTCTTCTTGCTCAACATTCTCCCTCAGGTGGACGTACCTGTTCGTATGCCTTCAATTATGGTGGAGACATTATAGCATGATGGGCAAGAGAACAGGCCTAAGATCAGACTACCTGGATTTAGATTTAAGGCTGTCTCCTTACTTAGCTGTGTCACCTTAAGCAAGTTAATCTGTCTATATTTCCTCATGTGTAAGATGGGGATAGTAGTAACTTCATGGAGTTACTGTGAAGATTAAATAAGTTAATGTGCACAAAATTCTTAGAATCGGACTTCCCTGGTGGCGCAGTGGTTAAGAATCCACTTGCCAATGCAGGGGACATTGGTTCGAACCCTGGTCCGAGAAGATCCCACATGCCGTGGAGCAACTAAGCCCGTGCACCACAACTACTGAGCCTGTGCTCTAGAGCCCGCAAACCACAACTAATGAACCCCCGTGCCACAAGTACTGAAGCCCGTGCACCTAGAGCCCATGCTCCAAAACAAGATAAGCCACCGCAATGAGAAGCACGCACACTGCAACGAAGAGTAGCCCCCGCTCGCCGCAACTAGAGAGAGCCTGCACGCAGCAACGAAGACCCAATGCCAGCCAAAAAATAAATAAATTAGTTAATTAAATAAATTTAAAAAAAAATTCTTAGAATAAAGCCAGGCACATAGAATGTACCCTGGAGTTAGCTGCTATAACAACAATACAACTATGATGTAAGAAATATAATAATTATGACCACGTTGATGATTCTCAAATCTTTCTCCATATGAGACCTGTCTTCCTGAGTCCTGACCTCTCTCTATCTGGATGTCTCACTGGCAGCACTTCAAACTCATCAGGTCCAAATCTGAACTCCACACCTCCTCCTGGGCAGCTCCTCCTTCTCAGTTCCCTATTTCAGTAAATGGCATCACTGTCTCCCCCAGATGCCCAGGCCAGAAATGAAGGAGTGATGCAAGACTCCTTCCTTTCCCTCTAACTATACCATCAAGTCCCACCATTCTACCCCAAATACCCCTGGAACACACTTCCCCTCCCTGACTCCAGCCATCAAGTCCTACTCTTCTTCAAGTCTAAGCTCAAAGGTCACTTCTGAGGGTCGCCCACGACTCCCAGACCCTCTGCTATGTATTCCCATAACACCTGCCCCCTGAACATCTTCTCTCAATGCTCATTATATTTTATGACACTGGGTGTTTAATTATCTGACTTCCCCAATGGCTTGTCAACCCTGTTAGGGCAACAGAAACTATGTCTCCCTTATTCACTGATATAACCCCAAACCCAGCAAACCCAGCAGAGTGCCTGGCTATGATATGCGCCCCATAAAAATTAGGTGAATGAATGAGGAATATACAAGATTACCAGTTTTAATCTACCATCTAAGACTTTACTGGGGCTCAAAAGCTTTAGGAAGAAAAGGGCCAACGTAGCTGAGTAGGAATTAGAAACTTGGATTCTAGCCCCAGTTGAACTCTGTGGTTCTCTCCACGTGGAAAATGGAGAATACCACTCCACTTTCCATAACCCTCTAAGAACA
The DNA here is from genome assembly GCF_009873245.2 of Balaenoptera musculus. NCBI lineage: Eukaryota > Metazoa > Chordata > Mammalia > Artiodactyla > Balaenopteridae > Balaenoptera > Balaenoptera musculus. The sequence continues at coordinate 96,302,088 of NC_045792.1, read as the reverse complement.
TGATGGAAAGGAGAGGGACGGGTATTTAGAAGAACATATGATTTCTAGGCTAGACAGACGATGGTAATAATGTGTCATACTTGTCTATGCTGCTGGTAGAGGTGTAAACTGGCATAGTCTTTAGGATGGCAATTTGGCAAAATCTATCAAAACTGTAAATGTATATAAGCTTGACAGAGAAATTTCACACTAAGAATCTATCCTATAGAAATTCTCATGTAAGTGTGCAAAGATTTATGTGTGCAAGGATAATCAGTGAAGTGTTGTTTAAAAAAAAAAGTGGGAGGGACCAGTTAAATAAATTATGGCACATCCATATAACACCTAATGGTTAAGCATCCATTTAAAAAATAGAAACAGATTTCTATATTATGTAGACATATTATAGATATGCCTGTGATGCATTAAGTGAAAAAAGCCAAATTATATAACAATATTTGTAGTTTGATATCACTTTTATAAACACTGAAACAAAATTCCATATAAGTAAGCTGTATTTATACAAATATGCATTTTTTAAATCTGAAAGGATTCATGCCAAATTCTTTAACGGTGGTTACCTCTGAGACATGGCACGGGAAGGAAGTGAAGGAAAATTTTTACTTTTTACTTTATTTACTTCTATATGGTTTGAAACTTTTACGGCATATACTCTATTACTTTTGTAATTAAAATAAAAGGCAATAAAGATAATTTTTTAAAGTCTTTGCAAATTGCTATCCAACTACTCACGCAAGCAGTAGGCTGTGCTGAGAACAGCTAAATCTGACAGCATCACAGTAGCCAGGCACTGATGGAATGGGCAAGGTACCCTCGCTTTGCAGTACAAGGGGGAGCATCTATGAGATGATGGACCCACCCCATGCTCCAAGGCCCTCGTATGAGGCTCCCTGTAAGAGTGGTGAGAGAGAATCCTATACTTCAAGGAATCCTCTGGAGAAATTTACTGTGGTGCAGATGTCCTAAGTAGCCCTCAGCTCTGATAGGCACCTAGCCAAATTCTAACACTTCAAGGTGACATGAAAATGACTCCCTTCTCAGCTACATCATCATGTATGTTTCTGCCTCAGAGCAGAAATCCCACCCTACGTTAGACAAACTACCTCTTCAAAAAGCTGTGAATGTGAAAATCAAATTCAACTAAGCCAAAAGGCAGCAGAATATTAGCTAATTTCACTACTTTATAGAGGAGCAGTACTTGGTCCCTAAAATTACTTAGAAAGAGATCCATTTGAGAATTAAAAACACAGAAATGAAGAAAACATGGCCAATTTCCTTTACAATACTGGATTAAGAAAGGGATTTTCTAACTATGACTCAAAATCCAGAAGCCACAAAAGAAATGACTGATTAATTTAACTACAAAAAAGTAAAAACATCCTGCATGGTAAAAAATACCATAAGCTAGGGACTTTCCTGGTGGTCCAGTGGTTAAGACTCTGTGCTCCCAATGCAGGGGGCCTGGGTTTGATCCCTGATCAGGGAACTAGATCCCACATGTTGCAACTAAGATCCTGCATGCCTCAAGGAAGATCCCGCATACCTCAACGAAGACCAGGAGCAGCCAAATAAATAAATAAATAAATATTAAAAAAAAATACCATAAGCTAAATCAGAAAACTAATGAGGAACTTTGCAGTGGATAGGTCAGGTTGGCCACATGTGAACCCATTGATCACTAGGACAGAGCCAACCATATGAGGCGACAGGAAATATACAGCACCACCTCTTCTTGCCAAAATATTGAATCTGAAACTGACCAAATCTCTAGATTGAATTACTAGCTTGTACAAATACAAGTGATAGAGAAACATGTTAAACAACACTAAGGAGATGCAATCAGCAAAATATCTAAAATGTAAGATGCTCTATAGGGCACATTTCTTCAACAAAATAAATGGCAACATGGGAGGGAAACTATTATATGTTAAGAGATACTTTAGAGTCATATCAACCATAATTATAAATGCATTTTTCCTTTGACCCAGCAATTCCACTTCTGGAAATTCTTAGATAAACCTGCACATGTAGGAAATGAAGCAGGCACAGCATCAACCAGAGTCGCGCTACTGGCAATAGCAAAAATTTGGAAGAAAATCAAGGGTACATAAATACTGACTGGTTATATAAACTATGGTATAGTCACACAGTGGAACACTATACAGCTGTAAAAAGAATGAGAAAGCTCTTTTTGTACTGATACAGAAGATCTCCAGGATAAGTTTAATGAAAAAAAAAAAAGGTACAGATCAGTAGATATGATGTGCTACCTTTAGGTAAAAGAGTAGAAAAATAAGAACTTATGTTCATATTTTATTGTGTTTGCATAGAAAACCACTGGAAGATACAAACTGGTTATAAATAAAAGTGGTTACCTCCAAGAGGAAGGGGTGAGGTGGATGGGAAACTGAGTGGAAGGGGATAAGAATGAGAGCAAGACTTGCCAGTGTATACCATTCTATGTTGTTCTGACTTATGGACAATGTGACTATATCATCTATGCAATTTATATATAAAAGAAATGATAGGGGGCTTCCCTGGTGGCGCAGTGGTTGAGAATCTGCCTGCTAATGCAGGGGACACGGGTTCGAGCCCTGGTCTGGGAAGATCCCACATGCCGCGGAGCACCTGGGCCCGTGAGCCACAACTACTGAGCCTGCGCGTCTGGAGCCTGTGCTCCGCAACAAGAGAGGCCACGATAGTGAGAGGCCCGCGCACCGCGATGAAGAGTGGCCCCCGCTTGCCGCAACTAGGGAAAGCCCTAGCACAGAAACGAAGACCCAACATAGCAATCAATCAATCAATAAAATAAAATCTAAAAGAAATGATAGGGATGGACTTCCCTGGTGGCACAGTGGTTAAGAATCCGCCTGCCAATGCAGGGGACACGGGTTTGAGCCCTGGTCTGGGAAGATCCCACATGCCGCAGAGCAATTAAGCCCGTGCGCCATAACTACTGAGCCTGCGCTCTAGAGCCCGTGCTCCGCAACAAGAGAAGCCACCGCAATGAGAAGCCCGCGCACCGCAACAAAGAATAGCCCCCACTCGCCGCAACTAGAGAAAGCCTGCGCGCAGCAACGAAGACCCAACGCAGCCAAAAATAAATTAAAATTTTTTAAAAAATTAAAAAATAAAAAAATGATAGGGAATCTATTATATTAATTTATTTGCATAAGAGCCTGACAATTTAATGATAAATGGATCATGAAGATGAATAAGTGGGGAAAAATATTCTGGCATCAGTTCTAGGAGTTCCTTGTGACTCTCAAATATTGCTTTGGGCCCCTAGCATGAACCAGCACCTACCTCCATGAAAAAGATATCTCCATTTGTGTCTGTCCCCGCATGTACCACAAATGTCTGCTTCTTCATGTGCCGGCTGCCACTGGACCGGATAGAGAGATCTCGTCCGTTCTGAGGAAAGAGAGATCCTTTAGGGACAACCAAACATCCCTCTCACACAGCCCTCTGGGCCAAGAATCCCTCATTCAGCAATTCAATTCTTATCAGCTTCCTTAGAGCAGCGCCATCTGCTGGCCACTGGCCGCCATGGATGTGTTCTTAAACTTCCTGGTCTCAGGACTCCTATTCATTTTAACTTTATTGACGACCCCCAAGAACTTATGTCTTTGTGAGTTTTACTTACAGGTATTTACCACACTAGAAATTAAAACTGAAAAAATTTAAATGTTTATTAATTCATTTAAAAGGAATTAATAATTCATTAATAATAAATCCATTACATGATAATATAAATAACATATACTTTTTAAATAACCATATCTTCCAGAACAAAAAAAAAAATGTGATGAGTGGCACTATTTTACATTTTTTGCAAATCTCTTTAATGTTTGGCTTAATGAAAATTAGCTGTATTCTCATATCTGTTTCTACATTCAATCTGTTGTGACATGTTGCTTTGGTTGAGGTATATTAAAGAAAATCTGACCTCACAGATACATATCTGGAAAAGGGAGGAGTATTTTACTAGGCTTTCCAGGTAAATATGCATATTCTTCTTTGATGCTATACCAGAACCTCAAGAAGTTTCTTAAAGTTAGTTGCAGTGTGTAATCTGAAAACACATCAATGAACACTTTGTACTTTGTTACATTAAAATCCATTCGTCTGCTTTACACTTGGAGTGGATCTTTTACCCACAGTTGAATTTGTAAAATCACACATCAGTCATCTGGAAAATACTGGTTCGCCCAGTTATGCAGCTCTTCCAAATGTTGACGCATTTCATTACACAATATCAAAAAATCACATTCATCACCAATCTCACTGGAAAAGGTTTTAAATATTGGGAAGCTTCATGCACGAAAAGTCTGCCAAATACCCAACTCCAAATAACAATTTGTTAGTCATTCTTTCAAGTAAAAATGATGTCCCATGACAGGCTGCAAAGCTGTCAGTTCACCTTGGAACTCAAATCGTCACAAATTCCCTTTCCTCGAAACAATCATACTTTCATTTGCAGCGATATGCTTTATGTATACTTCTCATTTTGTCACATAGAATACTAAGAAGATGTATAATCACTGATCAGATTTAATAAAACTGATGATTTTAACTGCTTCATCAAGGACATTCACAAGTGAAACTGGCTTTTTGTTTTATTTTTAACTGAGAGTGTGTGGAGGTGGGGACACTACCACTGTTTGGTGCCACCATCTTCACTGTGTTAAGGCACCAGTGGTTTTACCCACCATTGCATTTGCACCCTTAGTGCAAATGTCAACCCAGTAAAAAAGGCAAATAACATTTTAGTATTATCATGAAAACAGTATTCACCTTGTGGATCCACAGGGGTCCACAGACCACACAAACGTTCAAATGGCTGCACTGGGATGGTTTTAGTGCAGAGAATCCTATCACAGAACAGAAGGGCAAAAGCCTCATCTAGTCAAAGCCCTATTTTCAGAACTAGGGATTTTGAAAATATACGAGCCAAGAAATGACCTATGCGGAAGCCTCTGCGTTAGGCCATGAGGCCCACGCCTGGGAGGCTGACAAGAGCAATGGAAGGGAGCCTAAAGGATGGCCCAGGTGTGCTCACCAGGTTTGCCAGCTGGTCAAGCACTTCGTTGATTTGCTGGCTGTACACAAGCCCAATATGCGATTTTCCCATCAGGCGCCTCACCTTCTTCCGGATATCATTCTTATTTACCTGAAAAGCCAAAACAGGATCTTAATAACTTTCCTCCTGAGAAAAGTAGAATTCTAAAAGACCACATCACTGAGGATAAAACATTCAACTGTGTGTTCTGCCAACAGTCTGAGAAGAAAAACCCTGGTTCTGTCTCCAGGTGGCTTCTGCAGAAAAGTGGCTCTTAGGGAAGTTCTGGTTTAAGTGGACGGGGACTCATGGGGACACATCCTCCCTAACCCCCCAACCAACACCATAACATTCACCTCTAAAAACCCCTGGGGCTCCTCAGAGTGTGATTCTCACATAGTAAGACTTAGGAGTAGCAATGTTCTACACTCAGTTGTCACCAAGACACCATCTTAGGGTTAAAGATCACCACCCTTTCCCAACCAGAGTTAACTGGCACCCCTGGAGTTCAAGAGACCCTTAAACAGAAAAGGAAACAAACCAAGAGTGCATGCAGGGTATTCTCTGCATTTGATCAACTAATCCCTTCACATTTAGAGAGGCTGGGAGAACAGGAGGAGGGGAAACCCAGGAGCTCATTCTCAAAACAACTCTCTTCTACCCACCAAGTCCCTTTCAGAACGGGACTCTTCCATTTGGTAACACAGTTCTCCCACAGCTATAAAAACCAAGTATAACCAAGTCAAACTGGAACCTACCACTGCTTTTTCAATGAGTAGCTCTTTTTACATCTATGGCAAAGTATATATGATAAAGGACTAATGCTGAAAAGTAAATTCTGAGCATTCTTTCCAAGGTTTCAGAGCCTACTACTTAAAAAAATTTTTTTTTCCACTGTATTCTGTGGGGAGTTCTACAGGCATCCTAAAACGATTCAGCAAAGGAAGCCCATTTAAAATTCAAAATAAACAAGTGGCATGTAATCATCAATCACCTTTACAACATTCCTTAGCACAACAGCCTGGCAGCTTCAGATAAATGGATCATGTGTGAGCTGCAGAGAGGCCTCAGACTTTCAATGAAGAAGAGAGCCCCAGCAGGATGCTCTGACTGCTTCCCAACTGCCCCAAGATTTAGGCAACAGGAACAAGCCTTGCCCTCCAGTATCAGCAGTAGCTGGGCATAAGCAAAATAGACGTTACCTTCATCAGCAGCATGTAGGAGATGAGGTTGTGCAAGAGCGTGGCCAGCAAACGATCTTCATCATCCTCTAGGCGCTTCCGGTCATGTTCTCCTAGGGACAGGTACCTGAGCGGGAGACCAGGACAAGTCAGCCCCCAGGTGGGAGAACACAGAATTAACTGGGAAGAGGCTGAATTTGCATTTTCCCAAGGGTTTCTAAGCCTCATACCTGTCTATCATCTCCTGGGGACCCTGGTCCATACCCATCCCTTCTCTCTCCAACATCACAGCATCTAAGAACGCATCTTCCCAGAACTGCATTTGGTCCCATAAAGTAGAACGCTCTTTGCCTGTGTGGAATAGAGTTTTTTTAGGGGCTTATATAACGTATAAAGAATATGGCTGCCAAACTAAAACAGAGTAAATTCCAGAAAAAAGGAAGTCATCACAAATTCCAGGGCAAAGGAAACACGAGACTCTTCACCCCAGATCTAACAGTCCTGCCACCAGCCCCAGCTGCCTCCAAGTGAGGCCCCATCCCTCCCGAGGAGGAGGGATGAACAGCACACAAAGAAAGGTGGTTACTTATAGAAAAGGTCTCCATAGCAGCATCCTCTAACTGGTCCCACATCGATCCTCTGTCCCTTCCTGCCGATTTGTGAGCAGGAAGGACCATGGTAGCAAGAAAGTAAAAGAAGACAGAAAGACAGAGGCTGTTGGTTAATACCAAACTTCAGTCTCTTCTAGTTTTCACCCACTGTTTTTTTCCCCAGTAAGTCGCTTGCTTCAGATATAAAAATGTCCTCTAACATCAGCACTGAGATCCGCAAAAAAGCCAAGCAGCTACTTGTTCAGGGCCACCCTCTCCCCGGGCTGAGTCCAGCTTCCTTCCAGTGCAAGTGGCCTTCGCAGTCTATTTCTCACCTAGGAGTCCCTCGTAGAGATAGACTCGCTGCCTTACATCTTCAGAAAAGCGAACTGGGCTGCCCACCAGCTTCCCCTTTACACTTGGCTTCAAGCTGTGGGCTTTACCCTAGAGAGAAGAGGCAATAGGTCAGCTGCCAGAGGTAACAATGAATAGGGGCAAAGTAAACCAAGCAGCTCATTAAGAGGCTCACACACTAGGCACCATCATTAGTCACATATATTCCAGTAGCCCTGCCTTTGCTACTCTGCTTGCCTCAATCAGAAGTCAATCTGATAATCCTGCTTTCTGTTACTGCCTCCCAAAACATGCAATCAAGTTTTCATTTTTACTTACCTTTAACCTTTAGTCTCTGTAAGACTCTTTCCTCTTAAAAAAAAAAAAAAAATTAGGCAAATTCTCTGTAGCAGCGTGATGCAGTGAAAAGAACACTGGGTTTGAAGTCTAGACTGACCAACGTTCAGATCCCTGCCTCTTACTAGCTGTGTGATCTTAGGTACAAAGCCTAGCTTCTCTGAGAGTCATTTTCCTCACCTGTAAAAGGAAGGTTATAATACCTACCCGATAGGACTATTCTCATTCAGTAGGAGAAAATACATATAAATCACTTAACAGTGCCTGGCACATGGTTGGTATTTGATAAATGTTAAGTCTTCTCTTCTACCATCTCTTAGAAATATCTTCCCACATAGAAATACCACTAACTTTATCTACCACTTCTGCAATATTAGACTTTCTATTCATTCAAAAAAGATCTTTGGCTGGGTAAGAGGTAGTTTTCATGCCTGCTTCACAACACATGCAACAGCATAAGCAAAGAAGCCACTGAACAAAGGTTATTATTAGGCAATACCTAATTAGTGTGTCCAAATGCCAGCTTCCTGGTTCACAGCCCAAGACTTTGTTCAATGAACCATATTAACCTAAGATAATTTATTTCTTACCAAAATAGCCCTTTTTGAGCCAAGAAATTTAGCTAACTGCTCTCAGCAACTCAACTGCACAAAGAGCCCTTGCCCAGAAGTACAGGAAAAGTACGAATTTGTCCCAGGACGGTGCCCGGAAAAGTAGCACACAGCTGAATGGCTTCTTGCAAGACTGCTACTCCATAACATCTATCTCAGCCTCCAGAATGGAAGCACACTAGAAGGATTTAAAATACTCTTGGGGCTTCCCTGGTGGCGCAGTGGTTGAGAATCCGCCTGCCAATGCAGGGGACACAGGTTCAATCCCTGGTCCGGGAGGATCCCACATGCCGTGGAGCAACTAAACCCATGCGCCACAACTATGGACCCTGCGCTCTAGAGCCCATGAGCCACAACTACTGAGCCTGCGTGCCACAACTACTGAAGCCCACGTGCCTAGAGCCTGTGCTCTCCAACAAGAGAAGCCACCGCAATGAGAAGCCCGCACACTGCAACGAAGAGTAGCTCCCGCTCACTGCAACTAGACAAAGCCCGCGCATAGCAACAAAGACCCAACTCAGCCAAAAATAAATAAATAAAATCAATAAATGTATTAAAAAAAAATAATAATAAAATACTCTTAATTAAAAGGGTCTGTTTAGACTCAGGGAGAGTTAAGATCCATTAGCTTGAATGGCTCTGCTGACTCTCAATCCTATCCCCTACCTCCACCTTGGGATGTCACTTGCTCTATTAGAAACATGTATACAGAAGGCCCTGGGGGTGGGAATGATCACCAGTGTTAAATAATTTATTTCATTTAAATTTCATCTTCCATTCTCCCCACAGACCAAAGAGAAGAACCTATGAGCTCGTGTAGAAAATATCCATTCTCAACTCTGCCTAACCAAGTGGTGAGTGTATCAGAACCCTTAAAGCTGCCTAAAGAGGCCTGTATACACTGAAGGGCAGTGGGTCTAAAGGCAAGGACTAAAAAGAATTCATTTAATTCCAACTGATCACTGGCTTATTGTATAACCTAGGGCAAGATCTTTTTTTCCTAAGGCTTTGTTTCCCTCACTTGGCAGAAGAGATTAGTTGTAGCAATATACTGAATTGCAAACTTCTTGAAAATGGGAATCATGTCTTATCATCCCTGTTTCTTCAGTACAGAATCTGGCATTTAGTAAATCACTTAATAGATGTTTATTAATGAAGGAAAGCTTCAAATAACTGTTAGGAATATACTAAAATGAAATGCTATTTTAAGGTGCTATATAAATAAAGCAGTGACCAGAAAAAACCAGACTAGTCCATAAAAATAGGTAGACTGGTACAAAATGAGAGCTGCAACTGCCCTGATATTGCTATAAAGGCATCACTTTGCTTATTTTAAACACGGGGGTTAACCGCCACATAGGAGTCGAAGCCCTTACCTGACTGGGCAGGAAGCCTAACTCATCAATGATTCAGGAGAAGGTTCTAAAAGCCCCAGATCACGGAGTCAAATGACTCTGAAAAAAGCTAACTTAAGAAACATTTTCTTTAAAGTCAAATATATGAAGGTTATCCATTCCTTCCTTCCTCTTTTCCTTCTAATTGCTTCCTAACTTTTCATCCTTTTCTGACCCATCCCCATCCCACTGAAAAAATGGTCTTCTTTTGTTAGTAAACAAACTTACAAAGATGGCACTGGTGGCAGAGTTGGTTTCAATTTCACTATCAGACAAAGTGCCTCTGGAGCCTGCCAAGTGGGTGCTGCCCTCACCGCCTGGTCCGTCACCTGCATTGCTGCTCAGGTCACTGTCCGCTCCAAGGGTCTCTCCAGAGCTATTACTCACCTGGAAAGGAAAAAAAGGTGGTAAGGGATATTCCCCAGGATGTGTCCCAGAAATGCCAAGCTGCTAGAGCTCTCTGCTACCATAAAAAAAAGTATCCAACTTCAAAGGTGTGTCAGACAGCCTCTGGAACTACCTTCTTTACAAGATGAGGAGAAGCCCTGGGTGAAATCTCGGGGTCTGATCCCACAAACAAAGACCTATGACAGGTAAACATCTCCACCAAGAGAACCAACCTGACCTGAGACTAAGAACAGCCCCCAAAGAAGGGAGTAGCCCCCTTTTCCAAAGGGGGACCCACACCCCACCCACCAAGATGCCAGCGTGGTGTTCCCCTACCACGGTGCTAACTTCAGAGTCCTGACTTGAGCTTCGGATCATAACGGCTGGACTCACACCAAGGACAGAATCTGGATCAGTCCTCTGAAACAAGACACGCGGACTCAGACACATGAGGGAGGTGTCCAGTCTAGTCTCAGTTTCCCTAAGAAATACTGTATCTTCTCCCTTCTCTCCATCCCCACCCTTCTATTGTCATCCCTAGATAGGTCATGAAAAATGAACATTTTTCCTGAATATAAAATATATATGACTTACAGAGTGAGAAAAATAACGAATGTTAAAGAAGTACATGCTCACTACAGAAAATACACGAAAGAATAAGGAAATAAAAATAAGCCATAAACTTACCACCTACGTTAATCTCTGTTAAGTCTTTAGCATATTTCCTTTCAGTCTTTTCTATGTATGTTTTAAAAATAAAATTTGAATCATACTGTATATAGCTTTGTAAACACTTTCCCATGTCACCACATTTTTGAAAATACAGTCATTAACGGATACTAATATTGTATTACATGGATATATTACACTTATTTCATCATTCCCCTATGACGGGATATTCATGTTGTTTCAATGCTGTCATTTTGTTCTGTCTTGATCTTAAAGAAGTATTCTGAGATAGCAAATTTTTAATGCTCGCAATCCTCAACAAGGCTGTCACAAACCTGGGGACCAGATGTCAGGCTCACACCACTGTCTGCGCTGACTTGGGACTTTCTCTCCTCTGTCTCACCAAGGTCGAAGGCGGGTTTGATTACTTCAGGCCCTGAGTAGGGGAAGACTTGTGTTACTCATTACAAGAGGCTAGGGGCAGGCTGGCGAAGGGAGTGGGACAGCAGCACAGCCCGGTCCCAGACCAGTTCAGCATGTCCCAGTCACCTTTCCAGGGACTGCCACCCACTCAGGCCGCACTGGAAGAAGTCCCAGATGCCTTAAGAACCAAGTAGGAAAAATTAAACCTGGTCTCAAGGGGTTCTGCAGCCATCTTCTCAACCTGAGAAAACTCTGACCAAATCATCCTAAAGCAGAAAAGCTCCACAAACAAACATCTGAACCACATTCCACTGTACTCAGAATCAGAGCTTCACTCGTGCCTAAGACCCTTTAAGGGTCCCCAGGTCACTCTGCTTCCCAAACAAATATGTCTGAAGGGGCTAGAAAAGGAAGAGCCCAGTGAGATTAAAAAACACCAGCTGCTTCAGCCGACGCTGCCTACCCCCACCCTGCAGCTCCTGTGTTTGACATTAAAAACCACCCCCATTATTTCTCGCCCGCCCACAATGGTATGGCAGAAGGACAGAATGACAGAAAGCAAGAAAGCGTGCCTAGGCAAGCCACCAGAGAGAGTTGGGAAGCTACAGACTCAACACGGAGGGAGAGCAACCATCTCTGCCAACTGTGCCCACAGGCCTTCTAATGGGGGAGGGAGATATCAGCCAATGAGGGGCACTGAAATAGGCAAACATTCTCCCCACCGACTCGGAAGCAATAGAGAACCAAGCTCTAAGGGATTTTACACAGCAGATGCCCTGATTACTGCCTGATTACTACAGGGGAGGGGAAAGAAGCAGCCTACGCCCATGTACCTATGAGCACATACCACCTACCTGCTTGCGTGCCAAATACCCCCCCCAGGAGCAAATTTGGGGTGGGGCTGACAAAGGGAGCCTGCCCCAACCGGGCCTGGGGAGTTGGCAGGTATGGGAGACTTGGGAACGGGAAGGGGCATTTGTTCCTTACTCTGTTTTTCCAAAGCTTTTTGCCTTTTCACTTCCTGGTGCTTGTTCCACAATTCTACCCCAGATGCAATGTGAGCAGGAGAGAAAGACAGAGAGAGTCAGAGGCTGGTCAGACAGACGAAATGGAAACCCACCCACCCAAGCTGATTCAGTCTCAGGCACAGGATTACAAATCAAGAGATAAAAAGAGATCTTCATTGCGGGGAGGGGGGTTAAAAAAAATCAAGAGATCTAACGCCTTCCCCCCAGGTCAAGAACTAAATTCCTATCCTAACCTCAATGTGGCAGTAAAAATCCCACAGAACGTTAGAGCTGGCAGAGCCTTTAATCAAGCTCCTCCATTCTGGCATGAGGAAACTGATCCCAAAGAGGCTGGAGCACTTGCTCAAGATCAGGTAACTCAGGACCAGTTTAAACTTCCACCACACCACGCTCTCTGCCAAATGAGCTAGGCAACAGCAAATTTTAAAGATTCCAGATAAGACAGATGATTACCTCAAGCAGCCAAAGGGTTTCAGAAGCATAAGCACAAATCTGTTTGACTCACTGGATTGAAGAGAGGCCACTCAAGGTAGGCAGTTACCATCCCTTCTTGTTGCTACCAAAACAACCCAGCTTACCCTCAGCAGCAGTGCCTGCCCTACCAAGAGACCCATCTTAGCCAGTTGTGTGGAAAAATGCTTCCGGTAGAGGTGACAGAGAACACTAAATGGTCAAGAGCATCTTAGCAGGGGTTAAGAAGAGAGAGTACCGATCAGAGCAATTCTCTTCCTGGAAGAACTTTAGAGTCTACTTAGTGCAATCTCCTTGTTTTCCAGATGAGGAGATAGAGACCCTGAAAGGGGAAATGATTTGCCCAAAGTCACTTTCCTAGTTGGGGGCAGATACAGGACTAAAACTCCAGACCTCCAGACTGGCAGGTCAGTACATTTTTCTAGAACATCACAACAGGTAGGAGAAAAGCATGGTTGACTGCCTCTAGGACAATATTTTGCTGGTTAGAGAAGCACAGCTCTCCTAAGAAGGAAACTGGTTCCTCATTACCATTTATGGGAGCAAAAGGCAACTGCTAATGGATGTGGCAAAGAGGCATCGGCTAGAAGCACATTGCCCAGGGACCTAGAACCCGAAAAAGAAAGACACAATCTAGATGACTCAAGGTCAGGTAGGGAGTGAGTCAAACAGAGGTGACACCCAGAGAGCTCACCAAGGCTCTGCCTTAGTGGGAATGGAGAAACACCAAATGTAAGCAAGGTCTAATCAAGTCCAGTAAGGACATGTTTAAAGAAAAGCTGACTCAGAACTCTGTACCTCGAAGTCCAGAACCCAGGGAAATGGGGTTGCTGGACATGCCCCAAAGGAGCAAATTCGAGGGCAGCATAACGGTTGGATGGGGGAAAACTGGCTTTAGAGACCCAGACAGTCACAATTTTATAGCCCAAAGATGCATCTATAAGCTTCCTTATAGCTTCCAGGAGCTCATGTGGCCTCTCCATTATGTGAAGAAATCCAGATGTAAGTAAAAGAGAGGGACGGGAGTACAGCTCAGACTCCTGCACTAAGCCTCGCTGGGCCCTCTAAGCAAAACTTCCATTCTTCCTCTAAGATGTAGGTGAGGGTGGCTGTAAATGAAGCATAAGGGATAGAGAAGTATAAAGAAATGCCATTAGAAAAGGACACAAATCTATCTTCCTGTCTACAGAGCAAAGCATGGGGAAGAGAAAGGCGGGATTCTGGATGAATTGAAAGAAGGGAGGGACATTAAGAAGCCAGAACTCCTCTGCCACACCCAACATGATACACACCGATAGATGCCACAAAGTTCTCCTCCTTTAGACTTCTGGTGTCCAGTTCCTTGGGACTCTTTCCTGAGGCACTTGGTGCCCGAGGTCCCAGCTGGGGGACTCTCAGCTGTGCCATGGCCTTTGGGTCCCCCCGCCCAGCCAGGCCAGGATCCTTGCCAATTGGTGTATTTACACTCTCCGTTGGACTTCTCTTCCGCTTGTCTGGTTCTGAGGAAAAGATCAAATATAGGAAGAGGTCAAAAGAGACAGTGAGTGAGAGTCAAGGTGTGGGAATGAGATGGGAGAAGCAAGGATAGAAGAGGATGTGGAAGGGAAGAAGTGCAAGGAAAGAAAAGCTGACATCACTCTTTTCCATGACAGAAAAACACCCACTACATACATACACGCACTAGAAAATAAAATCCCAAAGCCTAACAGGAAGCAGCTTGACACTGGGAAACTCGTCAAGGGGCCAAGTTCATGCTCTTCAGAGAAGAGTAGGAGAGCTGTGGACAGCATGCTGCCTTGCCGGTCCGATCCCTACCTTTACTATAGTAGTGGGTCTGGGCGATCTCCAGAAGCGCAAAGATGCTGGCCATGCCACCCAGACCAGCGTGGGTGTAGGACTGCTCCAGACTGAGGACCGTGCACTTGAGCAGGTCTAACATGCCCTTGTACACCTTCCGACTGATCTCCTGCAACAATAACCCGGGGGCGAGAGTTGGGAGAACTGCGTGTGGCGCCCATGTCCCTCTTCCCAGTTGATTCCAACTCCCAACCCCCAGCACTGACCACATCTGGGATGATGTCCTGCCGGGCCTCGTCCTCTGACTGCACCGTGCGGTTCAGCTTGCTCAGGACAAAGACTCTCAGCTGCTCGCTCTCCAGCAGCCGTCGCACCTTCTTCGTGTTGAGCCAGCCAACTCCCTGGCCGTCCAGCACGCTGTGCACCACCTCCTTCAGGAACTGCTGGTTCTCACTGGGGGGTCCAAATACCACTTCTGTGGTCATCGGCTCCTTTGCAGAGCATCTCCCTCTTTCACCAGACTAGATGTTTGCCTCCAGGGGCAAAACACAAAGCCACGTCTCCAAACATCCAAGTCCACTGCAAACCCTACCTCTCCAGACGGCCTGGTTTGCCCGAGTCCCCACCACTGCTGTTACGCTCTGCTCAGCACCAGGAGCTATTACTGCCGCGTGGGGATTGAGTCAGAAGGGGAAGGGATTTCATTTACCCACTGAGAGCTTCCCTCCCACTTTTGAGCATCCCTAGTGTTTGGTACAAGGATCACTACCTCTATCTGAGGACTTTTAAAACAGCTCTGCCATTTATTACCTAGAATTGCTGGATCGACCCTGAGGTGATGGAGGCTCTCTTTTCACTGTTGGGCTGTGTTTAATGACCGATGACTTCTGGTCCACTAAGGCTCTCCTGTTTCCTACAGCCAGGAAGGTAGAATGAGAGACATCACTACTGTAGTCCAGTAGCTGGTGTCAGCACAGCCCTGGGTAGCCGTGTTCCACACCCATTCCCTGGAAGGGCTGGGTGAGGGCAGCACTGGGGCGTCACACACAGGTAGAAACCAGCCATGGCAATGTGGAGGAAGTGGGGATGGAAACTCAGGCCACTCCACATGCACCAGCAGCGCGCCCCATGGGCAAGCATGGGCATCCCGGGGGACGGGGCAAGGCAGGTCACTCGAGTGATGCCGCTTGCTCCATGAGGAGGATGGCCCTCAGGCAGGCACAGTAGATGCTAGGAAAAAAGATCATGCATAGCTCACGGGCAAGACCCACCTTCACCACTCCCGGGGCCGGCTTCAGTAACAATCTCCATTAGAGTATTTAGCCCAAATACTGGGACACAAAATACACAATTAGTAGGTGCACCATGATACCACAACCCTTGTACCCCTCAATGGAGCTGTAAGTCAGATAATCTGAGCATTCTCCCAAAGCTTAGTGCACATAACCTTAGTTCTCAGCCACCTCACAGCTGGAAGCCAAGTGGCCAGGAGACAACTGAGGCTCGAGGAAAGACCATCCTTAAGACTATGGCCTCTCAAAGTCAGAGGCAGGGTAATAACACAAGGAGCCTTTAGGTACTAAACAGGCACATGCATGAAAGGGGACCATTGGTTTTCATGAAACATCTAGCACAGGGGTCCAGGGGGGGCTGCAGGTATGCAGAGGTAAGAGACCCAACTTGTAGATGCTGTCATGGGAAGAGGGGTGGGGGTGAGGATGGGAGCTGGATGGGAGTGATGAGTGCACCAAATGAAGTGAAGCATCAGCATGCAATGAAAGCATTTCAATTGCTCTCCCCTTCAACTGTATCAAATGAAAGCCAGAGACGCTAACACCTTTCTATCCCTAACCTACTGAGCCTGTGTAGACTCACTCTACAGGGCTGGTTAGCTCCCTACACCACTAGCTATGATGTCCTTTTGCCCATCTATCCTATGTTCCCATCCCCACCAAAGAACATTCCTTAGATTCCTGATATTTTTAACATTGGGAAGAGAGGTCAGTTAAAAAATACATGAAGCTGCTTCTCATTGTGCTTCCTTCTGTGATTAAATATTTCAGCACAAAATCCAGAGTAAACAAACAGAAGTCAGAGTAAATTCAGAAGAACCCTTCAGGGCTTCCCTGTTGGCGCAGTGGTTAAGAATCCGCCTGCCAATGCAGGGGACACGGGTTCGAGCCCTGGTCCAGGAAGATCCCACATGCCGCGAAGCAACTAAGCCCATGTGCCACAACTACTGAGCCTGCGCTCTAGAGCCCGCGAGCCACAACTACTGACGCCCGTGTGCCTGGAGTCCGTGCTCTGCAACAAGAAAAGCCACCGCAGTGAGAAGCCCACCCACCGCAACATAAGAGTAGCTCCCGCTCTCCGCAACTAGAAAAAGCTGCGCACGGCAACGAAGACCCAACGCAGCCAAAAATAAATAACTAAAATAAATAAATTTATAAAAAAGAAGAACCCTTCAAACTGCCAGAGATCACAAATGAAAATCAAATAAGGTCTTAATTGCCCCTAGAAGCCAACCAATGCTACCAGGCCCACTCATAGGGCCTAAGTTGACATGAAGCCAAAGAGCCTTCTTGACTCTATAAACACTGCCAGGCTCTTCACAACCATCCCCTGGGGGACCAGCTCTTTAGGACGGAGTTTGTCCTAAGTTCATGTGGTAGGAACCTGGCAGACGACTGGTGGCAGCTGATGAGCCCCTATGTTAATTACGTGCCTCTGACAAAGGTCCCCCCCAGAAGCAGCAGTAATCCCCCAGTTGCCATTATCCTATATAACAGGGCCTTCTCTTTAGCTACAAAAGACAGTTTCTATCTGAAAACCAGGAAGAACTCATGATGTGCAGTGAAAGTCATGGGAAGCGATATGAGAGGCAATGGCCGGATCAAAGGATTCTTCATACATGGGGCTCCTGACAAGCACCCACAGGCCTGAAATATTTCCCAGAGAATCTTGGCTTGGCAAAAGGAGGGCTGGAGTTACCTTTCAGACTGGGGAAGGGTGTGGTCTTCTCTCGCGCTCCTTTGGTAGGCAGTGTGAGATTTGAAAGACTGAAGCTCGTACTGTGGTTCCGATACAGGCTGCCTGTCAAGGGGAGCGAGTGAGAGCAGTGAGTCAGAGGGATAAAGAATCAGAGCATTATGCTCCAATGACCGTATCATCATCTTCACCCTCCTCCTTTTCAAATGCAATTCCAGAACCTCTGACCTCGCTTAGAAAGGATCACGCCTAGCTGGGGGCAAACAAAGGGGCCACTGCCAGGACTGCTCATAACCCCGTAACAACTTTCTCTGACTGCTTCCCACGATAACATCCAAGTCTCTCCTCTACTGCTGACCCAGCATGAACGCCGGCAGTTAACGTGCTTCCGGTCTGATGTTGGTGCTGTCCCTCCTGGGCTTCTAAAAACCTCACCATCACAGTTATCCCCCATGTTCGCTTTCTCCGGTCCCTAGTCTGTCTTTAGTCTTTAACTGACACCACCCCTCATTTCTGGTAATATTCTCTATGCACAAGTCAATGTCACATAGATTTCAAGGCGCGTTCATGAAAAAGTCCTTTCCCAGGCAAAGAAGATACTAGATATATACCCAAATCAAATTTGACCAGAATATTTCCACAAAATACATGTACAAGTGTATGATTTTTAACATAATGATTATTTTTCAGTTGAACAGCTAGCTGTCTTACCTGAAACAGACTAAAACCTCCAGGTATAAAGATAACGACTAATCTGTCCCTGTTCTTCGTTGACCTCCCCTGAAAATACCTTATTCAGTATCACCCAAACGACCTGATCCGGAGCTTGATAATGCCAACCCAGCCCTATATCTGAAGCTCTAAGCCATATCTGCCACGGTCAGGCCCTGCTGGAGCGAAGATGGGACAGAAGCGTGAGAGAGCTGAAGGCACTTACTGGCAAAAGACATGATGCCCCCGAAGCCCTCAGTGCTGTTGTTGGAGACGGTGGAGGTGGGCGAGCTCGCTCGAGAGTCTGACTCTGCATCTGAGTCACTTGCCAGTTTCAAGCTGTTGGGCCGCAGCAGCTTTTGAGCCCTTGAATGCACAGTGGCACCTATAAGCCCCAGGCAGGGGTACCTAATCTTGGGGGGGCGTGTGGGCCTGATGCTACACTGCAGTCACCTCTCCCTCCCCACAATTTCTAAATGCCTAGATCAAAGCACGACCCTCTGGGGACGCAGGACCATGAGAGCCTTCAGACTGCTCAGACTTTCTGGTTAACCCTCGCCCAGGGTCCACTGTAGTGAGGTCCTTCAGTCACCCATCTAGAAGGCGACCCCAGGCTCTCACCGATTGCCACCGACATGTTGGCTGAATCGGGGAGTGTAACTTTCCCCCTGCTCATCGTCATCTTCGTCAGGGGGAAAGCCGTACTGGGGCTCGAAGTATGGATTGTCATAGGTTCGCCGGCGCACTGACCCCTCTCCAATTTCTGTCTGACGCCTGTCCACGTTCGCTTTGCCAATGCTGGGAGGCACGCTGGGGAGGGACTTGGAGACGCCTACTGCTGCCTTATCATCCATCTCCGTTGAGTCGGCACGTTCCTAGGGGACATATTAAATGAAAAGGAGTCACCTGGTGCCCTATGATGCCTTCCTATGTTCTCAGTTCAAGCCAGGCCTGTCAGGTTCCTAGCCTAAGGAGTATGTGAGAAAAGATCTTTGTTATACCCCTGTTCTCTATCTCCACAAATTATGCAAAGGGGATCTCGGCTAACCCCTGAACAAAGCTGGATGTCCTTCTGGGGTCAAATTGTATCTCACAGGCTCTGAACTATAGGATCTACGGAGAGGAAGAAGGGGGAAATGTGGAGAAAGTAGCAAATGAAGTGAATAGCTTCATCCTAGCTTTCCTAACAGAGCTGAGGCCCACGTCCCAAGTAACAGTCCTCACTCATCCACTCCTCCAAGTCCTCACGTACAGAACTGGCTCCATGGATAACGGTGCTGGGGCTACTGCTGGCGGTGGTGCTGGAGCTGGAACGCAGGGGGGGGTTTTCCTGAGAGTTCTCGCTGTCTGGGCCAGGTTCCTCTACTTCCTTCTGGCTCTGCAGCTCATCAATAGCTACCTCGCTGGCGTCCCCCAGTGCCGCGTGTGTCAGAGGATCCACGTCTGCCAAAACCCAAGGATTATATGTATAGCTGATTGACTTTGCTGTACAGTAGAAACTAACACAACATGGTAAATCAACGATACTCCAAGGACTTCCCTGGTGGCGGAGTCGTTGAGAATCCGCCTGCCAATGCAGGGGACACGGGCTCGATCCCTGGTCCGGGAAGATCCCACATGCTGCAGAGCAACTAAGCCCGTGTGCCCACAACTACTGAGCCTGAGCTCTAGAGCCCGCGAGCCGCAACTACTGAGCCCACGAGCCACAACTACTGAGCTCGCGTGCTGCAACTACTGAAGCCTGTGCACCTAGAGCCCATGCTCCGCGACAAGAGAAGCCACTGCAATGAGAAGCCCGCGCACCGCAACGAAGAGTAGACCCCGCTCGCAGTAACTAGAGAAAGCCTGCGTGCAGCAATGAAGACCCAGTGCAGCCAAAAAGATAAGATAAAATAAAAAATAAAAAAAAACTATACTCCAATTAAAAAATTAATTTAAAAAAATGTTTTTAATTAAAAAAAAAAACAAGGATGGCAGGTACAGACCATACCATCACAGAACCCCAAACCCTGTCCCAAGCTGGCCAATTTCTCCAAGTACACTTACTAGGAGTATCACCATTGATGTCACATTTCATCATCTCACTGACAAAGTCACCAAGGGAAGAGTAAGAAGAGCTCGAGTCATCATAATCCATACTATCACTGCCGCTGCAGAGTGAAGAGCAAAAAAATAAAACAGAAAGAAGGGGCAGGGAGAAGAATCAGCAGTCAGCATTAGGAAAAATAAACAGAGGAGCACTCTTAACTCAAGGCCAGGGAGCAAGATAAAATAAGGAAACTAACACAAAACAATCAACCAAAATATAACCCAAGGCTTCAAGGACTGATGTCTAAATCCTATGAAATTCTGCAATTGCGCTAAATAACGGCTAGCAAGAGCCTCTTAGACTTCAAGGACTGTCTTGCTGCCATAAGGGGCTGCTCACCTGTCATCAGTAGGGTCAGAGTCAGAGTCGTGCTCCGGTGGCACGCTCAGCGCCTCAGCCAGATGGGAACTGCTGTCATACACTCGATAGTGGACAGGCTGCAGCTGGTGGGTGTACCACTTCGGCTTGTCGCCTATCAGGGCTGGATCGAACGTGTCTACCCACGGAGGAAAAAAGGAGAGAGTCAGCAATAAGGGAAAAAAGCAAGCAAAACCTACAAGAAAGGTGGGAAAAAGTCTAAAGCAAAATCAGAATGGCAGGGGCAGGTGGAAGATTAGAAAGGGAAGAAGCAAAGGGAAGAGCCATCAGGAGGACAAACGCAGAAGGTGGGGCAAAGCAGAGGTCGGGGGACTCACTGTTGTGAATCCGCTGAAAGGCATAGTTGGTGGGGTTGAGGATCCATTCTCCAAAGTACTCCACAGCCTGAGTCCTGGCCAGTTTCTCAGCAAAAGGAGTCTGCCGGGGACGTGAGGCTAGAAAGGAGCCAGCTTGGAAAGCTACCACGGGCCGCGGGAAGAGACGCAGGGTACGTGTGTGCATCTGAAAGCCCTGCAGCACGTTGGGGGAGTTGAAGAAACGGACCATGGCCACTCTGGGGAAGAAGGGGATGGTGAGATGACCCGAGTCCCTCGCCCTGCAGAGCAAGGATCCCTGCGACCCGAGGCCTCAGACCACCTCCCACAGTCATCACTTAACGGGTTTCCAACAGCAAGGGGGGAGGTACCTTAAAGAATCATCAATCCCCTTGTTCACGCAAGGTCTAAGAGGCCTGAGAGTATGATTATTTCTTCTGTTTGCTTTTACTAAGGTGGCAAATGTAACCAAATATGATATACATTGTATACATAAAGAACCTCTGGCTCAGGGAAGTCATCTGCCCCAAGGTCACTGAGTGAGCAGAGACCAATTTAAGAGCCTGTGACTGTGGGGTTGGCTTGGCTGTACCTGGTTGCGACATCCACAGAATCCACATCGTTGCCATAGATGAGTGGGTTGAATTCAGTGGAAGGTGTAGACTGCAGGTCATTAGAAGGCCTTCCCAAGAGAAGAGGGATCTCCTGGCCTTCGTGGAATTTCTCCAGATTGAGGATGGGCTGGGTGTTGAGACTCATGCTGGCGAGGGCCTGCGGAACAATAAGAAGTCCCTCAGAGAAGGCAGATTTCTGGGGCAGCCAGCCAATCTCAATTCCTAGAAAAGAACCTTCATCTTTGAAACAAGAATCCAAATATATTAACCTTTAGAAAACAATCTGAATTATGAAATCTTCAGCTTAAGCCAATCTGACTCAAGGCAACTTGATCAAACCTGAAGTCCAAGGCAACAGTTTTCAAATTTGTTTTAGCTACAAAATCTTGTTTTTCAACTGAAATCTATGTAGAAATACAAACAAACAAAACATGTAAAAGTAAAGCTTCTCTGAAGGACATAAGGAACCCAGAGCCTCATATGCTCAGGGGTCCCAACCTAAATCAACCCTCAGAGGCTCCACGGGGCAATTTGAAAACCACTGGTCTAGCCCAGCAGTGTTTCTTAAATGTTAATGAGCATAGGAATCACCTGGGGATGTTGTTACACTGCAGATTCTGATTCAGTATACCTGAGGTGATTCTGCACTTTTTAACAAGCCCAGGTGATGCTAATGCTGCTGGTTCATGGACCACACTTTGAGCAACAGGGGTCAGAATACAGGATCTGTGAGCCCAAAAATCTTAGCTCCTACAAACATTTAAAGTCCAATATCATGTATCAACCTCTCCATCTCATTAGTCATACTAAAGCAATCACCAAGGATGAAAAACACAGCAAAGGAAGACAGCTAGAGAACTTTCTGAACTTGCAATCCTCACCAGACTCTGCAGTAACAAGATATCGTATTACATCAGTAGTGATGAATCAAGTGAAAAAGAGAGAGGGATAATACAAAATCATCCATTTATATCCAAACAGATTTCACCTAGAGGTATTTCTTTTAAAAAAATTTATTTATTTATTTATTTATTTTTGGCTGCGTTGGGTCTTCACTGCTGCGTGCGGGCTTTCTCTAGTTGTGGAGAGCGGGGGCTACTCTTCGTTGTGGTGCGTGGGCTTCTCATCGCGGTGGCTTCTCTTGTTGCTGAGCACAGGCTCTAGGCGCACAGGCTTCAGTAGCTGTGGCACGCGGGCTCAGCAGTCATGGCTCGCGGGCTCTAGACCTCAGGCTCAGTAGTTGTGGCACACGGGCTTAGTTGCTCCGTGGCATGTGGGATCTTCCCGGACCAGGGCTCGAACCCGCGTCCCCTGCATAGGCAGGCAGATTCTTAACCACTGCACCACCAGGGAAGTCCCCACCTAGAGGTATTTCTAAGAACTGAGACAACACAGAGAGAGATTCCTGAAGACCCTTCAAATGACAGATTCCTAAAAAGAAATACAGAGCTGTCTACTGGTGGTCCTACATAACACACACAGCAGCGCAGAGGACCAGGGCCTCATCACACTTTACCTTCAGGTACTGTGTTCGGCATGCAGAAGAAGAAGAAAATCAATCAATGAAAAATGTATTTAAGGGTTTACTCAAAGAAAGGAATTTTTGAAGAAATGATTCTGTAGGGACCAGAGATCAATTCAAGAGGAAAACATAAAAGGAGCCAGATTATCCAAACTACTAACTCCCTCCTGTAACACTGAGAGAATGCTCCAAGGCCATCAAGAATGGCAGATGGGACAAGCAGCAGGAAGTGAAGGGTTGTTTTACACAGCATTACAAGGATTAGAGGGTGGGAGGGGACACACAATGAATTAAAAGGAATCTAAAAAGCCCTTTTTGAGATTCACCCTGCAACCCAGAAATGGGATACATCTCTTTTTAAGCCCACCCAAGGCTAAGAAAATCTACTCCACTTGAAGTCTGAAAGGAAACTGGCTCTTACAATAGCTGTCCCCCTACAGCAGCCCTATAGCCACTACTGCTCCCCTTCCTTTTCGTCATTCTTCACCTACCTGTTTTAAATGTTTTTTCAACTCTAATGATTCTGGCTCTGGCAGGATAGGTAGCACTTCTGCATTGGTGGGGGCAATCACCTGCACCAGAAGAAAGTTAAAAGGCATGACCTTAGAATTAGTTGCTCCAAAGTTTCTCTTACATAAAGGTAAGCAACAAGAATAGGAAGTTATATATACGGTATTATTATATATATGCAAACACATATATCATGTACACACATATAAAATACACACATACACATGTATATGACACATATACACACCTGCAAGGAAATATTATACCTAAATGTTATTGGTGACTATCTCTAGATAACAGGATCATAGTTTTTATTGACTTCTTTATACTTATTTGCATTTTCTAAAGTTTTACAGTGAACCCATATAAGGGCTACCTACCGAAGTTTCAATGTACTCACACTGCAGAGTGTTAATATACTTTTTTAAAGTCTGCAGTTTCTTACTAGAAACTACACTCCCAGAAAGCCATTAGATGACCTACACCATATCTAATAATCCTGCAACCGCAACTGCCCTACTGCTCTTGGAAGATGTGGGGAAGCATTTAACTCCAGCAAAACTAAATCTTGTAATTCTTTGAGTCCTAACCAAGGGTTTGTTAAGCCAATAGAGTAAAAGCAGTATGTTTTAAAAAGTTGTTTCAATGAGTCTCATAACAGCAATCACCCACAAACTTAGGAACTTCCTGGCAGTAATCTAGAAAAACAGAACACAATCCTATTCTAGACCCTACAATGCCTCAGCCAAGAGCCTCACCCTGCTGCTGTCCAGATCCACCAGCCATACATCGTCAGGCATTTTGAAGTCCAGTTTGTAGAGGAAGAAGCTGGCAGGGACCCCGATGATGTACGGTGTTGGAGCCAACAGCAGCTGTGGAAAAGACAAGAAACAAAACCAAAACCTACTGCGATCATATATTGAGTCACGACTTTTCCTAGATAAGGAAAACGCAGGTCCACAATCCCTCTTCCAAATCCTTGAAGGCAGATGTGTTTCAAAGTTCAGAATTTTTCAGATTTTAGAAAAGTAATAGTGCGTATTCTACATATTATGTAGCACCTGCAGTGGTGTAGCCAGCAGCCTGTAATCTATATACTAACTGTGATAAATAAAAAACATAAATAGCATAGGTTTTGCCACCAGATCAGTTCAGATTTTGTAGACAAGTAAGTTATAACAAGGAATTCAGGACCAGTACTGATTTACAACTTCTCTGGGCATTGAGCCTTCGCCCTCAGAGCTGGACAGAGTTGGAACAGAGGTGACAAAGCCAGAAGACACCTTGAGACTCACCTGTTCTGCGGACGCCATGCAGGTGGGCAGCAGTGGGATAACAGGAAACATATACTCCAAGGGATAAATCATTGCCACAAATGCCATCACAGACATGGAGAGTGCGTTGTAGTCTCGGGACTGCAGCACCACCTGCAACGAGCCACACCACAAGGGTTACCCGAC
This sequence comes from Balaenoptera musculus, assembly GCF_009873245.2. Lineage (NCBI taxonomy): Eukaryota > Metazoa > Chordata > Mammalia > Artiodactyla > Balaenopteridae > Balaenoptera > Balaenoptera musculus. Next base: position 96,277,199 of record NC_045792.1, on the reverse strand, counting down.
AGGAGAAGGTTTGTGAGAAAACAGCTTCCCACGCTACAATTTAGTTTCTGTTTCACCAAGCCTACGGCTCTGGGAGTTTAGTTTCCACACTTATCACTGCCTCATGCCTCACCCTGCCTGCCGCCTCCCAGTGCAAGCACTGCAGTAATTCTCCTTTGAATCACTCCTTTGTCATCCTAGTTCTTGCACCCCCAAATCCCAGGGTCACTCACTGGAACAGAACGACTGAAATTTTCAGAGAATTAGGCTGGTATAGTTAAGGAGATTTCAACTGAGTGTCAAGCCCTCTGAATATATCCCACAGGATACTAGTACCTTAATTCAACCCACACCAACCGAGTACCTGTCGTATACCTGGTATCGTGTTATCTCCTGGAGACAAGATGATGAAAAAGATGTAGTCCCTAACCTCAGAGAACTCATGGTCTAGCTTCTGCCACATTTCAAAGCCCTTCCCCTAGAACAGTCTAGAAAGCTGGCCCTCTCACCTTGTGTTCTAACAGGATGCAGGTTAGCACCTGAAGACAGGCATCCACACCCAGAAGTTCCAAGGGGAGGTGCAGTGGGAAATCCACTAGGGTGAATCGAGAGGGGTCTGGAAGAGCAAAGGTCAGAGCTTGCTGGAGCTCCTGGGGCAGGACCTCAATGTCCACTCGCTTCTGCCCTGAGACGGGTACTGGGGAGCGCAGCAATCGATAGATCCAGGCCTCGATCTCTCGAAGGTCGTGCAGAAGGGCACTTGACTTCTCCTCCACTAACAACGATCCGGTGAAGATGCGCCACATGGTGTCCCTGAGCAGCAGACAGCAGGAAACAGACACATAAGCACTAGGAGCTGACACCCCACTGCAGCCCAGCGTAACCATAGAGGGTCTAATGACAGCAGCTGGAGAAGCCCACCCTTTGGTCTCAGCTAGGATCACAGGGTATACATAAGAGTAATGACAAGTGCAAAAATGTATACATAGCAAGGCTTATTGTCCTGCCCATCGTGAAACACCAAATTCCTCAGCATCACTCCAAACACGATCATGGAAGGAAGTCTAACTCTGCAGTAGTCTTTTGCTTAGCACGGATTAACACAAAGTGCTTAAGGAGGTCTGAAGGAGCTCAGGCTTTAGAGGAAAATTCCTACGCCCCTCACAAGCCAATTACACCTCAACCCTAGATGCCGCCCCTCTCTTCTGAGCATAAGCAGTGAACCGTACCTCTGTATGCCTCGAGGGATGCCCAGTTTCTTGCCCAGCAGTCGCTCACTACAGCAGTCCACCAGACGTTTGAGGGTGTACAGACACTCTCGGAAGGTGGAGAAGAAGGGGTAATGGCTGAGCACACACAGGGACGTCAGAGTGCTGTTGCGGGAACGGCTCTCCGCCTTGGCCCGGCGTCTGCCCCGAGGAGACTGGTTCACATCCGGGGTAGAGTCGGCACTTGGAGGCTGCAGGGACGGGCCACTCTCCGAGCTCTCGGCGCCAACCTCTTCTGAGATGCAGGTGGCATGGGGTCCTTCCTTCCCACGGGGCCCTGCCTCGGCCTCCCCCTTTTCCTTAGGCATGCGCTTTTGGAAGGAGCGGTAGAAGTTAACACAGATGCCATAACGCGTGACTCCAGTGTCCTTGTCGGTGAGAGTGAAGACAAAAGAGGTGTCCTCGCGCAGGCTCATGCGCCGTTGCCGCACACTCAGGCAGCCCTCCGGCTGGCAGAAGAACACGACGTCCGGGGGCAAGGGAAACTCGGCGTGATCCTCTAACGGGTATCGCCGTAGCAATTCTGGAGTCTGGGCCACGCTATCACTGCTCGGGTGCCTGGAGAACAGAAAGACAAATTCAGCAGCCTGAAGGGACAGAACGCCCTTTCAAATTTTAACCGCAGTCAAGAAATAAATGCTCTTTTGGATAAAGAAACCTAGCTGCAGGACCTTGGAAAACATGCCACATTTAGCTATAGGCTAAATGAGGTCTGTGCTGCCATGAAGATGCCCACCCTGAAATAAAAGGAAAATGGCGACAATAAAATTATCACTAACACCTTGAGATGACTAGCATCTTTCAAGGTGTATTAGCTAATGAATTCCCAAGAGAGCATATGTAGAGACAGAAGGAGCACAATGTACTTTTCCTTTGTTCGAAATAAGGAAACTGAAGTGTATAGAGTATATTTGCTCAAAATCACAAAGACGCTAGTTAAGAGCAGAGTTTTGCTCTATCTCTGTTCCTCCAGGCCAACACTCTCAACCTACCTGTTTTGTTTCCCTTACTGGCAGCAAGGTTCCCACCAGGGTGAAATAATAGAAGAAGAAAGAGATATGCAGGGCTTCCCTGGTGGTCCAGTGGTTAAGACTCTGTGCTTCCAATGCAGGGGGCAAGGGTTCAATCCCTGGTCAGGGAACTAAGATCCCATGTGCCGCATGGCATGGCATGGCCGGGGCAGGGGCAGGGGCAGGGGCGGGGGCGGGGGTGGGGGCGGGGGGGCGGGGTGGGGGGAAGAATGAGATATGCAAAGCAACGTGGAAATGGGGAAGGGAAATCATCACAGATTTTGTGGCTATCCCAGATGACAAGACAAAAATCAGTCACTTCTTGGTTACCTGGCCCCTACGATCACTAGGTAGTCAAGTAACCGAGGACAGGACTTCTTCTTTTGCACCATGGTTCCGATTCATCAGTTCATCTCAGAGAAACTTCAAGGCACCAAGTATGGAATCGATGTCCCCAGGAGGAATTCTGATATTATCTGAAAATCCAAGTCTAATAGGAAAAAAGTACTGATAAGATCCATTGCTGTGCCTAAGGGACTCATCCCTCTCAGCTTCAACCCAGCCAGGGACATAGGTCAGAAGATCTTCCATTTTAGTACTAAAGATAGGAGAACATGACACTTTTCCTAGCCTAGAGCTCTGTCCAGGCTTAAGAGCTCACAGAGTCAAATGTCAAGAAGTAGGATAAATAATGGTTCACCTCTCCATCCCTACAAACCAGCTCATTTCCAGCCTCACCCCTGGGGCTGTTTCTGTTTCTGAAAAACAGGCCCAGTCGGTCTAATCTGGACTCAGTTATTATGATAACAAAAATTAAGTCACTTTCAGGACTGCTCCAGGGTGGATCAGGATCAAACCAGACTCTCTAATCAGAACTAATCTGCACTCCTAGCTCTAGGTGGAAACCTAATTATTCTCTGTTCCAACATTCTGCATTCAGCTTGATGTGAAATTACCATATAGTCTATACAGTTAATTGCACTCAGACAGTAACAACAGCTGGCTACTCTACCCCATGTGACCTCAAATGAAGAATATCTATGCCCCAATTGCTTCATCTAAACCATTTTTCTCCCCTCTTCAAGCAAGAAAGGGGTCCAGTGGCTACTGCTACTGGCTCTGCCCTTGGTGCTGAATCACAGTGTTCCACTTATATTCTGGTCCCAGGATTCGAATTAGTAATACAATATACACAGATGAGGCCTTGTCCTTCTTTACCTTACAGAGATTAAGAATTAGATGCAGAAATAACAGTATTCCTGCAAGGACAGGGAGAGGTGCTCAGAGGAATTTCTAAGCCATAGTCCAAAAATTAGAAAAAGCTTACATGTCCTAACTGTAATTTATTTCCTGTTGGGTCTCCATACACTCCTCCAAACAAAATGTTTCACTCCGTGACAAGGTTACTTTCAGTGCTTCCAGTATTCCACCTCTGTGCTCCACACGTAGCCACACTAAGACCTTGTTCACTACACACACAGAGAGAATCCCATTACACGACACACACCCTCACACATCACTCTCTTCTTTGCTGCTGCGTGCACTCCCATACATACAACGTACACACTCTCTGTATGCTTAAGGCTCTATTTGATTTAGATGAGAAGCTCTATCTTTTTTTCTCTCCTACTTAATAATTAAAAAAAAAAAATTTTACAACACCTCTCAAATCCTCAAAATACTTCTCCCTCCTTTCTCTTGCTCCCAATAGAGGACCTGCAGGTAATAGGATTCAGTTTTGTCTCCATAGCAACTCTGGCTCCAGCACTATTTATAGCAGAGCCACCGCCCCTCCCCTGCTTGGGGACCGCACAGTGCTATCAGCTGCTACTCCAGAGTTGGTCAATGCCCATAATAATTCATTCTCCTTGAATCTAGAGACACCTCTTCCACTGATAGCACCGACTGATTGTTAGGTCATCTTCTCCCCCATGTGCCTTTAGTTTGCACTTTGTCTTAATTCTGGATTTTGATAGAGATATCTCCTTTCTACACAACGAAAACCAAGTTCCCAAGCTTGCAAAATACTCATTTCTAGGCATCACTACCACCCCAAAAGCCCTTTGGGCCTCTCCACTGCTACGGACTCATAAGCATACTGCAGAACGTGAGGCACTGCAGTATGGACTGTTAGAGAGCAGAGTTCAGCTCCTCCCAAGCAGAATGAGAAGGGGAGGGAAACACAGAAATGAAATGGGAGATGGGTAAAAGCATAATTCATTCTCTAAAGAATTATATGGAAAATGCCTAGTGAGAGCCAAAGTATCTTAAAATAAAACAATTTACAGGACCAGAGCTCAAGGCTAAACCTTGAAATCTAGGTTTATGTTGAAAACCAGGAGCCCTTTCCAAATAAAAATCTCAAAGATCACACCTGAAGCATCTTCTACTAATATGCTAGGCATCAGGCCTCTATCCTTGGTGGGATCCCAGCCCCCTCTCCACTGAGAATCACCTGATAAAACTGAAATCATTATCATGCACTACAGTGCTCACCTCCCTCCAAAGCCACAAGGACCCAGAGATCTTGTGACTATTCTAGCCACTAGTGACAGGATGGATTTTTAGTCTCAATTTATATCTCATCAACAGCCACTGCCTTTGGTTTTTCAGATTGCAGAGATAACCAAGGCTTTTCTTCCCATTCTCTCCCCTCTCCCCTCCTCACGAAGACTCTAAATTCTCTCGCATTACCTATAACTCACACTCTGTCTTCACATCCACCCACTCTGCCTCTTGCCTCAGCTACATTTACTAACGTATAGATCCTCGTTCCTAGCCCCTACAATTCCAAAGGCATCAAGCTCAAAACGCATACCTATCTGCTGAAGTTCTACACAACTACCATCCACTCCATCCACCGCTTTAAATTATCTATGTCTTTTCAGCTTACAAATGGCCACATTAACCAACCCTTTGGATTCGCCCCTCATTTTGGGCAGGATGTCATAGTAAAACCACAGGAACCAGAGAGCGATATGACATCCTTGCTGACGTGAGCACAACAGGAGGCTCTCTCCCCTCCACCGCCTCCCCAGGCAGTGACCTTGCAAGCGCATCAGCACAGACTGGTCCAGCGCGGGGAAGAATGAGAGTAAAGAGGCAGGCAATAGGCAGGGTTGGGGAAGAGGGGAGGGCAGGAACAGGAGGACGAATTTAGAGATGCACGAGGATGGGGAGGGAAGCAGCTGCAGGAAAAACTGAACGGTGTCTCCACTCTCCAACAAGCCGATTTTGAAACACCAAATTAAAAAAAAAAAATTTTTTTTTAAAGAGCCAAACGTGCTTTTCAAACCCTAACCAAAAATAAGGCGCGCGGGTGCGCGCACACAAATACACACACGCACATACACACGCACACACGCGCGCCATGTGGTTAGCACGGCTCGGGCCCCCGAGCTGGACAGCTCTGGCCGCCCCCTCACCTGCTGGACAGTTCTCCCCCGCCCCCGCCCCGGAACCAGGACCGCCCGCCAGCCCCGTAGGAATCTCGCCCTGCAGCTGCGAGCTGCGCCTAGGCTCGCAGCGCGAACCCCCTCGGCGGCCCGGACGCCCCCACCTCTAGCGCCACCCTCTTCCCTACGGACCCCTGCTGTCCCTCTCGAGACCCTACGCCCCCTCACACTCCTTCAGGGCCTCCTTAGAGGCCCCTTCGCCCTAGAGCCCCTGTTTCCTCCCAGAGTCCGTTTCTCCCGGGCAGCCTCGTCCCAAACACCCTTCCGGGGCCCCCAGCGGCCCGGACCCTCCTACCTCCCGAGCCTCGGGGTACCGGCCGGGTTCGGCCAGACGTCCCCCGGCAGTCGAGCGTCAATCGCTCCTCGGCGCGGGCGCCGCTCGGACCGCGCGCCAGTTCCGCGTCTGCACCGTGGGCCGTGTACCACTCCGACTCGGTGAAGGAGGGGGAGGCTGAGGGGCCAGGGGCCGGACCATTCACCCCCGGGGGGACAGGGCTGCACCAAGCCGAGCGCTGCAGGGTGGAGCCGGCCCTCGAGAGAGAGACGGCTACGCACACACCTATGCGTGTGGAAGTGGGAACGCGATGGGGAGCGCTGGGCCAGCCCAGCGCCTCTACGTGACAAGGGGAGGACCCAAAGGAATACTTTTTGTTTGGGTTGCGCAAACGTTTTAATTCGACACGGAAACAGAGCCCATTTCGATGAACTGCGGATGAATCTGGAAGCGACGTCTCAAGATAAGCTGCCCTAGGACTTTCTCACCGTTCCCCTCACCTCATCTCCCTCCCCCGCTCGCGCTTTGGACGTGCCCAGCCGCGTGGGCAGGAAAGCCGGCGACTGCGGCGGTGGAGCCTACCAATTCAGGGGCGGCGGGGGGACTTGAGGCCGGAAGGCGCAGCCGCGGCATCTCCTCCACCCGGTGCGCTCCGAGGCAGGGGGCGTGAGCGGTGCCCCGGTGCGCGCTGGGAGAGGGAGTCCAGCCCTTCCGCGAGGCTAAACCTGGGACACGGCAGCCTCCTCCTGGCCTCTGGGGACTTTTCTCGCTGTCCCACAGGGCCTGCGGGCCAAGAGGAGGGATTGTTGTACCTTCTTAAGTATCAATGGAAAAACCAAGGCATTATACCCGCACGCACGAACACAGGTGCACGACTGAGGCGTTAGTTCCGAAAATCCAACAACCCCTCCCTCACAGAAAGGCAACACGATCCCACCGGGATCATTGAGGGGGGGCAAGGGTGCGTCCCAGCCTCAGCACTTCATTGACCCTTACATCGCACTGGGACTGGTAAAATGAGGTCCCCACTCACTGCCAAGGCTGTCACTTGTGACTTGTCTCCCTCCTCTGAGTCTGGAAACGGACCCGCAAGGACACAAGCTTCTCTCCTCTGTTGTCGGGCCCCCACCCCCATTCCAGAAATTGGTTTCTCTCATTCTGAATTCATTTTGGCCTTCCTGTACAAACAGTGCCAGGCCTATCGGTGAGGCAGCCGGCGGCATTTATGGCCAAGCCGCAGAGTGACAGTGGAGAATTTCTCTTGGGGCCCTGTGGGGAAAACAGGAAGTGGTAGAGGCAGGATGGGCAGGGCCCTGGAGAACCTTGTGCAAAGTGGCCCCCAGGTTCATCCATTGGGCCCGGTTAGTACAGTCTTCACACGGAGCACCGTTTTAGCAGGATCCCTACTACCCAGCAGCCACAAAACTCCCAACCCTTTGACTCTCCTTTAATGCCACTTGAGGATCTCCTTTGCCCAGCCCTCAGGAATGTCTGTCCTTCTCAGTCGGTTCCACCTCTAGGAGGCAGCCACCAGCCTCAGCCATCCAGCTCAGAAAACAGAAGATACAGGGGAAGATCAGTCACTCGTGCACATCCCAGATCTCAGAGAGCAGCGGGGGAAGCTTTTTATCCTGCAGGCGCAGTGCAAACACTTGCTCTGAATGGACGCTGCTCAGTGTCCGGAGGTTCACCAGTTTCATTAGCATCCGTGGGAACATCAGCCGGTCCTGGGAAAGAAGGACAAGTACAGCCTTTGCCTCTCCCCAGGGAAGCGGGGCAAGGGTGGGGGCTTTGTGGGAGAGGTAGAGAATTGTCTGTGCACGATGTAGTCAGGGAGGGATTCTTGAAGGGAAAGCAGATGTGTCAGGGGATGAGCCTGTGGAGAGGAGAAAGAGGGCACAGTGGGGAGACTCACATGGGGGTGGTGGATGGAGACGTAGGCATGCAGGGCCTCCACATATGTGTGTTGCAGCCTCTCTACCTGGAGCTGGTCCTGCACGTTGGGCCGGTCTATAGGTCACCAACAGAGTTGAGTAGCAGGTCTGGCCAGGGTCTTATTTCCATACCCCAAATCACAACCAAAAAATAGGGACATGCCCTACCCAACCTCTCCCATCCCAAAGTAACACAACAAGGGCCTCCACCCCCACGATTCTTGCCCTATGGGGCCTGCAGCCCTCTTTGGTGTGAGTCTCTTGCTCGTTTTCCCTCTTGCCCCTCCTCCACACCTGCAGAGAAGATGCTGATGGCAATGAGCAAGGCAAACTCAGCATCATTTAGTTGCAGCTCATTCATGGCTCTGGAGAACTCAAAGATGGGGTTGATGAACTCCACCTGCAGCCCTGGGGAGGAAGAAGAGAGGCTGGGTCGTGTGGCATGGGCAGCACTGCTCAGCTGAGGACACTACCAGGAACTCAGGAAGAAGTCTCCAGGGCTCTGCTGTATTAACCTTGGGTAAGTTTCTTAACCTCTCTAAGCCTCATCTGTGAGGCGGGAATCATATCTGAACTTATAAAACTGTTGTGATGGTTAAATGATAAAGCATACAGACCACTTTGCACTGCACCCAGCATACAGAACGTGCTGAATTAAATGACAATAATTCTGTTAGAATTCTTCTTAGAATGCTTGAGGGCCCCACATTACTAGAAATAGAAGCAACCCTTATGTTTGTTTATAAAAAGACTGCTTCACTGGCAATTGGCCTTACTTATTTGAATACTAGCAATACATTTCTTGTTTCACATCACAGGGGAAACAAAGCAATGTGGTTGAGGGTGTGGACTCTGGTGTCGGACTCCCTGGGTTTGAGTCCTAGCTCTACCATTTACTAGGCTGTGTGACCCTGAGTAAGTTATTTAAGCTCTCTGGGCCTTGGTTTTCCCATCTCTAGAATGGAGATAATAATAGTACCTACCTCATAATGGGTCCTTAGAATAATGAGTGGCACATATGGTAACTCCATGTAAGTGTTTGTTAAATAAATAATAAGTTTTAAAAATAGAACCAGCCTTCTTACTGAGGAGACCGAAGTTCAACAAACCATGACCTGAAGTGGCGACATCTAAAGAACACTTCTCCCAAACACACTGTCAAAGTCTCCCCACCCCACGCCATCCCCTAGTTTTCTCAGATGTCTTTTAGCAACCATCTGCTAACTTTTCCATTCCAGGCTTCTTGATTAGTCACTTCCTGTGCTTTCACCCCGATGTTTATCAAATGTGTGTTGATCCATTTAATGGACAAGCCCCATTTAGAATGCATTTATTGGTGAGGTGTCCAGCCTTGAATTGTGCTGAACAGCCCCTTTGTACAGAGAGGACGAGCAAGTTCTAGAGTTATGCCCCCTGCGAGGGTCTGCTACTGCTCGCTGAGTGGACGCCCCCAGTGTGATCGGTTCACATCGTTAGTCACCCGCGCGAGCAGCATATGGTAGTGGAGGTAAAGGAGGAGGGAGACCTGCCCAAAGAGCAGCCCTGTCTCTTCTCCCCTCACTGAAAAAGTGAGAAATGAAAGACAAACATGATGACATAAAAACCGCTTATATAAATGAATCTATAAATAGATACAGATTCAGACAGCACAAGTCCGCAAGTGCTGAAGGAACACGCAGACATGAGAACAGGGAAGAGTTCAGAAAGGAGGATGTTATGAAGGAGGAGGCCGTGGTTAAGAAGGAGTGGGGTAGTAACCATCTGGGGAAAAGGTGATTGGGTAGAGAAAGGGGGCAGGGCTGGGCTTTTAAAGCTGGGAAAAGTCATTACATCACTCCTCTTAGGTGCCTATACATTCAGGCAGCACACCGGGCACTACAGAAGGCAAGAGGTGTCAACACAGCCCTGCCATACCCTATAGTGAAGGGAGGCCTACCTAGAAAGCTCACTGGGTGGCCTGTGATGGGACAAGAGCTGGCCTGAGTCACGGGAAACCTCTGTGAGCTCTGCACTGGAAACCAGTCTTCTCCAAACCCGAGAATGGAGTCAGCATGAGCCATATTTTACAGACCCACTCACTCAGGGGTTAAACCACCCAGTCTCTTGCTCAGCCTCAGTCCTGTCCCTCCGAAACACCTTCCACCTTCCATCCTTTCCCGGCCCTGCTCCCACAACACAAACCAGCCATTGAATATGAGGAAACCAAAACTGCTTAGCCTGCAAGCAAATGTCAGATAGAGAACAGCATCGTAAACTAATTCTTGGAGAAAGTACTCCAAGATACTCCAAGATGGGGATAGAAGTGTTCACTCTTATCCTAAAACTGCCTCATCTGGGCACATCTGCCATGTTTTAATGCCAATTCCATGGCTACTCAGAAAGCACAGCTGAAGAGGAGGAAATCAGTCCACATGATCCTTAAAGAGCACATCTGAGAAAGACGTTTCAGTTTTGGCTACTAAAAGGCTTGGTGAGGTTTTCAAGTTTTTTTTCCTAGCTGTAAAGTCTTTTCTTCAAGCAAAATATTACGCAGAAGCACAATATATAATGCAGATTTAAATGAAGCTTCTGGTTTGGCTTAAGTTAGGGTGAAGGACGTTTTTCCTCTAAGGTGACACTTCCATGGAAACCCCCCTCAGGTTCCTGGAGACACAGTTTGAGAACCACTGGCCTAATGCAACAGAGGACAGGAATCTATCTGGGGCAGTTAAGGGAGACCTATCAGCATTCCAACTTTCTGTCTTGGAAAAACAAGTGGATCCTTCCCTTTGTAGCCACTCAAACCCTGGGCCTGCAGCTCTGTAGTCACTATGGGCCCCATGACAAAGTGCATCTGTTCATCCAACCCAGTCCCTTTGTGATCTCAGTTCTCACCTGCTTTGGCAAAGTCATCCCGGTTATAACTGAAATCCTTGAGGAAGGTGATACTCTCACTTCCAGGGTTGTACCTCCGAGATGTCTCCAGAAGCATCACCTGCACACAAATATTGGGCTGGTCTTGGCCCAGGGCACCTTCAAGGGAAGGTCGAGCCCCTCATCCCTACTTCCCAGTGCACGTGGCTTCCCAGCTGGCGGGCTGGGGGCCCCTCCCACAGACATCCCGCTCTGGTCCTCCCTTCGCCCTCGGCCTTGCCAGCCACCTCAATTGCAGAGGTCTTCAGGAGGGCAATCTGGTCCTCCCGGCTGAGCTGCAGGAAGCCCGGCAGCTGTTTGGCAAAATCAACGATCTCCTGCACAGAGACAATGGCCAGCTCCGTGAAGTGGGCAAAGCGTTGCTGACGGGCCTCCCGACTCTGCGGATCTGGTGCCATGGGCCAGGGCTACCCCGAAAGGCAAGGAGGAAAGAAACAAACCACTCTGAGTCAGGCATCAAGAAGCCAGCGGGTGCTCTGGGCACAGCGACCTCTCCCCAGGCCCCTCAGGTACCGTGACTCGAAGCCGGTCCGAGAAGGAACGTCTGTTACACTGCTGCTGGGCAGCCACCAGCTTCTCAATCATGCCCAGCTGCTCCGGGCTGAGCTGCGGCAGGACTTGGGGCGGAGAGGAAGCCCTCGGGGGCACGGATGTGGCCTGAGCCTGTTCCTCCTCTTGCCGCTTCAGTTTCTTCAGACGGATCTGTTCTTCTGACAGAACACCTGAGAACAGAGCCAGATGTGAGGAGGGGAGAAGAGGGGGAGACAGGAAGTGGGGATGGGGCAGAGGCGTAGTTTGAGGCTCCAGAAAAGCAGAGAGTGTTAGGTAAAGACAAGGAAGAGATTTTAATCCACACTTAGGGACCGTGTAGGAAGGCCCATAGGCTCAGCTGCCTTTCTGCCCCCAGACCTTGGCACCCAGACATGCCCTCTTCCCCATCGGCCTAACCACCCACCTCCCCCAGCTCCAGTCCCCAGACACTCACACTCCTCCCGCATGCCGGCCTGGCGGCATTTGCGAAGGCGGCACTCCTGGCACTTGCGACGCATGTAGGTGTCCATGGGGCAGTGGCCCCCACTGTGGCAGACGTAGCGCGCCCCTTTGATGACACTGCGGCGGAAGAATCCCTTGCAGCCCTCGCAGCTCAGCACGTTGTAGTGGAAGCCGGAAGCCTTGTCCCCACACACACTGCACAGCTCATTCCCCAGCATTTTGGGGGCTGGCCCCTTCTTCCGCTTTTGTGGACGAAGCTCTGGGTACAGGAGAGAGCCTTAATGTTCTTCTTCAGGGAAAAGGCTTGGTGCCCAGCTGGCCACTGCCCTGAGCACTCAGTGACCTTCATTTACTTCACTGTACAAAGTCTATCTAGTCTCTCTATTCTAAGAAAGTAGCTCTCGTATGCAAAGTGCTATTATGTCCTAGGTACTGTCTGAGCCCTTTATATGCACTGATCCTTACAACCATAAGAGATAGGTACTCTTGTTATTTCCATTTTACAAATAAGGAAACGGAGGCTCAGAAAGGCCTAAGAAACAAAATTTACACTCAGATCACTTAGGTCTAGTTGACTCCAAAGCCTTTGGACTTAACCATGGTCTTATAAGGTAAAGAGCCCTGAAGTTACCCCTCCCAGATCCAGGGAGCCCTTACCTCCTCCAAATCCAGCAGCTCCTCACCTGTGGACTCTGGAGGGGCCTCCACCCCGGGGAGCAGGGCTGTGGGCTCTGTTGCCTCCAGCCCCACCCTCGAAGTGCCCCCAGCAGATTGGGGTGTGCTAGATTCCTCCCTGAGGATACAGTTGCTGCTTCCCAGAGGCTGGCTGCTTGCATCTTGTGCATCTGGCTCCCACAGCTCCACTGCACAGTCTGAACCCGGAAAGAGAGGCACAAGGGGGTCTCAGGTCCCCAGCATTCTCCTGGGAAAATGCAAACTTATCTTCACCCATAGAGGGCAGTAAAACGTCGGCTCCGGCTTTGGGACCCTGCGATTTGTGTGGGCTCTAGGGCTAATCACTTGTAGTCCCCTGCACCTCAATACCTTAAATAAGGATGTTAACCTTTGTCCCCTTGCGGGGCTGAAGTGCATCCATCTCAGAGATCAGACAGAACTCTTGAAAGCCAAGCTGGATAAGCATTGGACATGCCAAGCCTCCCCAGCAGCAAGCCCGGATCGAGAAGGACAGACGGGTATCTGCAAGGGCCAGGCACCAGAACCAGGGCAGAGACAGTCTGGGCAGAAGGAGGCAAGCAACACCAAGAGCAGCTCTGGACTGCTCTCCAGGGAAGGGCAGAAGATAGGTAGTGAAGGAGGCTGATTCCCGCGGGAGGAGAGGAGCTGGGGCCTGGGCTCAGGGGAGAGGGCTGGAGTGAAGAAGCTTACCAGGAGAAACATCAGGCACAGGGGCCTCCAGCCACAAAGACATCTCTTCCTGGAGCCCTGGACATTACCAAGGGACTGTCCTGCAGGAATGATCCAGGTTACACTCTTCCCAAACTGGGTTCCCTCCCCTCCTGATCCTGCTTTTTATCTGTACTCACTTATCAGCTAACATTTACTTGCCACATATGTGTCAGCCTGTGCTAAGGCTTTCCATGCCTTCCTCACAATATCCCTATGAGGTCAGGGCTATTCTCAAGCCCAATTTACAGATGAGGAAACTGGGGTCAAAGACATTAAGAAAATAGCCTATGGGCACACAGTTAGGCAGTGGTAGAGCCAAGACTCCGACTCTGGTCTCTCTGACATCGAAGTCTGATTGCTTGGCTACCATGCCACCTTTTCTCCCCAGGACCCCCTCCAGGCCATCAGGAAATGTTTGGGCACAACTGCCCCGCTTCTGTCAGAGCCCCTTCCCCCTCACTCTAGCACTGGGGACCGCCAAAGTTGGGCAGAATCAGGACATGTGATCGAGGCTCCCTCCACCCAGTGAAACACACTGCTGGCTAGACAACCTCACTCCTGCCACTTTCCAGGGTCCCAAGACAAAACTCTTGCCTCCAGAAGTCACCCCAATTCACATACAGGACCTCCTGCCCCTCACCCCTTCAGAAGTTATCCTGGGACATAAACAGAATGCTGTCGCTGTCCGAGCTTCCGTCACCATCATCCTCTTCACTTCTCCCCAGAGACCCCTTTCTAAATCCACAGGACACCCCGCCGCCCCCGCCCCCACCCGCGCCCCAGACACACAGGCAGAGCCCCAGGCCAGCGCTGAGGAGCAGACCCACCGAGTGCCAGGCCGCCAGACTCTGGCTGGGGCAGTCTCTGGAGCCCCCTTGCTGGGAGAGGAGGATGGTGCAGTCCCTGGTCCACAGGCCTCAGCGGCCGGGGAGCCGGAGCGGAGCAAGAGAGGGGCAGGGGGCCGGGAGCCGACCGACCGGAGCCCTGGCCTCCTCGCCCCCGCCCACGGGCCGCTTCCCCACCGCGCTGACTCCGCCCCCTGCCGGCCGGCCACCCCCTCGGCCCGGCGCCACCCCCGGCCCCTACCCCCAAGCCCGAAGGCCGCATTTTCCTGCAGCTCTGCCCGGCTCTCCCCTTCCTCTCCTCATCCTGGCGGCTCTGAGCTGCTCTTACAGGCACCTCCCAGGCGCCCCCACCCCACTCCCGGCAGCCTCCAGAGTCGTTTCCTCCCTTCCACAGACACCTCGCGGAGCAAAGGTCCCGGCCCGGCCCGGAATTGCGACACCGAGCCCCAGCTTGCTTTCCCGGCCTCCCTCCTCCTCCTGTACCTCTGGAAAGGGGCCAAGAAGCTCTCCCCACTAGCCCCAGGCCTCAGCCAAGCTGATAGAACTACAGGGGTGGAGACAGGCAGGTGCTGGGCCTTCCAGGGAGTCTCTGAACGTGGGTGCCCTGCGGGGGCCAGAGAAGGAAGGCGGCCGGAGCGGGGGCTGGGGGGGATGGGTGGTGGAAAGAAGTCGCTACAGCAATGGATGGTCTGGGACGGGAGACGGTAGATCTGGGTGCCAGTCCAGGATGGACCTGAGAGGGCATGCAGGTTCCCTCATCTGGGGAAGGGTTCCGTCAGAAGTGAGGGCAGGCTCTGTCCAGCATATACTGAGACTGTAGCCGTGCCTTCTCGCCTGAACATGAGGTCCATCCCTGAAGGTAGACACCTCGTTTTACTGATTTTATCTCCCCTGAAACAGGGCCTGCCATAAAGTAGAAACAGAGTAGGTACTGTGGTTCTGTTTGTTGAATGAATAAGTAAACAAGAAAAATAGTATCATCCTCTTCTATCCTATACTTGTTGGCTCTAGTCAATTTCATCATTGCTTTTTAGTGCTTGGGCTCTGAGCTCGGATTTTGGGTTCAAATCCAGGCCTTGCCTCTGCCTCTTATTTGTTGTGTGATCTTGATTAAGCAAGTTAATGTCTCTGAACCTCTGTTTCTCTATCTTTAAAACAGGTATAATAATAATGGTTTTTGCCACATAAGGTTGTCATGAGAATTGAACAATGTATCAGAGCACACAGTAAGAGTACTAGAAATGGAAGCAGTAATTAAACTCCCAATCCTTTCAGCTATGGGTCTTCCCATCACCTTGGATCTGTATACTGTTAACCTTCCTGTGCTTATTTCCATATACAAACCCCTCACTATCTCTTCTGGTCCTTAGAGCAGCCCCAGGAGGGAGGGAGGGTACAATAACACTGAGCTCATGGGAGAGTCTTTTCCAAGACCACACACAGTCAGTGGCCAAGCTGGGATCAGAATCCAGATGTCCTCACTCAAGTCCCTGTCCTCTTTCTTTCTCCTGTGTCAGAGTCCAGGATACTCATCTTGCTGCCTCTCAGGTCTGCTGGACCAGTGAAGTGAGATGGACGAAGCTGGGGCTGGTGGGCTGCAGTGGGAGAGGCAAGGGGCCCTGGGGATGCTTCAGTCCAGATGTGGGAGGCGAGGAGCTGAGGTTACTGCTGGTTGTTCCCCCCCTGCCCCACTCCCAGTTTCCTGCTCACAGGCTCTTCCTGTTTTGCTGTGAACTCCAGTTCCCATGGGCTCCACATGAAAGCACAGAAGGACAGGGGGCCAGGGCAGGCAGCCAGAGGCACCGAGACAGAGATGAACAGGACACCAGGGAAGAGGAGAAGAGAGGGAGTAGGGAAAGAGTGGACATGGGGTGTGGGGGAACAGGACGGGAGAAGGACAGGGAAAACAGAAATAGAAAGGAGCTTGGTGAAAGATGGGAGGAAGCACAGGGTGGGGCGGGAGGAACAGGCGGGAGGAACAAGCGGAGGTTAGGGAGCAAAACTTGAGAAGACAGCAGGCTGGATGGTGTTGCAAAATCTGTCCATGTATTCATTTTCACATTTCAGAAAAGCCCCTCTGACACCCCCATCTCAAAGTTCTGCCTCCAGCTTTTGCTCTTGTTCCCTCTCATCACAAGGTCATCCCCTCACGAGGCCCCCACCCTGGTCCGGGCATCTCTGAGTCATGAGCACAAGGCTCTCCATTCCTCTTGCTTATGTTCCCTCCCTGATTTTCACAAGGCCCCAGCTGTCCTGGGAAAGTAAAAACCAGGGACCGTAGCCCCTGGGAAACTAGAACTGTCCTGTCTTAGCACCCACATCATCGCTCCAGCTCCCTCCTCCACCTTTCCCCATCCCCAGAAGCTCCAGCACAGAGGCAGAGTCAGCGATGTCACTGAAACACTTGGTTCAAGGAACTTGGGATGGAACATTGGTCTGGGGTCTGATGATCTATATTCTGGGAGTTGGGAGAAGACCCATTCACTCCTGATCCTCAACTCCCTCTCGTGACACCCTAGTCTCCCCACAGGCCAGGACCCAGCACCACACACAAGCCGCATCGGGAGCCCTCTGACCCAGGCTAGAGCCAGTTGCTGAACAAGCAGGTTAGGGCGCCATCTCCCCGACACAAGGGATTCAGCCTCAGCCTAATCTCAAGTAAGGGAGGAGGAAGCATTACTGCCAGAGTTACCCCTTCAGGTTATGGGGGTTCAGGAGCCTCCCCCACATGAAGATGGGAAGGGAGAGCAAAAGGGGTGAAGACCAAAACCTGTTGGTGGTATCTCCACAAAGGTTCTGGAGATGAATGACTGGGACTTCTTCCCCAAACCAGGGCAAGTAGTCAGGTGATCTGCAGTGGGAATCACATGTCTCACTTTGCCAGACAACCCCCCGGCCCCCACTGTGCAGTCCTACCAGCCCAATGGAGGTGTTAGGTGCAAAGCCTCCCAGTCCCACGGGGCCTTTCCTATGTTTTCTTGGCTCCTAGAAGAGGCAACATGCCTGGGAACTCCTTTTAGGGTCTTCCAGGTCACATTTCTGACCCCCAGAACCTCCAGAGGCTTCTCCTTGCAGCAAAGGGAATCTTGAAGCAAAGACAGGAGCATTCACCAGCCCACAGTTATATGCACTACTGGATGGCACTCCCATGAGGCAGGCCACAAGGTGCAGTTTGCAGGGATGGACTGGGGCAACTGCTTCTTGCTGCCTCCATCACCATTCTGGAAGGCTGCACAGTGTGGGGGTCATCTTGCATGCTGCTCAAGTGACTTCTCCCCAGCCTCCCAATCACAGGAGAGAGAAGAACCCAGGAATTCCTGCTTCCCAGGTCTATGAGTTCAGAGATGATATAGACAGCAGAAAGAAGAAAAGTAACATTTATTAGGCCCTACTACATACATTTATCTTTACATGTATTATTTTATTTCTCCTCATATATAATCCTAGAAGAGAATACTAGCAAGGGGTCAAATATCAAATCTGAATACAAGTATAGCTGACTCAAAAGCTCAAACTCAAACAAAAAATGACCACCTCACTCCATTACACAAAACTGCCCTCCCAGATAGGAAATATAGTCCACTCACCTGGATTTAGGTTCGCTTCTGCCAACACAGGGTGCAGCAGTGGTTCCGAAACCTGGCCTTATTTTCAGAGGTTCTGATTTATTTGGTCTGAGGTATGCCCATGTATCCATCTATCTAACTATCCATCTACACATCTATTCTTTTTGCATCTGTAGTTAGGAACCAAGGTGTGGGGACCACAGAATCATCTGGCAGAAAACATGCAGAAGCTGGGGGTCAAGAAACCAGGGCTCAGCTCTTGGCTCTACCATGTACTTGTGGTGTAATCCTTACCCTTCCTGGGTTTATTTCTCACCATAAAAAATGAAATAATATCTTCTCCATCAATCCTTCCTACATCGGATGCTTGCAGGCACAACGAATATAGAAATACTTGAACAAGTGGGAAGAAAAGCAAAAGATGAATTTAAGGGATTTTTGTTCTACTTGCCAAAATTTAATAAGCCCAGGATTTACATTCTGAAATCACAATGGTCTGGCTAGTTTGCAAGGAGAGTAAGGGGCATATTAAAACAAAACACTCAAAAAGTCCCACTAATATGCAGAATTTTGCCAATTAGCCATGTCCCATTCAACCCCACCAATGTGAAAAGGTTTCCTTTGCTAGAAATCTCTTAATTGAAAGTATTTTGGGGCCACTGAATACAGTTAAGCAATGCAGTTTGAGTAGCCTGTGAGAAATAACCCATTTTAAGGGCTACTTGACTGGAAATCAGAAAACTTGAGTTTTAATCCATTCTCCTAAACTCTGTGAACTTGGACAAGTCACTTCCTCTCTCTGGGTTTGTTTTCTTATCTGTGAATTAAGGGGACTAGGTTAGATCAAGGATTCAGAGATGCTGATTTATGAAGCCTATGAATGGTCTTCATGAACCTCCTGGGATTGTATGCAAAATTCCATTTGTGTGTGTCGACATTTTTCTGGAGGAGAGGGGACTAAATTTTCATCTGATTCATAAAGGAGCCTGTAACAAAGAAGAAGTACAATTCTGCAGCCCGTGGAAGGACAACCACATTCATAGAAAGACAGACAAAATGAAAAGGCAGAGGACTTTGTACCAGATGAAGGAACAAGATAAAACCCCAGAAAAACAACTAAATGAAGTGGAGATAGGCAACCTTCCAGAAAAAGAATTCAGAATAATGATAGTGAAGATGATCCAGGACCTCGGAAAAAGAATGGAGGCAAAGATCGAGAAGATGCAAGAAATGTCTAACAAAGACCTAGAAGAATTAAAGAACAAACACCTAGAAGAATTAAAGAACAAACAAACAGAGATGAACAATACAATAACTGAAAGGAAAAATACACTAGAAGGAATCAACAGCAGAATAACTGAGGCAGAGAACAGATAAGTGACCTGGAAGACAGAATGGTGGAATTCACTGCCACGGAACAGAAGAAAAAAGAATGAAAAGAAATAAAGACAGCCTAAGAGACCTCTGGGACAACATTAAATGCAAAAACATTCACAGTATAGGGGTCCCAGAAGGAGACGAGAGAGAGAAAGGACCTGAGAAAATATTTGAAGAGATTATAGTTGAAAACTTCCCTAACATGGGAAAGGAAATAGCCACCCAAGTCCAGGAAGCGCAGAGAGTCCCAGGCAGGATAAACCCAAGGAGAAACATGCTGAGACACACAGTAATCAAATTGACAAAAATTAAAGACAAAGAAAAATTATTAAAAGCAACAAGGGAAAAATGACAAATAACATACAAGGGAACTCCCATAAGGTTAACAGCTGATTTCTCAGCAGAAATTCTACAAGCCAGAAGGCAGTGGCACGAAATATTTAAAGTGGGGCTTCCCTGGTGGCACAGTGGTTGAGAATCTGCCTGCCAATGCAGGGGACACGGGTTCGAGCCCTGGTCTGGGAGGATCCCACATGCCGCGGAGCAACTAAGCCCGTGAGCCACAATTGCTGAGCCTGCGCGTCTGGAGCCTATGCTCTGCAACAAGAGAGGCCGCGACAGTGAGAGGCCCGCGCACCGCGATGAAGAGTGGCCCCCGCTTGCCGCAACTAGAGAAAGCCCTCGCACAGAAACGAAGACCCAACACAGCCATAAATAAATAAATAAAATAAAATATTAAAAAAAAAAAAATTAAAGTGATGAAAGGGAAGAACCTACAACCAAGATTACCCTACCTGGCAAGGATCTCATTCAGATTCAAAGGAGAAATCAAAAGCTTTACAGACAAGCAAAAGCTAAGAGAATTCAGCACCACCAAACCAGCTCTACAACAAATGCTAAAGGAACTTCTCTAACTGGGAAACACAAGAAAAGGATCTACAAAAAGAAACCCAAAACAATTAAGAAAATGGTAATAGGAACATACATATCGATAATTACCTTAAACGTGAATGGATTAAATGCTCCAACCAAAAGACACAGGCGCACTGAATGGATACAAAAACAAGACCCATATATATGCTGCCTACAAGAGACCCACTTCAGACCTAGGGACACATACAGACTGAAAGTGAGAGGATGGAAAAAGATATTCCATGCAAATGGAAATTAAAAGAAAGCTGGAGTAGCAATACTCATATCAGATAAAATAGACTTTAAAATAAAGAATGTTACAAGAGACAAGGAAGGACACTACATAATGATCAAGGGATCAATCCAAGAAGAAGATATAACAATTATAAATATATACACACACAACATAGGAGCACCTCAGTACGTAAGGCAACTGCTAACAGCTATAAAAGAGGAAATCGACAGTAACACATAATAGTGGGGGACTTTAACACCTCACTTACACCAATGGACAGATCTTCCAAGCAGAAAATTAGTAAGGAAACACAAGATTTAACTGACACAACAGACCAGACAGATTTAATTGATATTTATAGGACATTCCATCCAAAACCAGCAGATTACACTTTCTTCTCAAGTGCACCTGGAACATTCTCCAGGATAGATAACATCTTGGGTCACAAATCAAGCCTCAGTAAATTTAAGAAAACTGAAATCATATCAAGCATCTTTTCCAACCACAACGCTATGAGATTAGAAATCAATTACAGGGAAAAAAACCGTAAAAAATACAAACACATGGAGGCTAAACAATACGTTACTAAATAACCAAGAGATCACTGAGGAAATCAAAGAGGAAATCAAAAATTACCTAGAGACAAATTACAACGATCCAAAACCTATGGGATGCAGCAAAAGCAGTTCTAAGAGGGAAGTTTACAGCAATACAAGCTTACCTCAAGAAACAAGAAAAATCTCAAATAAACAATCTAAGCTTACACCTAAAGGAACTAGAGAAAGAAGAATAAACAAAACCCAAAGTTAGTAAAAGGAAAGAAATCATAAAGATAAGAGCAGAAATAAATGAAATAAAACAAAGAAAACAATAGCAAAGATCAATAAAACTAAAAGCTGGTTCTTTGAGGAGATAAACAAAATTGATAAACCTTTAGCCAGACTCATCAAGAAAAAGAGGGAGAGGACTCAAATCAATAAAATTAGAAATGAAAAAGGAGAAGTTACAATGGACACTGCAGAAATACAAAGCATCATAAGAGACTACTACAAGCAACTCTATGCCAATAAAATGGACAACCTGGAAGAAATGGACAAATTCTTACACAGGTATAACCTTCCAAGACTGAACCAGGAAGAAATAGAAAATATGAACAGACCAATCACAAGTAATGAAATTGAAACTGTGATTAAAAATCTTCCAACAAACAAAAGTCCAGGACCAGATGGCTTCACAGGCGAATTCTATCAAACATTTAGAGAAGAGCTAACACTCATCCTTCTCAAACTCTTCCAAAAATTTGCAGAGGAAGGAACACTCCCAAACTCATTCTATGAAGCCACCATCACCCTGCTACCAAAACCGGACAAAGATACTACAAAAAAAGAAAATTACAGACTAGTATCACTGATGAATATAGATGCAACAATCCTCAGCAAAATACTAGCAAGCAGAATCCAACAACACATTAAAAGCATCATACACCATGATCAAGTGGGATTTATCCCAGGGATGCAAGGATTCTTCAATATATGCAAATCATGTGATACACCATATTAACAAATTGAAGAATAAAAACCATATGATCATCTCAGTACATGCAGAAAAAGCTTTTGACAAAATTCAACACCCATTTATGATAAAAACTCTCCGGAAAGTGGGCATAGAGGGAACCTACCTCAACATAATAAAGGCCATATACGACAAACGCACAGCAAACATCATTCTCAATGGTGAAAAACTGAAAGCATTTCCTCTAAGATCAGGAACAAGATAAGGATGTCTACTCTCACCACTATTATTCAACATAGT
This sequence comes from Balaenoptera musculus, assembly GCF_009873245.2. NCBI lineage: Eukaryota > Metazoa > Chordata > Mammalia > Artiodactyla > Balaenopteridae > Balaenoptera > Balaenoptera musculus. The sequence goes on along the minus strand of NC_045792.1, from coordinate 96,255,219 downwards.
TTTTGAAGTCCTAGCCACGGCAATCAGAGAAGAAAAAGAAATAAAAGGAATACAAATTGGAAAAGAAGAAGTAAAACTGTCACTGTTTGCAGATGACATGATACTATACATAGAGAATCCTAAAGATGCCACCAGAAAACCACTAGAGCTAATCAATGAATTTGGTAAAGTTGCAGGATACAAAATTAATGCACAGAAATCTCTTGCATTCCTATACACTAACAACAAAAGATCAGAAAGAGAAATTAAGGAAACAATCCCATTCACTGCTGCAACAAAAAGAATAAAATACCTAGCAATAAACCTACCTAAGGAGGTAAAAGACCTGAAAAGGTACAAGACACTGATGAAAGAAATCAAAGTTGACACCAACAGATGGAGAGATATACCATGTCCTTGGATTGGAAAAATCAATATTGTGAAAATGACTATACTACCCAAAGCAATCTACAGATTCAATGCAATCCCTATAAAATTACCAATGGCATTTTTTACAGAACTAGAAAAAAAAAATCTTAAAATTTGTATGGAGACACAAAAGACCCCAAATAGCCAAAGGAGTCTTGAGGGAAAAAAACGGAGCTGGAAGAATCAGGCTCCCTGACTTCAGACTATACTACAAAGCTACAGTAATCAAGACAATATGATACTGGCACAAAAACAGAAATATAGATCAATGGAAAAGGATAGAAAGCCCAGAGATAAACCCATGCACCTATAGTCAACTTATCTATGACAAAGGAGGCAAGGATATACAATGGAGAAAAGACAGTCTCTTCAATAGGTGGTGCTGGGAAAGTGGACAGCTACATGTAAAAGAATGAAATTAGAACATTCCCTAACACCATACACACAAAAAAACTCAAAATGGATTAGAGACCTAAATGTAAGACCAGACACTATAAAACTCTTAGAGGAAAACACAGGAAGAACACTCTTTGACATAAATCACAGCAAGATCTTTTTTGATCCACCTCCTAGAGAAATGGAAATAAAAACAAAAATAAAGAAATGGGACCCAATGAAACTTAAAAGCTTTTGCAAAGCAAAGGAAACTACAATCAAAACAAAAAGACAGGAGGGCTTCCCCGGTGGCGCAGTGGTTGGAAGTCTGCCTGCTGGTGCAGGGGACACAGGTTCGAGCCCTGGTCTGGGAGGATCCCACATGCCGTGGAGCGGCTGGGCCCGTGAGCCACAGTTACTGAGCCTGCGAGTCTGGAGCCTGTGCTCTGCAACAAGAGAGGCCGCGATGGTGGGAGGCCCGCACACCGCGATGAAGAGTGGTCCCCGCTTGCCGCAACTAGAGAAAGCCCTCGCACAGAAACGAAGACCCAACACAGCCATAAATGAATGAATAAAAAAAAAAAAAAAAAAAAAAAAGACAAAAAGACAACCCTCAGAATGGGAAATATTTGCAAACGAATCAACAGACAAAGGATTAATCTCCAAAATATAAACAGCTTACGCAGCTCAATATTAAAAAAACAAACAACCCAATCAAAAAATGGGCAGAAGACCTAAGTAGACATTTCTCCAAAGAAGACATACAGATGGCCAAGAAGCACATGAAAAGCTGCTCAACATCACTAATTATTAGAGAAATGCAAATCAAAACTACAATGAGGTATCACCGCATACCAGTTAGAATGGGCATCATCAGAAAATCTACAAACAACAAATGCTGGAGAGGGAGTGGAGAAAAGGGAACCCTCCTGCACTGTTGGTGGGAATGTAAATTGATACAGCCACTATGGAGAACAGTACAGAGGTTCCTTAAAAAACTAAAACTAGAATTACCATATGACCCAGCAATCCCACTACTGGGAATATACCCAGAGAAAACCATAATTCAAAAAGACACATGCACCCCAATGTTCATTGCAGCACTATATTTACAATAGCCAGGTCACGGAAGCAACCTAAATGCCCATCAACAGATCAATGGATAAAGATGTGGTACATATATACAATGGAATATTACTCAGCCATAAAAAGGAACGAAATTGGGTCATTTGTTGAGATGTGGATGGATCTAGAGACTGTCATACAGAGTGAAGTAAGCCAGAAAGAGAAAAACAAATATCGTATATTAACGCATATACGTGGAACCTAGAAAAATGGTACAGATGAACCGGTTTGCAGGGTAGAAATAGAGACACAGATGTAGAGAACAAACGTATGGACACCAAGGGGGGAAAGTGGCGCGGATGGTGGTGGTGATGGTGTGATGAATTGCGAGACTGGGATTGACATACACACTAATATGTATAAAATAACTAATAAGAACCTGCTGTATAAAAAGTAAATAAAATTCAAAAAAAAAAGGGGGGGGGGCTTGTGACTAAATAAGCCTAACTTTTTGACTACCTAGTCTTCAGCTCTCAATTTCTATTCACTTCTCCATAACAATTCTGGAAGTAATGTTTAGATATATATAAATAATTCAATCTGGAGTCCTGGGGCAAGATACTGACCCTGCTTTCTTCCATATGTTCTGATCACGTTTTATTTCTCCAGTGATCTGAGGTGATTTGCTACTAGGGGGCAGATCTGAATCAAAGCATCCCAAGGGCCTATGATCTGACCTCCTGGAGCTGTGAGTCCCTCCAAGCTGAGTCACAAAGACCTGAAGCCAACTGGTTCCACCTGTATCCTAATGGTCACTGCCAAGAGGGCCTCTCTCTGATTCTGTGGAAACCCCACCTACTCCCACCGTACATGCTCCTTCCCTTTACCCCTATATATCTCCCCACTGGTCTGAAATTTCTCCCCTACGGATTCACTGCTTTGGTTTTGCAAAGTCTGAACATCCTGTGCAACCCAACTCCTTTGAGAAGAGGCATGACATCTTGATTCTAATTAACTAAAACTTGTAAGTGGACGGGTGGGGGGACAGGGAAAGGATTGGAAGGGGGAGTGAGAGGAGCCCTGAAGCTTTGCTCAGGAAATGAGCATTGGCTACACTGGGACCAACCTCAGGGACACAGGGAGTCCAAAGGGCTGTTAACACGCTGTGCCCTACACCCAAAACAAGACTTCTTCCGGGGAAGAGAGCCAGGGCCAAGGCTCAAATTCCACCCGAAGGAAGGGGTGTAGAGAAAGGCGCCCTAAACCACCCCTCGCCCCAATTCTGCACCCGCTCTCGCTCTACGTCAGGCCCGGCAGCATCCCGGCCCGAGGGGGTCGCTTGCTGTGCCGGCCACGGTCCGGCCCAATACAAGAGCCACCTTGGTATTTAGTCTCCGCGGGCAGAGGCAAAACCCACGCTCAGTGTTCTCTTTACCAAGACGAGGTCTCCAAGCCCTTTCTGCAGGGCGAGGTCGCGCTACATTCCCACGCTTCTCCGCCACCGCGGGATCGCGAACCTCCTACAGAAATTCCCTACCGGATTCCTCCTCCCACCATCCCTACTCCCCCTTTAACAAGATGGCGGCGAGAGCACTTCCGGCGTGTGTCCTTAAGGGTGCGTCCGGGCGGCTGCTGCAAGTGCCACTCAGCGGGTTCCAGCCTCTTTGCTGCACAGACTACAGCGGTGATGGCGGGCAGGCAGTTTGGCTGGAGCCGGGTGGCTCTTCTCCAGCTCTTTCTTGGTGTGAACCTGATGGTGATGCCACCTACCCAGGCCCGGCGTCTGCGTTTCGTTACCTTGGTAATGAGAGATGGGGTCGCCAAGGGCTCGCCAGTGCTAGGAGGGCACCGGCCTGCGGGTGGAGGGATGGGCGGGGCTTTGCTGGGGTCTGGGGTCTGGAGGAGGAGGAGGAGCTGGTTTAAGAGGAGACGACTGGTCTGCGGGGTTGGAGGCCAGGGTTCGCAGTTTTTGTGAAGCTCTGGGGTATTTGGGGGGGCAGGGTGTACAGAGTTCAGTATTAGAGGATAGGTCGGGTGAGTCTGCCTTGGGACGGGGATGTAGCTGAATGGTAAGAGGCTCGCGAAGAAAACCTTTGGTGATTTTTTTTTCCAGTTTCCCTCACCATCTGCATTGCTTTTATTTCTTTTCCTTTCCCACCTGTACTTTTGATTTTCCCAAGGTCTCCAGTGGCATTGCTTAGCCAAGTTAGAACCTCTGGAACCTGGAGGAAGTTACTGACTTCTGAGTTGGGGTCTTTTGCAGTTGGTAGAGTTAAGGCTTCCCAGAGGGAGTGACGGCTCCTTCTCAACATGGGGCAGAGTTTGGCTCTGTGTCCACATCGAGGGGACCCTTCTGACCTGTAGGCTAACCTTTTCTTTCCTCAGCTGTACCGACATGGAGACCGTTCGCCAGTGAAGACATACCCCAAGGACCCCTATCAGGAAGACGAATGGCCCCAGGGATTTGGTCAGCTAACCAAGGTGGGTCAGAAGCCAGCTCTCTCTCAGGATGAGCTGTAGAATGAGTGACCTCTAGAGCAGGCTGCAGAACTTGGGGCCTCACCAAACTGCTTTTTCCCATGTGGGTGCTGATTTTGACCACATTTCTTGATCTTACTTTCATCTGTGCCCAGATTAAAATGGGCATACATAATGCCATGCACAGTCGGCCACTTAATAAATGACTCCTGGGATCAGATTAACCCACTCCTACTTTCAGCCAGGAACTTGGAAAGCAACAGTAGCTAAGCCCTGTGGTAATCGTGAGCCATCCCTTCCCTCTGGGCCTCTTAACCCTTGGGTTTGCCCACAGGAGGGGATGCTACAGCACTGGGAGCTGGGCCAGGCTCTGCGACAGCGCTACCATGACTTCCTCAACACCTCTTACCACCGGCAAGAGGTAAGGCTGGGAGCTCTAGAGGCAAGGGAAATGGGAAGTGCTGTTCTCACCCTCTGCCCTCAGGGAGACTACGGGTGAGGCTGGGCACTCTGGCCTCCCTCCATGCATTTTTAGTTACAGCACAGCTACAGGACAAGACATCCAAGGGCTGTCTAGAGCAAAACCCTAGAGGCTGAGTTGCCCCTGCTTGGCTTGAAAATAGGCAAAAGTGATCAAGCATCCAAGCTGACTTATGGATCTGGCAAAGTAGTTTCTGACTCTGTGAAGTAACTCAGGCTTTCCATCCAAGACACTGAGTACCTATTATGGGGCAGGCACTATGCTAGCACTGCACATAATGGTGCACCATACAGATATGATCTTTGTCCCTAGATGTTGTTACTGTTTCCTTGAGGGCCAGCCCTATCCTGATCTTGCCCTTTCTCACAGCTTATTCCTCCCTTTTCACAAGCAAATATCTCTGTTCCTTATTTTATTTCCTCTCCTGGCCTCTAAGACAGTTATAAAGGGGGGTGTGATTGAAGACAGTTTCTGCCCTCAAGGACCCAGGCCTAGATAGGGAGATAGGTGTTGTAATAAACCAGGCAAGCAGACAGACCTGAGAGCCTTGTTGACTAAGCACTTTGGACTGGGAGGGGCATTTGAACTAGAGCCATTCCCACAGGAGTTCTTCACAGATGGGGGACAGCTACGCCCCCAGCTGAGTGGCCCTTGGCTGGGAAGAGGGATGGGGAAGGCCAGAGAGGGGGAGAGGGCCAGATGCATGGTGGATTTATAATTTGCTAGGTGACCATCAAGAACATGTCCTCCCCTGGAGCCCCAGTGAGGGGCCAGAGCTCCCCCACCCGGCTCCCACAGGTGAGACTTGTGTTGTCATCTCTGCAGGTTTATGTGCGAAGCACAGACTTTGACCGGACTCTCATGAGTGCTGAGGCCAACCTGGCTGGACTCTTCCCTCCTGATGGGATGCAGCGCTTTAACCCAAACATCTCTTGGCAGCCTATCCCCGTCCACACTGTGCCCATTGCCGAGGACAGGGTAAGACCAGCCAGCTCTTCCCTAGAGGTGGTGACAGGGACAATTCTGGCTGTTGGCCTGCTGATCCCCGACTCCTTCTCTGCCTCTGCTTCCCCACTTTGGTCTGCAGCTGCTCAAGTTCCCATTGGGCCCGTGTCCCCGTTTTGAACAGCTGCAGAACGAGACCCGACGGACACCGGAGTATCAGAATGAGAGTATTCAGAATGCAGTGAGTGGGGCTGAGGTGGAGGTCACCACACTGTCCTTTCCCCCAGGGCAGGACTGATCCCCTGATCCATTTTTCATAGCAATTTCTGGATATGGTGGCCAACGAGACAGGGCTTACGGACCTGACACTGGAGACCGTCTGGAATGTCTACGACACACTCTTCTGTGAGGTGAGCCGGCTCAGGGTCCCCGGTGTGACCGCTCTTCTCTCATACCTCGACAGGCCTAGGTGACCAGGCCAAGTAGAACACCGTGCCTGGACACCATGCTCACTGGGGAGGTCCAAGCAAGCCACCTCTTGTGAAACAAGGGAACTTCCCTCACGGGTGAAAAAGAACCTCAGAGTGGGAAATAGTTTATCAGTCGTCAGCAGTTCCTGCTTCTCTCCACCCAGAGCTCTCGTGGTATCTGACTCCATTCTGCTGAGTCACACTTCTCACTCCCAAGCCTCCTTTCCTGTTCCCTGCAGCCTCAACACCATCCACCGTGTCTCCTGGTTCCAGTCCCTCTGCCTCTCCTCTCCCTCCCCACACACACACACACACACACACACACACACACACACAGGTACTGTCCCGCGTGGGAAGACAGCTGCTCCTGGGAGAGGCTCTGGCCTAGGCTGGGGAGCTAACCTGCCTGCTGCCGTACACAGCAGACACACGGGCTGGTCCTGCCGCCCTGGGCCTCGCCCCAAACCATGCAGCGTCTGAGCCGGCTAAAGGACTTCAGCTTCCGCTTCCTCTTCGGGATCTACGAGCAGGCAGAGAAGGCCCGGCTGCAGGGGGGTGAGTGACAAAAGCAGCATGTCACTCCCCTGTCAGAACCCTACAGCATTAGACATCTGCTACTGGGGGCTTCTTACATGCTTACTTCTGTACCTGAAGTGTTCTCTGCTCTTTCAGAACCAGATCACCCTAGGTATCCCGTCAATCATCCAGTCTCCCCAGTTCTCCAGATACTTAGCACGTTTGTCACTGTGTGAGTGACCACAGTTAGGTTTTTGTGCTTTTCTGCCATTCATATCCTTAAGTTTCACCCATGTCAGAAGACCCTCCCTTCCCTCAAATGACTTCCTACCTCCAGAGGACCACCGAGGGCCACTCCGAAAGGACGCTGAGAGTAACACACACGCTGAGCACCCAAGGGAGTGCCAGCTGCCAGACCTTTCCAACATCTTGAAAGTTTTCAGAGCCTGCACATGACAGAGTTCCCCTGGCCTGGAGCCCCCATCCTGTGTGCTCTGAAGCCATCTTAAGTTTATATTTATTCCCAACTGGAGTAATTCTTCAAACATGGGCAGGGCCTCGTAGCTCCTTTATAAATAAATGGGCAGGTTTCTGCATCTGTGGGAAATATAGATATCTTGTTTTATTTTGCTCCCTTCTGTAAATTTGGAAGTTCTTAGAGAGCAGGGGGTGCTGTAGAGTTTGCGTGGTTCCCCTGAATCTAAAGCGTTCTCTGTGCTGGTGATCAGACCCAGGACTGGCAGAGGGTGAGAGGACCTCAGATAGGTCTAGTCAGAAGACGGTGATGGCTGTAGCCACTGACACTGGGGACTGTCTCCTTCAGGAGTCCTGCTGGCTCAGATACGGAAGAACCTGACCCTGATGGCAACCACCTCCCAGCTCCCTAAGCTGCTGGTCTACTCTGCGGTAAGCTCCCACGGTCCCCAGTGTGCTGACGTCACGTAGGAGCTGGGTCTCTCCTCTCTTCAGCGCCTGGGGGTGTGGGGGGCAGTGCTGATGGGGAGCTCTTCTCTCTTACAGCACGACACCACCCTGGTTGCTCTGCAAATGGCGTTGGATGTCTACAATGGTGAACAAGCCCCCTACGCGTCCTGCCACATATTTGAACTGTACCAGGAAGATACCGGGTGAGTGGAGCTACGGGTCTGCCCTGAGGAGGGGCGCTCACGTGGGGACTGTGGGCAGCTCCCATCTTGTCTCCTATCAACCCTCAGGAATCTCTCCGTGGAAATGTACTTTCGGAATGAGAGTAACAAGGCCCCCTGGCCACTGACCCTGCCTGGCTGCCCTCACCGCTGCCCGCTACAGGACTTCCTTCGCCTCACGGAGCCTGTTGTGCCCAAGGACTGGCAGCAGGAGTGCCGGCTGGCGAGCAGTCCTGCAGACACAGGTGAGCTGCTGCCTGCCTCCATGCTGGCCGTGTCCCAGAACAGCTTACAGTTCATATCCACAGGTCTCGAGAGAGCTGATGCACTTCCAGCCATCCTGTTGCAGGGATGGCAGTCCTTTAGCTGGCTCAGACACTGCATGGTTTGGGGCGAGGCCCATCCTATCCCTAGACAGTTAACTTCCCACCCTGAGAGGTACTCCTCGCCCTCAGGCGATGCCCCTCTTCTTATACTAAGAGAAAATAAAAGCAACTGGGGGAGAACTGTCTTGTCCTCCCACCACCAGGTGTTCCGGCTTACTCGCTGGTACAAGCCACCACTTGGAGCCAGCCTTTCCACTTACACTCTGGGTCCATCTCTTCTCACCTCCACACGGACCCCGCTGCTCAGTGTTACCGCTCTACTGGATCAGTGTCATCTCAAAGCCTAACAAAAACCTCTTTGGCCCACGTCCTTCTCCAGCTGCCACTCCCTCTCTCCCCTTTTCGGGTGTAATCCTTCAAAGGGTTGCCTAGACTCTGGTGTCACTGCCTCACTGCCCATTCTCTCAGACTCACACTGGACAGTCTTATGTCACCTGCCACTCCATGGAAGCCACTCTTGTCAAGGACCAATGACCTCCTCTTACCAAAGCTAGTGACCAATTCTTAGTCAGCTTCTCTCACCTCTCAGCAGCATTACCGAATCGATCACTCCTTCCTTAAACACTTTCTTGGCTTCTCTGGTTTTTCTCCTAACTCATAGGCAGCTTCCTTTACTAGCTCCTCCTCCCCACTAACCAGTGGATGGCCCGGGGCTCAGCCTCGCTCTTTCCCCATCCATGCCTGCTCCCAAGGTGAGCTTACCCAGCCTTATAGCCTTATATACCATCTCCATGCCAAGTTCTGTCTTTTTATGACTCACAGATTCATGACCTCTTCTCTGAGCTGCAGGTTCACATATCCAGCTGCTGACTTGAGGTCTCTACATGGATGTCAACTAAAGCATGTCACAGTTGAAGTCTAAATCCAAATGTTCAAAAATCAATCAATCAATCAATCCAAATGCTCTTCCCCCAAATCTGCTCTTCCTCCAGGCTTCCCCACCTTAGTAAATGCCGCATTAGCCACCTAGGTGCATAGCAGAACCCAAAGCGCTATCCTGAATACCCTCTTTCTCAGACCCCACCTCCAAACCACTAGCAGATCCTACCAGCCCAATCTTTAAAGTACACACTCTTGCTCCCTAGCCCAGTCTACCGTCATCTCTTGCCTGAAGTACTGAAAAACTTCCTAACGTTCTTTCTGATTCTGTTCTTGGCCCTACCACTGTTTCAGCGCAACAGAGTTAATTTTTTTAAAACATAAAACAGTTCACATCACTACCCTTCTCAGAATCTTCCAGTGGCTTCCCATTATATTTGGAATAAAACCCAAGTTCTTTACCATGGTCTCCAGGCCCTACTTGGTCTGGTCCTCCGCCCTCATCTCCGGTGCTCACATATTCTGCTCCAGCGATACTGACTTTCTTGCTGGCCCTAGAACATGCCGAGCTAATTCCCTTTTGCATTTGCTTCCCGTCCACCCACCTCCCTGCCTCCCCACCCCCCCCATCCCCCCATCCCCGGCCTCAGGACACTCTTCTCTCAGATCTTTGGTCTCAGTGACTCCAGGTCTCTGTTCAAATGGTCACTTTCTCAGTGACACCTTCCCTGACTGACCTACCTCTCCATCATTTCCCCCTTACCTTGCTTTGTTTCCCTTTATGGTATCTGCCACTAATCCATCATGTCTGTCATTTGCCTGTCATGGCATCTCCTCTCCTGGAATGTAAAATCTACAAGGGAGACTTTGTCTTGGCCACCTGTGACATCCCCATTGTGAGAAGAGCACCTGGCGTGCGTGTGGAATAAACACTGACGTGACCTTTCTCTCCCCGTCCCCGCCCCGTGCTCAGAGGTGACCGTGGCCTTGGCTGTATGTGGCTCCATCCTCTTCCTCCTCGTAGTGCTGCTCCTCACCGTCCTCTTCCGGACGCAGGCCCAGCCTCCTGGCTACCGCCACGTTCCAGACGGGGAGGATCACGCCTGACAACCACTCAGCCCCCTTCCCTCTGCCTCCTAGGGGAGGTGGGCTGGGCCTTGCTCCTGACTGTTGCTGCTCCCCAGCCCATGGACAGGAGACCCTGGGTTGGGCCTCCCTCTGATCACCCCAACCTAGATGAACAAGTGGGGCTCAGCTTGGCCCGTGGCACCTGTCACTCAGCATTCACGTGCCTGATGTTAACCAAGTACTGTGTTGGATGCTGGCTTTCTCCAAACAGGATTTGCCTCCTCCGTGCTCCCTTCTAAGGACCTGAAATGTAGATGAGTATTCAAGTTTCACTCAGGACCTAGGATAAAAAGACTGAAGGAGTTGCTGCTTGATCTGCTTTGCCTCTCCATCGAGCCCTGCTCACTCTCTCTTCCAACCCAGAGTCTTTGGCAAATGGCCCAGAGGACACAGTCCTGCCTCTCAGTGCTTATTTTAGTGGGAAAAACTGCACAACACTGGGGGTACAAACACTGGCCACCAAGGAACCAGATCACCCGAGAGCCAGCCAGCAAAGTTTTCCTTTGTCCAGCTGAAGCCACCATTAACTGGAGTCGGACACAGTGCTTCCAGCATCTTTGTCACCCCTGCACCTTGAGCAGGTCGGAAGGATGTGTGTACTTGGGAGGGAGTCGGGGGAGGTGGGGGGGGGTGAGCTGTGGTACAGAATCGTGAAACTACTATCCCTCTCATCTAGGCTGGGATCTCCTGGGATCTGCCAGGGATCTCCAGCTGGCAGGCTGTGAGCTGAACAGCTCCTGACTGTGGCCCAGAATGGGGCTGAGACAGCTTCCAGAGAATGAAGGTTTTGGACTCTCAGTGCTGTTCTCTGTGCCTTTTCTTCATTTTGGGGACCTGAGAAGCCCTTTGACCAGGTCAGTGCTGGAAGATCCACTCAGAAGCTCAGTTGGGTATGGTTTTATTGGCCATGTGAATAGTGAGCACAAATCGAAAACCACTACCTGATCCTCTGCCACTGCATGTCAGAGAGGAGAAAGAGAAGCTTGGCTCCAGGCTACATATAGCAAGGACCCTTGGGGCAGCTGGGGCGCCACCTCTGGAGTTTCTGGAGCTACGTCCAGAACAGCACATGCCGTGTCCCAGTCCCAGTGCCCCTGCGCCAACCCTAAGACTCGGATACCTCTGGCCCTTTAACACAAAGCCGCCTCTTCTCGCAGAACTTGTTCTCATGGGGCTCCAAGCCCTTGCTTGGCCCCCACCTTCATTAATGTCTTTCATTTCCGCTTCCCAGCTTCCTCCTGGCTCCAAATGAGAATGTGATAACCTAGGAGGAGTGAGACCAGTCTGACTCTTACCTTCCATTATCAGCCTCCGAAAACTTGGGGCTGGCGTGGGGAACCTAGGACTTGGTAAGGAGATACCAGGAAACTGGGCAGCAGCCAGGCACTGCTGTGACCAAGACAAAGCAAGAGGGATGGAGGGCCTAGGCCGAAGAGCCCGCTGTCCCCTGGTCATCATCTTTACTGACTACGACCCTAGGGTGAATGGAGCAGCACTAAGCTGAGGTTAGCCTGCCCTGAACCTTGGGGAGTAGGGTGGGCTTTACCAGCCTGAGATTCACTCACCCATCACAGAGGCCAGTGTGTCCCCCATGGGATTGAACTCATTGAGCTGCAGAGACAAGGGGATAAGCATGAGGAGGGAATGAAGGTACTGGGAGAAGGGCACATGAGGGTTAATTTCTGGTCGTTTTTGATCCAATAAGGTAGGGTGAATCCCTGCTTCCTCCCATTATTATTTGAGGGCCCAAGCCTCACCGACATGATACCAGAAGATTCTGGGTCATACAGCTGATACATCATCTTTCCTGAGCTTCCATCAAACACATCGATCGTCCTTAATTCATGGGAGGTACAACTTTTGAAATTAGGATCTGGGTATCGGCCCACGACAATGAGGTTGTACCGAGGATGCCAGGTTGCCTAGGAGATGGAGAGGCAGGTCACAAGAGTAAACGCAGAACACTGTCAAGAGGGACATCAGAAGTATCTTTGCCACTAACAACAATTGTTAATACAATTGCCCACAATTTAATAATGGAGATAAGACCCTACATGAAACAACAAGAATGGTTTTCAAGTGCGTGTGCATCTACCGTTGCAAATTTAAAATCCCCAGCTGGCCTCCCTGACCCTTAGGACACCTTCAGGCCTTCTCTCTCCTTTGCATTTCCTGAGATCATACCAACTGATAAATGTTTTAACATCAGCCCGACCCAGACATGAACCAAAGAGGTAAGCCTGCAACAAAGCGAAATGCCTCTGGTAACCAAAACCAAATAGGACTTAATAAGTTCTGAAGTAATCCCACTACTCTCCCTCCTCCATCAACGTCAATGAGTTGAGTAGAAAATGGCTAGTGACTGAGAAAGGGGAGGACACCTGTGTTCCTCAGATCACCCTGCTCAGAACAAATCTGGCAGTTATTGGGATGACAGAACTTGATGGGATTTTCCCAAGAAAGCTGTTCAAGGAAGTTCTGAAGGAGAAACGACATGGTTAGCAGGAAGGAAGAAGTGCTACCGGCAGTGACTTGGAAATAAGTCACAAACAAGTCACACCTGGGATGCTGTTGGTTGGGCTGGCTGGATACCAAGTGGGAGATAAGGAAGGAAGGATCAATGGGGAACACCAACTGCTAAAGGACCCTGATGTTACTGAGAGCTTGGATTTGATTTGAGGTACGTGGGGGCCACTCTACTACCAAGTAATCACTGTTTACTGAGTACTTACTAGGCGCTAAGCATGTTGCCACGTGCTTTAAGTATAAAGATTTATCCTCACAACCACCTTGTCAGTCAGATACTATTATTCGCTTTTTATAGACCAGGAAACTGGGATCCAAAATTTGAGTAATTTGCTCAAGGATTCTAACCCCAGGGGTGTCCGCCTGCCTGAACTATGCTATACTGACTAAAGAAGTACAGGCATGAGATCTGGAGGTCTGAAGAGGGACTATGGTTCTAGAAAAGAATATATACTGGTAAAGCAGAAGGACTGGCAAGAGTTCAGACTGCTTGGGGCATGAGCAGGAAAGAATCACAGGACTTGAAGACTGTAAGCCTTAGGGACTGAGGCTAGAGAAGCCGCTAATGAGGGCTAAGGTTAGCTTGCAGATCAGCTGCACACACAGGTAACTGAAACTAAGGGCAGAACAGAGGGTTAGGATCTCAGAAAGTGCCCAGAGTGAGATCTGGGCTGCGTGGAAAAAACTCAGGGAAATAAGCTTATCAAAGAGACATGAAGAAAACTCCGCAAAATGGGATCACAGAGCTGGACGAAAGGTGCAGAGGGAGCCAGAGAATAAGAGACTGCTTTGCGTCAGGGCAGGAAGGGGTCTAGCATTGAAGGCTTCTGGGTCTGCCCCATTCTCCCCACCCTGGTAGACCTGATCCATCCCACGATCACAGCTCCCTTCCCTCCATTACTTACCTTGATGGGTGTCAGGTGCTGGAAGTGGCGATGAGGGTGTGGGATCAGGCTTGGGGGGCAGTCCCACTGGGAGGCAGAGTAAACCCGGATCTCACTCTTCTGGTCAGTGGTCAGGAGCTGAGCACCGTCGGGACTGAAATGAGCTGGCAAAGTGAAAAGCCCCTGAGCTCGGGGAACCACGGGCCCCCTGTTGTCCTGGCCCTCACAGGCCTCTTGCAGGGGCACCCTCCCTCCCTCTCCTTTCTAGAGACAGGTGGAAGGGAGGTGAATCTGGGCTGCGAACAAAAACATCCTACAGGCTCAGCAGCTGATACGAGCAGCTAGAGTCAGAAAGGCTTCAGGACTTCAGCTTGGCCGATGCTATCAGGGGTATAAAGGTTTGGCCTAGTGGCTTCTACACTTTGAGGGAAAACCCCTGAAGCGGTCGGGTCAGCAGGGTCTGCAGGAAGGACGAGGTCTGGTATATCACACCTGCATTGACGGGATGCCTGTGCAGCAGCGAGTAGAGGAAGCTGGATTTCCCTCTAACCTGGCGCAGGTCCCAGATTTTCACTGTTTGATCTACGGAGGCTGTGGCCAGGAACCAATCACAGCACGGGTTCAGGGCCACGTGGGTCACTTTCTTTTTGTGCATTCTCAGATTCCAAAGCTGCAGAGAAGAGCTCGGTTCAAGTGGGGGGCGGGGCGCAGAACCGAGACTGGGGGTCAGGGAGGGAAGGGGAGGACCTGGGCTCCAGAGAACGCACCTCCCTGCCGTCCATGTTCAGCAGGATCACGTTACCCACGTTATCTCCTGTGACCACCACTCGGCTTTTGACAGACACATCCAGGCTGCAAAACCAGACGCTGGAGGGAGAGACTGTGCTGTAAGATTCTTGGGGACAGAGGCAAGTTCCATTTATTCACTGTTGCAGCTCACGTATATTAGACAGTCAATAAATATTTGTTGAATGAATGAATAACCTGTCATGGACTCCCAGTGAGGAGCACTCAGACTTGTCTACCATCCCCACAGAGGTTATGGGGGTGGTGGGGCTCAGAAACTTGTCCAGTTATTGCTGGGCCCAGGAGCCTCAGCTACTGAGAGTCCCTGAAGCAGCCAAACCCAGAGCCATAAGGCAGGTCCCCAGGCAGGCTCACCCCCTTCAGCCCTGGGTCCTGAGGAAGACTCGGGTATTGCTTTCTCCCTTCACTCTCCACCCTTCGGGCCAAAGGAGATGTGACACACCAAACAGGGACTGGCCAGCTCCGTTCCTCACAGCTGGCTAGAAAGGAACTTCTGCCCCCTTCTGAGCATTCAGGGGGAAAGGCACACACAACTCAGAAGCTGTATCTTGCTCTTTTGTCCCTCGGACTACATGATGTGAAGAGATGGGGTTGGAGGGTGCTTCAGGGATCCTGATGCCCAGCCAGGAGAGCTCAGATTCACATTTTTTCCCCTCAAATCCTTGCTACACTGCCTTTTGCATCCCTTGTAAACATCTTTCAGGGGGAGGGCTTCTTGTGGAAGAGTAAGTCCATTCTGTCACCTGTCCTACTGCTCCTGTATTTCTTACCCCTGTGGGGCAGCCCAGTACTAGTTAGACCCCCACACCCCCAAATAACTTAGGGAGCAGAGTCGTTATCTCTGGCTAGAAATCAAAGTGACAAGCATTTTGTAATTTCTCCAGCCACTTGCTCTTGGGGAGTCCAAAGTGCTTTACGGACATGATTATATCCATTTAAGCTTCCATCAAGGAACTGGTCAGGTCATTACATCCCAGTGAATGCAAGGAATGGAATCTTAAGTTCTTCATTCCTGCTCCAGGCTTTAAGTGGCTTTCTAGGCAAATGCCATGTTGACTTGTCCAGTGAGAATCAAGGTCTAGTCTAATACAGGAATGACTGACAGAAGAGTTGAAGCTTCCCATGCTGAGAAAAGCTGAAGCTCCAGAACCGCTCCCTGAAGCAGAAACCCACCTGGCCCAGAGTAAGGGCAGCTAAAGAAAAAGTCTGAGAAAGAGAGGGAAGCGTGGAAAGGAGCTAACACCTTTCCTTTCTTCCCTGTGCCAGGTTTGGGTAAAAGAAATGGGACCTGGATGCTCTCGCCAGAACTACACCGAGAGCCTAGAAGCCCTTTCCCCTCTGAGTTAAACTACTCACTTGCAGGTGCCTGAGCTGGTAAAAACTCGGAGAGTGTTGCCTTTAAAGTCTTGCAGCCTAGTTGTTCCCTCCATTGAGGAGGTGAAAAACTGGTTGGTATTGAGAGGGTTAAACTTCAGCCCAGTGATGCTCCCTCCAGCTCCAATCTAACACAAGGAAGAAAAAAGCCAGTGAGTGACAACGGCCCAGGAAGAGGACGAAGCCTGGGTGCACGTAACTCCGTTCAGACACAAGAGCCAGCCAGACCGCACTTGGGGCCAGGCCAGTTTAGATGCCTAGACAGTAGGATGCTCTCCACAGTACTCTCTGTTTCTTAAGGTTTTAGTTTTAATTTTATACTTTTTAATTAACATACAGTAAATTTGTTGTTTTTGGTATACAGTTCTATGAATTTTAACACATGTATAGATTTGAATAACCACCACCAAAATTAGGGTGCA
The DNA here is from genome assembly GCF_009873245.2 of Balaenoptera musculus. Taxonomy (NCBI): domain Eukaryota; kingdom Metazoa; phylum Chordata; class Mammalia; order Artiodactyla; family Balaenopteridae; genus Balaenoptera; species Balaenoptera musculus. Next base: position 96,238,990 of record NC_045792.1, on the reverse strand, counting down.
GGACAGTTGTGTCACTTCCCCAAAAATCCCTTGTGCTCTCCCACTGTAGTCCCATCCTCCCCCCCCGACTCCTATCCCCTGGCAACCGCTGATCCGTTCTCTATCACTATACAATAGTTTTGCCTTTGACAGACTCATATAAATGAATCATACGGTATGCAGCCTTTTGAGACTGGCTTCTTTCATTTCACTCAGTGTAATGCCCCTGAGTTTCATCCAACTTGCTGTCTGTATCTATAGTTCATCCCATTTTATTGCTGAGTATTCCATTGTGTGGATGTACCATAATCTGTTTATGATATAAGTGCTCTTTTCAGAAGAGCTTCAGCTTGGAACAGTGGCTGGGTTAGGAGGGCTGATGTCAGATCTGAGCTCCTTCCTGTTTTTTTCCAGACATCTCAGACAATGATGATGAAAATAATCATGATAACATCAGTAGCATAACCTTATTAAGTGCTTATTATATATCAAGCACTGTTTTAAGAACTTTACATCCTCAAGGCTCCTCCTCCACTTCTCCCGTATGCTGTTGCTATCCCAGCCTTAGTTCTACAAGGCCTCTTACACAACATCCACTTAACTCAATCAGCATACTAACTGGTACTTTCCATTCCCTCTATAAAACATTCTAACTGATGCCCATGGTTCACCAGACCCTTGCTGCTGTAAGATAATCTGCTCCCACTAGCTGAGTTCTATGCTTACGAAGGGTTAGTTGTGTTTGTTCTTAAACCTATATATGCCAGTTGTAGTTTGTACTGTAATCATGTAACTTAATTTACATGATGTGATTTATTAAACATTTAAACTTTAAACACTTAAAACATTTCATCAAACATGTAATTTAATTAAACTGATGAAATATGTGCAAAAAGAAAGACTATTGTTATTTCTATGAAATCCATACGAACACTTTGGAAAAACTAGATAAAAATGATTTGCTAAAAATAATAGTTGTTGAATTAAGCATGGGTGAGATACTTATAAACAATTAGGGTGGGAAACAGTAATAAAAATTTAAAAAGAATCTGCAATCAGATTGCTCCACAACTAATTTAAAATTATGTCTCTTCCGGGGAATGGAAACTAGACCCTATAAAAAAGGCATTATGGATATGGTTTATATAAGACCAGGTGAACCCTGATCAGTGAACACTTACTCCAAGAAAAGGACTGGCCCTATGTCAAAGCGTTAGTAATAAACACAAATGTAAACAGTTTAAGGTAAAACGCATGAGTGTTCTAGCAAGGGTGGGCTAAATGGTTATGACCAACTCTTGCACTTAGAAGGACTAACCAAACCTGGACAAAATATGAAAAAGAAATACGTTTGAGACTTCCAATTCCAGTGATGGTGGGTTAGCTGGTGTCAGGCCAACCTTCTGTCAAGAAAAACTAGAAAAGACAGATAAAATACACGTTTTCAAAGGAAAGTTTCTGAAGTCAAAGAAGAGCTATCAAGGCATCAAGGACCTGAAGTCCAGCCTCCTAGAGAGAAGAGAAGCAGAGAGGTAGGCCTGACATTTCGATGCTGCTTTTCCTCTTGAGGCGTATGCAGATAAGAAAGTGGTGACTGAGAAGCTGAGCAGAGGTTCTGTCAGTCTCAAGAGGGGCAAAAACTGGAGTTCAGACCTGTCAAGGAGGAGAGGTCTTGGAAAAAACCCAGCTTTCAGTTAGGATCCCCGAAACCCTAAAAATAAGAGCAAACTGGAAACAGACCATCCCTCACAAAGACTGAAGTCCAGATTCAAATCATTTCAATCGCTGATCAGATTAAGATGATCTGATTCCACCTGACCTGCCTGCCAGAGGAAAAAAATTCTTTCTGGAGGAAAATAACAGCACTCAAAACTTCAAATTATATCTCTACAAGTTTTTATGTGCAATATTTGGCATCAAATCTAAAATTATCCAGAATATCAAATAACCAATAACTAAGAGAAAAAACAACAGTTGAAAGACACTCACAGGAGATCCAGGTATTGGTGCTATTAGACACAGGCTTTAAAATAATTGTAATTAGTATACATTTAAAAAATAGACCTAATTTAAAAATGGACAAAGGGAATTCCCTCACGGTCCAGTGGTTAGGACTTGGCGCTTTCACTCCCGTGGCCCAGGGTTCAATCCCTGGTTGGGGAACTAAGATCTGGCAAGCTGCACAGTGCAGCCAAAAAAAAAAAAATGGACAAAGGATTTCAACAGACATTTCTCCAAAGAAGATATACAAATAGTGGCACATGAAAAGATGCTAAACATCATTAGTCATTAGGGAAATGCAAATCAAAACCACAATGAAATACTATTTCACACCCACTAGGATGGCTATAATCAAAAAGGCAATTACAAGTGTTGTAAGACAGCCTATGGAATAGGAGAAGATACTGCAAACTACATATCTGATCAGGGGTTAATATTAACAATATGTAAGGAACTTGGACAACTCAATAGCAAGAAAACAATCTGATTAAAAATGGGCAAAGGATTTGAATACACATTTTTCCAAAGGATACATACAAATGGCCAACAGGTATATGAAAAGATGCTCAACATCACTAATCATCAGGGAAATGCAAAACTACAGTGAGATATCACCTCACACCTGTTAGAATGACTATTATCAAAAAGATAAGCGATAAGTGCTGGCCAAGATGTGGAGAAAAGGGAACTCTTGAATACTGTTGATGGGAATGTAAATTGGTAGAGGCATTATGGAAAATAGTATGGAGGTTCCTCAAAAAATTAAAAATAGAACTACCATATGATCCAGTAATTCCATTTCTGGGTATATATCAAAAGGAAATGAAATCAGTTTCTCAAAGAGTTCTGTCCTCCTGTGTTCACTGCAGCATTATTCACAATTGCCAAGATAAACAACTAAAGTGTCTGCTGATGAATGAATGGATAAAGAAAATGTGGTGGGTGTGTGTGTGTGTATAATGGAATATTATTCAGCCTTAAAAAAAAGGAAATCCTGACATCTGCAACAACATGGATGAACATGGAGGACGTCAGACACAGAAAAACAAATACTGAATGATCTCACTTACATGTGCAATCTAAAAAAGTCAAACTCACAAAGGCAGAGAGTAGAATAGTGGTTGCCAGGGGCTGGGGTGGGGGGAGGCGAATGGGAAGATGTTTGTCAAAGGGTACAAAGTTTCAGTTATTCTTGAGATCTAATGTACAGCATGGTGACTATAGTTAATATACTGTACTGTATACTTGAAATTTTCTGAGTAGATAAGTGTTCTCAGCACGCATGCGTGCACGCACACACACAAAAAACTATGTAAGGTGATGGATGTTAATTAGCTTGATGGCGTAATCATTTCACAGTACATACATGTATTAAAACATCACGTGGTACACCTTAAATATGTACAATTTTTGTCAGTTAAGTGTTGGTGAGGATGTGGAGGAATTGAAGCCCTCCTACATTGCTGGTGGGAAAGTGAAATGGAGCAGTTGCTTTGGAAAACAGGCAATTCCTCAAAAAATTAAACATAAAGTTACCATATGACCCAGGAGATATATACACCAAGAGATATATACTCAAGAGAAATGAATATGTTGATGTAAAAACTTGTATGCAGACATTTATAGGAGCATATTCATAATGAAAGTTAAAAAAGCTAAAAATCAATGACTCAAGAAGCTGTAAAACAAACAAGAAGCTAAAACCAAAGAAAGTAAAAGAAAAAAAAAGAACAGAAATTAATGAAATAAACAAATACACTGTGGAAAGAATCAACAAAGCCAAAAGTTGGTTCCATGAAAAGACTAATATAATTAAATTGATAAATCCCTGGTGAGAATGACCAAACAAACAAGAAGGCACAAATAACCAATTTAATGAATGGAAAAGATTATCAATATAAATCTTAGACATTTTAAAAGATAATAAGAGGACATCATAAACAATCTTTTGCCAATAAATTTTAAAACTTAGAGGAAATCGTCAAATTCCTAGAAAAGTACAAACTTGCCAAACTGAAAGAAGATGAAAAAGAAAAATCTGAATACTCTGGTATCTATTAAAGAAATTGAGTCACAACTAAAAACTTTCTTGCAAAGTAAATTCCAGATCCTAATGGCTTCAGTGGTGAATGTACTAAATATTTAAGGAAGAAACAATCTTTTTTTTTTTTTTAAACTTTATTTTCAAACTATCTCAAACTCATAGAAGAGTTGCAAGAATAGCACAAAGAACTGTTTTTCTGGAACCATTTGATAATAAATTGCCAACATGATGTCCCATCACACTCAAATACTTTATTGTGTACTTCCTACAAGAATATTCTCTGACATAGCCACAGTAAAACCGTAAAACCACCAAAACTTAGTGGTATCTAAAGTAGTTCAAGCTCATAGAAGCAGAAAGTAGAACTGTGGTTGCCAAAGGCTGGAGGGAAGGGAAAATGGTGAACTGTTATTCAGTGGGCACAGTTTCAGTTTTACAAGATGAAAAAGTTCTAGAACTCTGTTGCAAAACAATGTGAATATAGTGTTAGTGCACTTAAAAATGGTTCAGATGATACATTTTATGTTATGTGCTTTTCCCACAGTTTTTAAAAGAAACAGTATCACTTGCTAGAAATATAACTGTAAAGGTAAAAGAGTGAAAAAAAAAACATTTAAATGAAAAAATCGACTATAATAAACCAAAACAAACAAAAAACAATCAGTGTAGTTTACCACATTAATAGAATAGAGGAAGAAAATCATTGCTGACCTCAAGAGACAAAAAAGTATTTGATGAAATTCAATTATCATTCATGATAAGAGCTTCTGGCAAACTACGAATAAAAGAGGAACTTACTTAATCTGATAAAAGGTATTTAAAAACAAGTTTTAAAAACAAACAAGCTCTTAGGTATATACACAAAAGAACTGAAAACAGTTCTAACAAAAACTTGTACATGAACATTCATGGCAGCTGAATCATAACAGCAAAAGGTAGAAACAATCCAAATGTCCATTAACAGATAAATGGCGTAACAAAATTTGGTGTATTCATACAATTGAATATTATTCAACTACAAAAAGGAATAAAGTGCTGATACATGCTATAACATGGATGAACCCTGAAAACATTATGCTAAGTGAAAGGAGTCACACCCCAAAGGACAAATATTTATTGTATGATTCCATTTATATGCAGTACCTAGAATAATCAAATTCAGAGACAGAAAACAGATTAGTAGGGCTGGGGGGGCGGTAATAGAGAGTCATTGTTTAATGGGTACAGAGTTTTATTTGGGGATGAAAAAGTTCTGGAGATGGATAGTGGTGATGGTTGCACAACAATGTAAATGTCTTAGTACCACTGAATTGTACACTTTAAAATGGTTAAAATGGTAATTTTCATGTATGTATATATTATCACAATAAAAAGTAGCAGAAACCTTATTTAATGACAAAAAATAAAAGCCTTCTATAATCAAGAACAAGACAAGGATGTCTGTTATAGCTAACATTCAACAAAGTAGCAGAGGTCTTAGCCAATGAAATAAGGCAAAAAAAGAAGTGAAAAAATGGTAAAGTAAGAAATCAAACTCATTTATTTGTAGATGACAAGACTGTGTAGGAAAAAAATTTAAATCCTCAGAGAAACTATTAAAATTAGTTAAGTATGAATTTCTACTTCCAGCTATGATGGAGTATCAGAAACCAGATATATCCTTCTGCCTTACACAACTAAAAAAAATGAAAAAATACATGAAATGAGTTTTCAGACATTGGGCAACAGGCAGCACAAGACAAGAGGGAAAGAAATGAGGTAGCCCTGCAATTGTCCCAGCTTACTGCTTGGAAAGAGTATCCAGGCTGCAGCACAGGGAGGGAGGACCCAAACAGCCTAATAGTCTCATTAAGCTGAGGTGACAATTTGGGAAAGCCAACAGGGCAAGAATTTGTGGGGGAAAATGCTGGAGGGGGAGATATACAGAGATAGCATTCTGAAGATTTTCAGAGGGGTCCCCTCAGGCCTTGGTAAATATTATTGGGTAAATGTGTATAAGGAAACTATATAAGGCTGAGGTAAAAACACCAGAAATGAATAGGAGAAATCCTCAGAACAGTCTGTATTCTCACCATCCAGAATGAAAAAATTCTTAATATACAGAACATTGAGTAGTCCTCAGAAGGGTACTGCCTCAGGGTGAGGTCAACTCACATCTAAACTATAGGCTGCCTTAGACCCATGCTAACTGGAGTAGGTTGAATAATGGTCCCCCAACATGTCCATGCCCTGATCCCTGGAACCTGTGAATATTACTTTAGATGACAAAGGGACCATTTTTAAAGCAGCCAAAAGAAGAAAAGAAAAATCACATGAAGAGGAACATAAGAATGAGAGCAGACTTTGCATCAGAAATTATCTGTAAAGTACTAAAAGAAAAAAAAATCCCATAAACCTAGAATTCTATACCCAGCAAAAATACCTTCAAAAAAAAAAAAAGGAGGGGGGGCAAAATAAAGACTTTCTCAGACAAACAAAAGGAAAAAATGCATCACCAACCAACCTACATTATAGGAAATGTTAAAGGAATCTCTTCAAGCAGAAAGAAAATGGAAAATGTTACCAAAAGGAAGTCTGGATCATACAAAGGAATGAAAAGCCCTGGAGATGGCAAATATGTGGGTAAATATTGAAGTTTTTTTCTCATTTAAAAAATATCTTGGGACTTCCCTGGGCCCAGTGGTAAAGAATCCACCTTCCAATGCAGGGGACACGGGTTCGATCCCTGGTCGGGGAACTAAGATTCCACATGCCACGGGGCAACTAAGCCCGTGCGCTGCAACTACAGAGCTCGTGCACCTCAACAAGAGAGCCCGCCTGCTGAAAACTAAAGGGCCCATGTGCTCTGGAGCCCACGCCTGAGCGCCACAATTAGAGAGAAGCCAATGCGCCACAAGAGAGCCCATGCCGCAATGAAAGATCTCGTGTGCCTCAACGAAGATCCCGCATGCCCCAATTAAGTCCTGATGCAGCCAAAAAAAAAATAATAATAATAATAAAGAAAGTAAATATTAAAAAAAAAGATTAAAAAAATATCTTTAGGGCTTCCCTGGTGGCGCAGTGGTTGAGAATCTGCCTGCTAATACAGGGGACACGGGTTCGAGCCCTGGTCTGGGAAGATCCCACATGCCGCGGAGCAACTAGGCCCGTGAGCCACAATTACTGAGCCTGCGCATCTGGAGCCTGTGCTCCGCAACGGGAGAGGCCGCGACAGTGAGAGGCCCGCGCACCGCGATGAAGAGTGGCCCCCGCTCGCCGCATCTAGAGAAAGCCCTCGCACAGAAACGAAGACCCAACACAGCCATAAATTAATTAATTAATTAATTAATTAAAAAAAAATCTTTAGGGACTTCCCTGGTGGTCCAGTGGCTAAGACTCCACGCTCCCAATGCAGGTGGCCTGGGTTCGATCCCTGGTCAGGGAACTAGATCACATGCTGCAACTAAGAGTTCGCATGCTGCAACTAAAGATCCCGCATACCGCAACAAAGATCCCTTGTGCCACAACTAAAACCCAGTACAGCCAAATAAATAAATAAATATTTTAAAAAATAAAAATAAATAAAAAATATCTTTAAAAGATACCTGCCCTGCAATCCAGCCATTCCACAACTAGGTATTTACTCGAGAAAAATGAAAACATACATCCACACAAAGACTTGTACATGAATGTTCATAGCAGCTTTATTTGCAACAGTCAATAACTGGAAAAAGTCCAAATGCCCTTCAACAGGTGAATGGATAAATAAACTGTGGTATATCAATACACTGGAAAACTACTCAGAAAGAAAAAAACTACTACTGATACAGGCAAAAATGTAGATGAATCTCAAATATTTATACTGCATGAAAGAAGCCAAAAAAAAAAGAGTATATATTGTATGGTGCCATTTATATAAAAGTCTTGAAAATGCAAATTTATCAATAGGGATAGAAAGTGGATCAATGGTTTTCAGGTGTCAGGACAGAGGGAAGAAAGGGATGGATTACCAAGGTGTGTGAGGAAACTTCGGGGGTGATGGATATGTTCATTATTTTAATCGTGGTGATGGTTTCATGGTTGTATACATATGTCAAAACTCATCAAATCGTACACTTTAAACATGTGCAATTTATCATATATTAGCTATATCTCAATAAAGATTTAACAAAAAACAAAAACAAAAAGATAATTGTGTAAAGCAAAAAAAAAAATGTAGGGTTTATAACATATGTAGAAGTAAAATGCAGGACAATGACAGAAGGGAGAAAACAGAAGTAAATATATAGTTGTAAAAGTCTTACAATTCACGTGAAGTGGTATAACATTATTTGAAGGTTCTCTCTTACATTAAAGATGTACATTGTGGGGAATTCCCTGGTGGTCCAGTGGTTAGGACTCCTCACTTTCACTGCCAAGGGCCCAGGTTCAATCCCTAGTCAGGGAACTAAGATCCCACAAGCTGTGTGGTCAAAAAAAAGAGATGTACATTATAAACCCAAGAACAACTACTAAAAGAGAGAAAAGAGAAAGGAAAAGAAGTGTAACTAATAATCCAATAGTGGAGATAAAATGGAATCATAAAAAGTACTCAACCAAAAAGAAGACAAGAAAAAAAGAAAAATGGAGCAAAGCAACGGGACAAATAGAAATACAAGATAACAGACTTAAACCCAATCATATTTATAATCATATTAAATGTAAATGGTCAAATGCTCCAATTAAAAGGTAGAGACTGTCAGATTGGTTTTTTTTTTTTTTTTTTGGCTGTGCCACCATGTGGCTTGTGGGATCTTAGTTCCCCAACCACGGATTGAACCCAGGCCCTCAGCAGTGAAAGCACCAAGTCTTAACCACTGGACTACCAGGGAATTTCCCACGGGTTAACTTTATTTTAAATGTAACTTTTTAAAAAATTACTGAGATATTGACATATAACACTGTATTAGTTTTAGGAGTCCTAACCACTGGACCACCAGGGAATTCCCAGATTGGACTTTTTTTTTACATGCTATCTACAGGAAACTCATTTTATATACAAATACACAAATACATTAAGAATAAAAGGATGAAAAAGGATATACAATGCAAATACTAATGATAAAAAAGCTGCAGTGGCTACATTAATATCAAACAAAGATTTCAGAACAAGAAATATTACCAGGGGTAAAGGGAGACATCTCACAATGACAAAGTTGTCAATTCATCAAAATGACATAATTTTAAATGTGTAAGCACCTAATAACAGAGTTTCCAAATGCTTGAAGCAAAAACTAAAGGAAAATAGACAGAACCACAGTTTTATAGTTGAAGATTCCAATATTCCTCTCTCAATAATTGATGAGACATAAAATCAATAAGGATACAGAACATTAAAAAAGATACAGAACATTTAAACAACACTATCAACCAACTTAACCTAACTGACATTTAGAGAATAATTCACCCCAAAACAGGGACTTCCCTGGCAATCCAGTGATTAAGACTCCATCCTTCCACTGCAGGTGGCATGGGTTCTATCCGTGGTCAGGGAACTAAGATCCCACATGCTGTGCAGTGCAGCCACAGGAAGAAAAAAAAAAAAATTCACCCCCAAACAGCAGAATACACATTTTTTTTCAAATGCATACGGAAAACTCACTAAGATAATCCATATGCTCAGCCAAAATACAAATAAAAAATATAAAATGACTGAAATCACATAAAATGTCTTTTGTTCGTAACAGCATTGAACTAGAAGTCAATAACAGGGAGATATCTCAACAATACCCAAATATTTGGAAATTAAACAAAATACTTCAGAATAACCCATAGGTCAAAGAAGAAATCATAAAGAATTTGGAAAATAATTTGAACTGAATGGAAACAAAAACACAACAAAATCTGTGAGATGCAGTTAAAGAAATAGAGGGAAATGTATAGCATTAAATGGTATATTAGAAAAGAAAGGTCTCAAATAAACAATTCAAGTTTCTATCTTAAGAAACCAGAAAAAGAAAAGCAAATTATACCCAAAGTAAGCATAGGAAAGAAAATAATACAACAAAAATCAACAAAAAAGAAAACAGAAAAACAACAGAGAAAAAAACCAATGAAACTAAAAGTTGGTTCTTTGAAAATATCAACAAAATTGATAATCCTCTAACAAGACTGATCAGGGGAAAAAAAAAGAGAAGACACAAATTACCAATATCAAGAAATATGAGAGAGGACATTACTACAGATCCTATGGATGTTAAAAGGATAAAAAGGGAATACTATGATCAACTTTACACCACTAAATTCAAAAACTTAGATAAAGTGGACAAATTACTTGAAAGAAACTACCAAGCTCCTTCAAGAAGAAATAGATAACCTAAATTGCCCTGTATCTATTAAGAAATTGAATATATAGTTAGAAACCCTCCAACAAAGAAAACTCCAGGCCCAGATGGCTTCACTAGTGAATCCTATGAAAAATTTAAGAAAGGAATAGTACCAATTCTACACAAATTATTCCAGAAAATTCAAGTGGAGGGAATACTTCCCAACTCTTTACATGAGGTCTACATTACCCTGATACCAAAACCAAAGGCATTACCAAAAAAAGGAAATAAGATACATATTTTTAAATTTTATTTATTTATTTTTGGCCATGCCCAGTAGCATGTGGGAACCTTAGTTCCCCGACCAGGGCTCGAACCCGTGCCTCCTGCAGTGGAAGCATGGAGTCTTAACCACTGGACCGCCAGGGAAGTCCAGGAAATAAGATATTTTTAAGTGGTCGTCATCTGGTACAAGATGACTAAACTAGGATATGATCTAATAAGTAAAATACAACAGATTCTAGGATAGAATATTTACATAAAAATATAAGTAGAAGAACGGGTGTGTATAACAGTATATACACGTACATAAAGATGCCCCAAATGGGGATTTCAGGTAATAGTTACTTTATTCTTTATACTTTTTTCTGTATTGCCTGAATTTCTTACAATGAGCACAGGTCATTTTTACAATGAGAATAAAATAATCTTCATTTTGAAAATGTAATACATGTCCCCTCGCCAAGGGCCTGAAAGATTAAGATCAGAGCCAAGGTCAGATGACTAAAGAAATGACAAAATGAAGCACTGCTGCTCCCTCAGTCACTGGTCTCAAATCAACTTTCTGCTGTCAGTTCCTGGGAGTAAAAGCAGACAGTTCTCCAGACCACATACCCTTCTCCTGCTACAACCTAGCTCCCTACTAGTCACAGAGTTCAAATGCCCAGACCAATCTCCACAACAGTGTGTAAGGAAACTTCACTTAAATGCACATCATAATAAAGGGTGATATAAACCAAAAGCAGCTTCAGCCTGACACAAGTTCAAAGCAGTTATCATTCCCCTTTTAGTCAGGAAACTCTTCCCTAGGACACTCTTAGGCTGTTTCTTAAATTTCTCTATTCCCATGTCCTGGATGCCTAGGAAAAAAACCAATCTCCTCCTGCCTGAGCTCTGGGTTCTGACTTCAACTTAAAGCTACCCCTCCTGGGGATCCCCTGTCTCACCAGCTGGGTAGACAGATCACCAAGTAATCCCCTGGCTGCCTTCCTCTGGGCTTCAGGCACTTATTTTCTTGAACACTGATGTCATACCTTGAATCCTAATCTTCAAGCCTGCCTAACCTGGCCTTTTCTGTTGAGCTGCTCTCCAAACCCCCCACTTAAAAGAACTCATCCTGGGTTTATCTTTGGCCTCTAAACCTGGGGTAGAAAAACAGTAAGCTAATGCAGAATCCAGTTCACAAATGTGTTTTGTTTAGCTACAGAGCATGTTCAATTTCATTTAGTTCCCAACATTAAAAACCAGGATATTTTAAATTGAAACCCTTGTGTACTGTTGGCTGGAATGTAAAATGGTACAGCCTCTATGGAAAACAGTATGGTGGTTCCTCAAAAAATGAAAAATAGAGTTACAATGTGATGCAGCAATTCCACTATGGGTATATAACCAAAAGAACTGAAAGCTGGGGCTCGAAGAGATATCTGTACAACCACGTTCACAGCAGCATTATTCACAAAAGCCAAAAGGTGGAAGCAACCCAAATGTCCATCAACAGATGAATGGATAAACAAAATGTGGTACATACATACAGTGGAATATTATTCAGCCTTAAAAGGGAAGAAAATTCTGACACATGCTGCAACATGGATAAAACTTGAGGACACTGTGCTAAGTGAAATAAGCCTGTCACAAAAGGACAAATACTATCTGATTCTGCGTGTATGAGATACTTAGTCAAAATCATAGAGACAGAAAGCAGAATGTGGTTGCCAGGGTCTGGAGGGAAGGAGGAATGGGGAATTAGTGTTTAATGGCTACACAGTTTCAGTTTTGCAAGATGAAAAAGTTCTGGAGACTGGTTACACAAGAATGTAAATGTACTTAAAGCCACTGAGCTGTACACTTAAAAATGGTTAAGATGGTAAATTTTATATGTGTTTCATTACAATTTTTAAAAGTCAGAACATTTCAGTCTTCATTTGAAAAAATCAGATCTGATACCTCAGGACCTAGATTCTCACCTGTCAACCATCTCCAATTTACCACTAACCACCATCCTACATCATTCTTTTATCTGTCTGGCTTCTTTAGGCATGTGAATTTGTGGCTCCTGCTCTAAACCCAGAGCGTCACCTTTCCACAGTATAGCCCTCCAATGTCAGTCCCCAGCTGGGCAAGCTAAGGGTCTTGTCTTTGGTGGAGGGGCCAATATCCTCACCCCTCAGCGACTGATGACAAACACTAGCACAATTAAGACCATCCCTAAAAAGCTGTCGGCCAAACCTTGCCCCAAACACACTCTGCCTTTCCTCCTTTTCTCTCCATTTAAATATTGTTCTTCCTCACTCCTCGCTCATCCATGAAACCTCTGTTGACTCTAATTCACAAGAGGTTCTTCCTTCTCTCATGTTCTGTAGCATTTAGCATCTGTACTGCTGTATTGTTAGTTATCTTGTAGGAAGACATCCCACCTATCCAGTTATACTCCAAGCCCCTCATTCATTCAACAAATACAAAGCAGCTATCTAGGCCAAACATTGTTTTAGGTACTGGGGATACAGTGGTAAATCAGAAAAACAAGGTCCCTGCCATCATGGAGCTTACCTTCCAGTGGGTAAAGACATACAAATAAGTAAAACATTTCAGATATTGATAAACATTGTGGGGGAAAAGTGAAGCAGGATAATGAGATAGGGAGTCATTAGTGATTAGGCAGAGTGGTCAGTAATAGCCTTTTTGAAGAAATATATTGAGCCGAGACCTGAATGATAAGAGGGAGCCAGCCATGAGAAAACCATGGGAAAGAGCACTCCAGTCAAAGGGAACAGCAAGTGCAAAGACTCAGTTTCAGGAATAGAAATAGCTAGTATGGCTAAAGCATAGGAAATGAGGAAAGACAGTAGTACAAGATGAGGTCAAGGAGGTAAGAAAGGGCTTAGATTCTAGGTGATTTACAAGGGTGATCAACATTTCATACTTTCTAATATTTTAAGGGCAGGTGTTCAATAAAGAGTTGAGTATCATCACCATTGACTCGTTTGAAAATACCCCCAGTTATTTTTGATCCCAATTATCTCCTTGTTACCGGATGACTTTTCATCCCTTCAACAAACACTTCTTCAGCACTAACGTCTGGCACAGGGAACTGCTCACCCCTTTAATGAAGGTGGGTTTGTCCTTTATGCCAAAGTTCCAGAGCAAGATATCTCCCCCTTTGGAACCCACAGCCAGGGTGCTGGGGTGAGTTGGGTGCCACGCCAGGGATGTGGCCCTCCTGTCAAAAGGGGCAGCCTTTTGGAATATCCGGTAAGAAGCCAGAGAGTTCAAAAAGGACTGCTGGAGACCCTGATACAGAGAGAAAAAAATTAAGTTGAATTAAAACATAAGGGTAAATTGCCAATCTCTGACTCCCGCATAGATAAGTGGGGTCAGGTCCTCCCACTAAAGGAAAAATAACTGCCTGACTCTGTGCATAAAAATATTTGCAATATACATGATCTCGTCATGGAAAGCAAGGAGGCAGGGTGCATTCCTGCTGGGACCCCCTACAGAATAGGACTTCTACATGGCTGAGTGCCCAGTAGGTACTTCTACATGGCTGAGTGCCCAGTAGTCACCAAGGTGGGGGTGATCTGACCACTCTGACGACCCACTGAACCAACCCAGCGTCTAATTTTGGACCATCCAGCAGTAAAAAAAAAAAAAAGGCACCATGCAAACCCTTGAGCTCTTCAGCCAGGAAACGCCTCACCTGCTGTAGTGATGGCCAGGCAGCTGTGCCCAGCTTATGCTGGTGGAGGGCCCTGACGATGCTGCATGGTGGCGGGACCCGCAGGCTAGCCAACCCCGCCCAAAGGCAGCCTGAGTCAAATCTTCTGCTAGGACCTGCCAAGCAGAACAGACACATATTTTCCGCTCCAATCTCACTCAAAGATTTTTCTGCTGAAACATCCCAGAAAGAAAGCCTTGTTGCTTCATTCGGCAAAGACAACCTCTCTTATCATCTCCTAAGGTTTTTCCACGTTCTGCTCAGTCTCACCCAGCACAACAAATAAATAGTGAGTAGGGATTCAGCCCCTTCCAAAAAACATTCCCCAAAATAGTACTTCTGAAGTGAAACTATGATCTTGCAGGGTTCCTGAGAACTGAGCCAAAGAAACACATGAGAACTGCAGAACTCTTCCCAGTTTGGGCTGGAAAACTAGTGATAGGGTTGGGTGACAATTTAAAAGTTATATATAAAGCACAATAAAAAGATTTTAGGACAGCATAGAAGTGACTTTTTGGGAAAAGCAGTTTCTTTAAATCCTATATTAAAATAATGTAGAGGTGACCAGTGGTTGGCCCTAAGTCCAATCTCTTCTTAAAAACAGCAGGATCCATAGGGTCTGGTGTGGCGCTAAACTCGCTAGGCTACTTTTGGGAAGGTAGATCCACCTAGAATAGGAATAAAGCAACTCTGGATTACCAACATGTATTTGAGGACCTGATCTCTATGAATCCCGCCTCGTGACAACCAATTCATTCTTCTCATGAACAAAAAAACACTTCATAAACAACCCCTGTCTTTTGAGTTCCCTACATTCCTTATAGCCCCAGGTTCAAGCCCCAATAAACCCCTAAGAATGAGTTTTCGAAGGAAGGAAGGAGGGAAATGGAGGGTTCCCGCAGTTAAACCAAGGGCATACAGCTAGCAGTCGTGACTAGAGAAATTAAGTACACACACCACTAGGCAAGGTAGGATTATCTTAAGCAGTCCTCAGTGTGTAAAAATTCTGGTACAAACAAGAAATTTGAAAAGTCCGTTGTGTCTGTTGTAATGGAGCTCATCTGCCTCTTCCTGTCACCTGAGGGAGGTTAAGCCCAAGCTCTAAGGTGTCAAAGGACCTGCAGACAAAATGCACAGCCTGAGGCGTTCAAAATTTGGGACAGCCTCGGGGACCCAGGCGCACCCATCCCCCACTCCAGCCTCCTGTGTGAGAACCCCAAATGGCGGAATTAATTAAAGCAGCAGGCGCAGGCAGTACCGGGGCCCTTCAAACAGAGCTTCTTGGCCTCGGGGTCCAGCTCCCGGGGGCTTCTGTTCCTCTTGCTCTTGGGGCGCACAACCACCTCGGGGGTCTTCTGGGTTTCTGGGCGTTTCCTGGGAGCCATGGCGTCCTCCGTGCGAAGGGGTACTATGCCTTATGCCGAGATCACCGAGGAAAGATTGAGAAGCTTCTGGGGAGAAACAAGGCGGGGACCAGAGAACCCGCTAAGCCACAGGTAGGCCAGCTAACCCAACTTCCCGCCAAACAGGCTCACCGAGAAGGCGGGGGCGCGCGCGGAGAGATGGGAAGTGTGTGAGGGGAGGGCCTCACCGCTCCCCAGAGAAAAGGGATACCGCCTACGTGTTGGCCCTGAGCTAGTCCAAGTCAGCTGACCTGCCAGAAATAAACATGGCCGTCGGTGCTCGGCCTCGCAACTTGAAGCCTCTTCAGACGCGGCGCTGCCAGGCCTCTGGGCCCCTCCCCCCGCCCCAGACCAATGCTAATCAAGGCTTCGGCTCCGCCTTCTCCACCTTCTAATTGGCGACCACGCCGTCTCGGGTTGTGTGATTGGCTGATCCGTACAGTTGCCGTGAGTAGGCTTTGTAGAAAGCAAGCCGCGTCCGGGCGGTGGAAACCGAGCAGTCTGCCTGCTGGCTTTGCGGTCGATGTCGATTGCTTATACTTCTCCAGCTTCGCCGAATCCCAGCGTCTCTGTGGAGAGTGGTTGAAAGTCGCAGCTTTTAATTAAAGTTTCCCCAAACCTGCTTAGTGTCCTCCTAAGGAGCAACCCGGGGCAGTGATGATGGGCCGGAGAGCGTGCGGCTAACTGCCCAGGCTGAGGTCTTGTGCCAAAGGCCATTGCAGTGAGCCTCATAGGCGTCCCACCCGGCCGGACAGGAGACAGTTCTGATGCACCCCGCTTTCTGCGTCGAGCCAGGCAGGAGATGGGGTTGGTAGGGAACTGCTGGTCTTTCCTTCCACCGGCTAAGTCAGGTGCCAGGTGCTTTGGGAGTGTGACAGGAGACAAAAATGCATTAATGGTAGATCCTGCATTCAAGGAGCTTTCAGACAGGTAGGGACGGAAGAGAGTGCCAAAAAAAATAACTCTTGGAAAGAAATGATTGCTCCAAAAGAAAAATCGGAAAAAGCTTTCTTGATGGGAAGATCAGCTCAGGGTGTAAGAAATGGCAGCCAGCGGGGGAAAGGGCAAGCTAATGGCTTCTCCCCTGCAGGCCTGTAGCTGTGTTTTCAGAGCTGTGATACAGAAGCAAGCTGCCCCCTCCCCCTTACTCAGACCAGCCATTCGTTTCACCTCAGCAGGCGCTCATTTCTGGGGGATCCTGAAGTATGAGAAACGGCCCTGCCCCTAGATGAGGTTTACAATCTACTAAGAAGAAAAATACATGTGAGGGCTTCCCTGGTGGTGCAGTGGTTAAGAATCTGACTGCCAATGCAAAGGACACGGGTTCGAGCCCTGGCCCGGGAGGATCCCACATGCCATGGAGCAACTAAGCCTGTGCGCCACAACTACTGAGCCTGTGCTCAGGAGCCCGTAAGCCACAACTACTGAGCCCACGTGCCACAGCTACTGAAGCCCGTGCACCTACAGCCTGTGCTCCACAACAAGAGAAGCCACTGCAATGAGAAACCCGCGGACTGCAACAAAGAGTAGCCCCCGCTCACCGCAACTAGAGAAAGCCCACGCACAGCAAGGACGACCCAACACAGCCAAAAATAAAAACAAATAAATAAATTTATTAAAAAAAATACATGTGAAACAAGTCAAACAATTCAAGATAGAACACAGTTGAGTACTAAATTGTGGTATGCCAACCAAGACTTTTAGATGCATTCAGAAAAGATAATCTAATGGAGAAAGTAGTATTTAGGAAAGCCTCATGGGGAAGATGGGGTTTTGTGGAGTTTGCTGGGGGACGGAGAATAGCATCCTAAGAGGAGAAACAGATTGATGAAAGTTAGGAATGGGTGGGGGTTATGAGAAAGAGAAAAGCAGCTCCTGGCATCTGGGTGCTGGCCTGCTATTATTAGCTAGACCTTAGTGTTGTGTAGAAATAATTTTGCAAAACATCAGCACAGACAAGGCCATTCTGTGACCATGATAGGTCAACACAAAAACATAATCGCTGATGTTTGAACACAGGCAAAAGTATGAACATTGTCCAAACCACAGAAATGGCCAAACATTCCCCTGTTATTTTGGCTAATATGAATGCCTGCAGATTCTTTGTTAATCACAGCTTTAGCTTTGCTTCATTCTTATTGATACCCAATCATAGAATCACCCCTGTTTCCTGACAGCCTCCAATACAGAGCAAAGCCCCACTTCTCTGATCCGTTATCCAAACCATCCAACACAAGCCAATCCTATTTTGTTTTTTGGGTTGTTTTGTTTTGTTTTTCTGGCTGCAACGCACAGCATGTGGGATCCTAGTTCCCCGACCAGGGAATTCAGGCCCCTGGCAGTGAGACCACGGAGTCCCAACCACTGGACTGCCAGGGAATTCCCTCCTATTTCTTTCTAATATCTTCTTCCAGAGATGTCCCACCCTTCTCCATGGTATGCATCCTCTGTTGCAATGAGCAATAGACCCAGAGTTCAACTACAGGAGTGTCCCTGATAGTATTTGGCTTGGGGGCATTTATAAGTAGGATAGGAGACAGCTTGAAGAGGAGAAAATTGACCACGTTAAGGATCTGGGCAAAATAAGAGAGGACAGATAAAGGGGGAGGTTGAATGGCAAGCAGAAGAATTCATTCTACTGACATTTATCAAAAACCTACACTGTTCCTGGCATTATTCCAGTCAAAAAGAATGCTGACTTTGCTGTACAGTAGAAATTAACACAACATTGTAAATCAACTATACTTCAATAAAATTAAAAAAAAAAAAGAATGCTGATATGAAAAATGTTCTTTTCCCCCATGGAGTGTGCCTTTTAACAGACAAGTAAACCTATAGCTACAGTATTGTGTGACAAGCTGGGTGAGAGAGGAAGCATTGGATTCATGTGGGGTGGGGGGGGTACAGAAAAGAGGACACTTTGAACTCAGCTTGGAGTGGGGTAAAGAAGGGGCAGTGTTGGGACTTCCCTGGCAGTCCAGCGGTTAAGACTCCTCACTCCCAATGTAGGGGACGCGGGTTTGATCCCTGGTTGGGGAACTAAGATTCCACATGCCATACGGGTGCAGCCAAAAAATTAAAAAAAAAAAAAAAACAACAGTCAAGGAAATGTTCCCAGAGAAGGTGACACTTAAGCTGAATCTTGAGAGAAGACTGAGGGAGGGGAGAGTGGAAGAACATTCCAGGCAAAAGGAGTAGAAAATGGAAAGGCAGGAGGGTTATAGCCGTTCATGAGCAAAGGAAATGTCCTGCTTAATGCCAGACTTTCCCACGATCCCTTTTTAGGATTGTGGAGTCTTCCATGGTGGATTAAAAAAAAACAAACAAACCACGTGTGAGCAGTGAAAACCTGCCTTGCACATACGAGTAAAGCGCTTTGCCTCAGGTTGTGTGTTGGGCCATTCTTACCCTGAGTTTTGCTGTTTCACTGCAAAGCAGCTGCTGAGGGACTTGACGTCATCCATTCCCATCTGATGAACCGTCGGGTGCAGGGTGGATAAAAGTACTTAATACATTTTTTTTGACACAGCTAATCTGATAATGAGGTGAATGGTGCAGTATTGCTCTGGTCTCATGCCACGGAGAGGCTGTGCCATGAAACCACGTTTATAGATGTTTTGGTTCTAACTGTGACACTACTTTTGACATAAGGCATCACAAGGCAATTCATTCAAAAGCTGCTGGTGATAACAAATCAAGGTCTCGTGTTTGCACTGGAAGCTGGGCAGACCATGAGCATGACCCTAAATAATGCCAGTTTCTTTGATCTGCAAAACAATATGTGGCTTAGGTGTTTTCTGGAACAAATACTATGGCACGGTGGAAAGAGCATTGTACTTAGACTGTGTATGTGATCTTGGAGTCATCATTTCACTTCTCTATGCCTTCGTTTCCTCATCATAAAATAAAGGGGAGGGAAGATGTGGTCTCTCAGATCCTTTCCAGTTTTAAAATCTGTGGTCCTGTGACTTGCTCTTAAAGCAGCAGAAACCAGTGACTGCTTTCAACTCTGGCCTCCCTGTGGGAAGTTTCCATCTAGTAGGAATTATTTTCCTGTTGCAGGCTGATACATGACTCTGATTCTGATCAAGCTGTCAATGGATCCAAACACTCCGCTGAGTCTGCAAAACCAACCATAATCCACACGGATGGTGTGTGCAGGCTTCCCACACACAGTTACTGCATGAAGTGGTTTGCAAATGACAGCCTCAAGGTTTCTGCAGCATTTGCAGGGAACTGAAGTTTAAATTCCTCCTAAAGGATTGGAAACAGACTGAATACAGCATCCAGAGTCCTTGTTGCTTGGCATCTCCAATACATATTTAACCGCCCCAATATGAATAGATTTGTAATAAAGCGAAATGAAAGCGTGCTTCCCACCCTCTGGGAACAGCATCAGTTTTCAAAAATATAATTTTGGGTAGCTTTGGAAGGGTCAAACAGCTGTGTAAATACCCCAAAACCCCACCTTCTGTCTCTGCTGTGTGGGATGAGGCACCATCCACACACTAAATCAATATCCTGTCATGAAATACCACTGGTGCAGGATGCCAGGAAACTTCTCTAGGAAGCCAGAGTTGCAGGGCAGTTGCCAGAGTGCTGAAATAATATACGAAAGTGCTTTGCAAACTGTAAAGTGTTCTACAAATAGAAGTTGTTATATAATCTCCTGGCAGCATGTTATTTACTGATAAGGTTTGATAAAGGTGGTGAAGAAGCTGTTCTCAAAGAGTTCTCACCAGTCACTAAGCCATCATGGAAAGAGTGGGGACCAGAGAATCAGAAACCAGGGGTTTGAGTTCTGGCAATGCCTTCTACTCACTCTTTTCATGCCAAAGGTCTCAAGGACTGTAAACATCCAAGTGGCAGAAATAAAAATGATTCTCTCTGTGGTACGGCCAAGCCAGTTCTCTATGAGCAGATGAGTCACAGGCTGGTGGGACCGGGAGAACTACATTTACATCACTTTACATTCCGCTCTTCCCACTCCCCTCTCCACTGCCCTGCTTTGGCTTCTGTCCCTAGGAGCCAATGTCCTGTTATTAGATCATTGTAACTTCAGCAGCATGTGACAAGAAGCTCGCCCAAGGAACCTCGGCTAACATTCTCCTTGTGGAGGAAGGTGGTGAGCCGCCCAGGTAGCTGTGGTTCTTATAGGTGAAGCCGATAGCCTCGGGAAGGGGGTGTTTCTTGGTACAGATTCACACTCAGTCTCCCCAACACTCCACACTCTGAGTGGGCATCATTGCCGGCGCGTTTACTGCAATTCCCCTTTGTGCTCAAATATCCCTGTGTCTAAAGGCCCCAGAGTCTGAGCATTTTGTCATAATTACAGGCAGTCGGGAAGAGCAAGGCACATTTGTGTTGGCAGCATTTAGGACGCTGATCCATTCCACAAAGAGGCACATTTGTGAAACCGGATGAAGAAAGACTCTGAAAGGCAGCCTGTTTTTTAAGCTCAAGAAGCATTTTACTAGATTTCCAAGGCCAGCAGCTGTGGCCTCCTCTAGCCTCTTGTGGTGGGTTGAATGATGGCCCCTGAAAAGATATATCCATATCCTAATCTCCAGAACCTGTGAATGATACCTTATTTAGAAAAACAGTCTTTGCAGATGTAGTTAAGGATTTTAAAATAAGGAGATCATCTTGGATTATCCAATTAGACCGTAAATCCAGTGGCAAGTGTCCTTAGAAGAGTGAGGCAGAGGGAGGTAAGTAAGACACAGAGACAGACACACAGAGAAGATGATGTGAAGAAAGAGGCAGAGACTGGAGTAATATGGCTGTCAACCAAGGGATGCCAAAGAAGCTACCAGATTGCCAGCAGCCAACAGCAGTCAGCAGAAGGGCAAGGAAAGATTCTCCCCCAGAGCCTCGGGAGGGAGTGTGGCCCTACCGACACTTTGGTTTTGGATCTTTGACCTCCAGAACCGTAAGAGAAGAAATTTCTGCTGTTTTAAGTCACCAGCTTGCTGTATTTGTTATGGCAGCTCTAGGATGCTAACACACTCAGTCTCTGCCATGGGTGCTCAGTATCACCAAGAGGGAAAAATCGTTGGCGAGCCCTCACATTCCCACTTCCTAGCTGTGTCCTAAAGCAGATCTGCACCTCTCTAAGTCTCTTTCCTCGTTTGTAAACTGGGAAGAATAAGTCCAACTGGACAGGGTTGTTACGAGGCTGAGGTGACCAAGTGCTGAGCAGCATGCCTGTGATTCCACAGATACGCCACAAACTTCCCCCGACCCCCTTTGTCCAGCCTCACCTCCGGCACAGAGCTCCCATTCTGAGGTTGAGCGGCACAGCTTCTACACCTTCTCCCAGGTCTCAGACTCATCAGTGAGATTCAGGATAGTGCCTGGCCCTGCCTTCTTGACACATTCTCAGATCAACATCTCAAACCTAAGCTGTCCAAAGTGAAGTCTGGGGACTTCCCTGTCGGTCCAGTGGTTAGGACTCTGTCCTTTCACTGCTGAGGGCCCAGGTTCAATCCCTGGTCGGGGAACTAAGATCCCACAAGCCCTGTGGTACGGCAAAAAAAAAAAAAAAAAAAAAAAGACAAAGTGAAGTCTGATCCTCCCCTCTTCTCCTGCCTCTTTCCCATTTCCCCCATCCCGGTAAACGACCTGTCTATGTAGGTACTCAAGCTGAAAACCAGGGAGTCATTTTTACTTTGTTTTAATCTATTTTTATTTTTCAACTTCTCATTTTGAAATAGTTTCAGACTTACAAAGAGTTGCAAAAAGGTTACATAGAATTTTTGTTTTAATGTTTATTTATTTATTTTGGCTGCGCTGGGTCTTAGTGGCGGCACGCAGGATCTTTAGTGGCAATATGTGGACTTCTTAGCTGTGGCATGCATACAGGATCTAGTTCCCCGACCAGGGGTTGAACCCCGAGCCCCCTGCATTGGGAACGCGGAGTCTTACCCACTGGACCACCAGGGAAGTCCGAACAAAGAATTTAAACATACTCTTCCCTAATTCCCCAAATGTTACATCATACAGAACCACAATACAATGATCAAGGTGAGGAAATGAACAGGAATGACACTATTACCTAAAGAACAAACTTTATTCAAATTTTGTCAAGTGCCCCACTAATGTCCTACTCTGAGTCCTCCAAACTCATGGGAGGGAGTCTTTTTTTTTTAATATTTATTTTATTTATCTATTTATTTATTTAGGCTGCACCAGGTGTTAGTGGTGGCACACGGGATCTTTGTCACGGCACACAGGATCTTTAGTTG
Source organism: Balaenoptera musculus (assembly GCF_009873245.2). Taxonomy (NCBI): domain Eukaryota; kingdom Metazoa; phylum Chordata; class Mammalia; order Artiodactyla; family Balaenopteridae; genus Balaenoptera; species Balaenoptera musculus. Next base: position 96,216,041 of record NC_045792.1, on the reverse strand, counting down.
CGGCATGCGGGATCTTTTAGTTGTGGCATGCAGGCTTCTTAGTTGCGGCATGCATGTGGGATCTAGTTCCCCGACCAGGGATCGAACCCCGGCCCCCGGCATTGGGAGCTTGGAGTCTTATCCACTGGACAACCAGCGAAGTCCCTAGAGGGTGTCATTTTGAAATGTCTCTCCCCCCTAACATCCACACTTGAGTAAATTGTACCGATTCTCTCCCCCGGATACTTCAGTCCATGCACTGAGCACCTCCACGGCTACCACCTAGAACAGGTCCCTATCATCTTGCACCTGATGACTACAGCAATCTCCTAATTGGTCTTCCTCTAATCCAGGAGTCGGCATAGTTTTTGTGTAAAGGGCTTGATAGTAGATATTTTAGGCTTTGCAGGCATGCAATCACCATTGCAACTACTCAGCTCTGCCACTGCAGTGCCAAAGCAGCCGTAGACAATTTGTAAGCAAGTGAGCGTGGCTGTGTGCTAATAAAACTTTATTGAAAATTTTAATTTCAATAAATAATTGAAATTATTGACACTGAAATTTGAATTCCTTAAAACCTTCACATAACACGTAGAGTATTCTTCTTCCTTTGATTCTTTTCAACCATTTAATGATGTAAAAACCATTCTTAGGGCTTCCCTGGTGGCACAGTGGTTAAGAATCCGCCTGCCAATGCAGGGGACACGGGTTCGAGCACTGGTCTGGGAAGATCCCACATGCTGTGGAGCAACTAAGCCCGTGCGCCACAACTGCTGAGCCTGCGAACCACAACTACTGAAGCCCGCACATCTAGATCCCGTGCTCCACAGCAAGAGAAGACACAGCAATGAGAAGCCCGTGCACCGCAACAAAGAGTAACCCCCGCTCGCCGCAACTAGAGAAAGCCCGCACGTAGCAACGAAGACCCAATGTGGCCAAAAATAAATAAATAAAGTAAATAAATTAAAAAAAAAAAGGATGACTTGTATCCTTCTTTAAAAAAAAATAAATAAATAAAAACCATTCTTAGCCTGTGGGTCATCCAGGCTACAGTTTGCTGATCCCCTGCTCTAATCCATTCCTCATACAACATCCAGAAAGACATTCAGGTCTCTCTTCTGCTTAAATTCTGCACTGAGAATAAAACAAAGCCTGCAGTGTCTGGGTGCTGCCTGCCCCTCTTTACCTCACCCTGGCCCTCTCACCCTCTCACTCACCACGCCCTATCCACTCTACCCTTCTTTCCCAGGTCAAGTTCCCATTTCAGAGACTTTGCACACATCAGTCCTACTGCCTGGAATCCTGCTTTCTAGGTTCCCTCTTTACTTAGCTAACTTCCATTTGTCTTTTGGGTCTTTTGGGCCCTTACGGGGTAGAGAAGCTTAAACTTCCTGAGAGAGATCTTCTCTGACCCTCTGCCAATTGAAATTATGTTCCCCTTGTTATTATTCTCTCGTAGCACTTATCTTTTTTATTACACTTTAAAACACATATCACAATTTGTAATTATGTACTCAGGCCTTTGACTTTAGTGGGAAACCCCACGGAGTCAGGGACCATGTCTGCTTTGTTTGCACTGGACCAAGCACCCAGCATCGTGTCTTGCATAGTGGGTGTTCCCTGAAAGTCAGCTAAATTAATGGATCCCCCACTAGAACTCCTCTTTCACCAAAAAGGAGGTCCCCAGTGGACTTCAGGGAAGGGCCCCAATGAACCAGGGCAGGCCTCCTGAGCAGAACCCTTGCCTGTGGAGCTGAAACATGGACTATGCAACCGTACCTTCCAAAGAATCTGCCCCGGGCAAATTCCTGACCCTGGAGAAACTTTCTCTACGGTCCCCGCTCTGAAACCTGCTACACATTTTCACTCTAATGCCATCCGTCTGCTGTTCTTCCTGTGTTCCAACCCAGAGACAGCCTCCCCCATTGAGGTTAACCCTTCTCAATAACTCGGACAAGTTTTCCCACCTGGGGTTGCCTGAGATCTGAAAAATATAGCTGTGGAATCAGAGTACTTTACTCAGCTGCCCATCTGGAATGCTGGGGCAATGTCCAGAGGCCACAGAGACAAACAGCAGCCTTCGGAGGAGATAAACCTTGCCTGCCGCCCTCTGCCTGCTCTAATCTACACTCTGAAGGGCTGCCAGAGTTATCTTTTAAAAGGATAAATCTGATCTAGTCACTTCCATTCATACTCCTCACTGTCTATAGGATAAAACCCAAACTCCTTAGCCCATCTTGCAAATCACCATTCAATCCCAACCCATCTTTCCAGCCACACCTTCCATCTGCCTCTACCCCATCCTGAACTCAATGTTCTAGATATTCTAGCCGGGAACTGTCCAATACAGTTGCCACTGGCCACACGTAGCGGATACATTTTTAATTAATTAAAATTAAATTTAATTTAAAATTCAGGGACTTCCCTGGTGGTCCAGTGGGTAAGACTCCACGCTCTCAATGCAGGGGGCCCGGGTTCGATCCCTGGTTGGGGAACTAGATCCCACATGCATGCCGCAGCTAAGAGTCTGCGTGCCACAACTAAGAAGTCCGCATGCTACAACTAAAGATCACGTATGCCGCAACGATGGTTCCGCGTGCCGGAAGTAAGACCTGGTGCAGCCAAAATAAATAAATAAATAAATAAAATAAATAAAAATAAATTAATAAAATTCAGTTCCTCAGTCACACTAGCCACATTTCAAGTGCTCAATAGCCACACGTGGCTAGTGGCTACCATATTGGATAGCACAGCTATAGAACGTTTTCATTAATGCAGAAAATTCTATTTGGACAGCACTGTTTCAGACAATAAGACCCATCACTATCTCCTAAAACAAAACTCTTTATTTTAATGATATATTTTACACAAAAGTACATACTCATTGTTAATTTTCAAACATTACAAAACTCTCCCTCACCAATTCTCTCTAGAGAGAATCACCAAAATCAGTTTGGTGTATAGTCTCTGGATATTTTGAGTGTTCTGCTTTTTCTTCAACAGTGTCTCAGAGGTTTTCATATAAGAGCACATCTCTACCTCCCCTGTGCTTTAGTTATATCCAAGAGCATGAATGGACTTTAGGTTATTCAACCATTGCCTTCCTTTTTAAAAAAATTAATTAATTAATTTTATTTTATTCATTTACTTTTTGGCTGTGTTGGGTCTTCGTTGTTTCACTCGGGCTTTCTCTAGTTGCCGCGAGCGGGGGCTACTCTTCGTTGGGGTGCGTGGGCTTCTCATTGCAGTGGCTTCTCTTGCTGTGGAGCACGGGCTCTAGGTGCACAGGCTTCAGTAGTTGCGGCTCGTGGGCTCTAGAGCACAGGCTCAGTAGTTGTGGTGCACGGGCTTAAGTTGCTCCAAGGCATGTGGGATCTTCCCGGACCAGGGATTGAACCTGTGTCCCCTGCACTGGCAGGCGGATTCTTAACCACTGCGCTACCCAGGAAGTCCCTCAACCATTGCCCTCTTGATGGACATTTGTTTCCAGTTTTTCCCTTATTGCAAACAATACTATATGCAAACATCCTTGTACCCTTTTCTGGACTTGTACATGTTTGTCTACGGTAGATACCGAAAAGTGGAATTGCTGGGTCACCAAGTCATATGCGAACACCTCTGGGGCTTGGCACACCCAGGTGCTCCCGCCTAGAATGCCTCTCCACATGACTAACTCCTGCTTATCAAGACCAGTCAAGTGTCATCACCTGGTGAAGAGTGGTCTCTTCTGCTTCTGTTTTCCCAGAGTACTTCCTGTCCATATTGTATCATTGTCATACCCTTAGGACTCTGCCTTATTTATCTTTGTATTCAACATCCAGCATAGGGCTTAGCATAAAGCAAAAATTTAAATGTTTTCTTAACTGGATGAATGAATGAATAAATAAACACATGAAGGTACAGTGGTTAGGACATTCCAGAAACTCAAGGTGAGCGAGTCTGTGAATGTTGTGAACTTGGGCTTTGGACCAACCTGCCACCTGGTGCCCCGGGCCAAGCTACTTCTGGGTTTCTGTCTATCCAGTTCTCTGACCTTGGGCATCTCATCTTGAACTCTGTTCAAGTTGGGTACCTCACTGATGGAGCCGTGTGAGTGTGTAGGGGCTCTGGCCGCAGAGCACAGAAATCTGAGCACCGGGGCAGCACTAGCATGGGGTTGGCTTTCCAAGGTCAGCTCTGTCTCCTTTCACCCTTGAAACAGCTCAGTATGCTCGGGTTTTTTTTTTTGTTTGTTTGTTTTTTCTCTCTCCCTACAGTACCTTAGGGGCAATTAAGATCAGCGGCAACATTTGTGCTCTCTGCCTCCAGATCTGAACCCAAGGGAAGCCAGATGTTTTCCACTCCACATTCCCTTCTCCTTGTGGTCTGATGAATAGCCCTGTTTTTTGAGTCTCTCTGTGGCCTGGCTTCCCTAGATCCCAGAGCCTGGCTTGCAGTCTTTATTTTTAATAGGGTTTTAATAGGTGGCTCCTGTAATTAATTTCATTCTTGTGTTTTCACACTTTCTCACCAGGTGCCTAAAGCCCCCAGGCACTTGGTGGGATGTTAACTGATTTTGAATAATACAAAACAGTATGGCTGTCATTAGATATTACCTCAGCTCCTCTCATTTGCAGTCGTTTTATAATCATTAATTGGCTGGGGCACATGCCCGTTTGGGAGGTCAGCCCAGTCACCTGTCATGTTTCATAGAGGTAGAAACAGAGATATGGAGAAAAGGGACTTGTCCAAGCCCCAACAGAGAGTGGGTGTTGAAACTTGTTTCAGAAGCTGCACCCTGAGAGCGCCAAGGCCAGGATCCACTACTCTGTTACGATTGGCCAAACGCGGCTTGTCTCGGGTGCCCCACAGGCGGTTTCACCCTCCCACAAGGACTGCGGAGCGAGTCAGCCCTCAGCGGCTAAAATTACCACCTGAAATTACCCGCCATTCTCTTCAGGGCCCCTTTCCATTTTACGAGCGGATTTATCTGCACAAAGAACGCGTCCGTGATTACTCCCGGATTTAGAAACTACATAGTTTTGCTATTTTTAAAGCCGCCGCTTACAAATCCGTGCACACGTACTCGCACTCCTCGGGGAGTGGGGGTGGGATGGGCTTGCGGGGAGTGAGGACGAAGAGTACGTGCTGGAAAGAGAACAGCGTGGCTCTTGGCTTCCCAGAGCGCCGCGCGGTCCCCTGGGGGCGCACTCCTCGGAGCGCGCGGCGGGGTTCGCAACCGCCAGCTATGTGCGCGGTCTAGACCCTCTGAGTGCCCCCGGCGTCGGACCGCGCAGACCTGCGCTCCCTCCCGCCTGCCAGGCGGAGGGCAAGACCGCCTGGTCACCGGGCCCAGGAGGGAGAGGGAGGGGCGGGGAGACCGAGCAGGTGGCGATTAGGTCAGCCTCAGAACATTCTTGGACCGCTCCAGTGGATATAAATAACCGATGGACAGGCTCCGAAAAATCCCGGGGTGGGGGGCAAGGGGGTGAGGAAGAGGGATTTATTAAGGGGCAGGGGAGTGGCATCGTGGCGATCTGCAAAGATCTACTAACAAAGGGGGTGGAGGGGCGAAGGGATTTAAGAATGAATCGTGGTACAAAATCTGGGAATAAGAACACGGAGGGGGAGGAGCTCGTGCCGTTCTGCCCCACCTCCACTACTTGTCTGCCCAGTCCTCAGAATGGGCCCTTGGATTGGAAAGGAGGGCTGTGCAAGGAAAGGGCACGGCTTTGGAGTCCCGACCCTGCCCGACTACAGATCCTGTGCAAGCTACTAAAGGTCACTGAGCCTCAGTTTTTGCATCTATACAATGGGACTCCTAATGCTTACAAGGGGATGGTTGTGAGCCTCGTGGGAGTTAAGAAAGGTGTGCTTAGCAAAAAGAGTAAGGCAGGGTAGCCCCCCAGGCCTCCCTCCAAAGGGATCCAGTGCAGGCCCGATCCCTTCGCGTTTCCACCGGTCTCCCAGGCTCTGCGGAGGCCGCGGAGGGGCAAAGCCGAAATCTGACTCCCTATAGCCACGCGGTGCCACCCTGGGGAGTCGGCCCTGGCGCTTCTCAGGCGGGAGCCGAGACCCCACGGCCCGAGCCCAGGGAAGCGCCGGTCGCTGCTATGCCGGCAGCCCCTGCCCCGGCCGCTGGCCGGTGGGGTTGCGGCCGCAGCAGCGAGGAGAGGGCGGGGCCGGGGGCTGGGCTTCCCGGGGGAGGGCCCGGCGCGCACCGGGAGGCGGCGGACCCGGCCCGGGAGCGGCAGGACTTGGGCCGGAGCGTGGCCGGACCCCCACCCGCCGAGGCTCCCAGGGAGGACGCGGTGAGTGCTGCCCGGGCGGGGCGGGGAGGCGGCGGCGGGAGCCGCGGCTCGAGCACGCCCTCTCCTCCTCCCGCTCCTGAAGTTTGCAATGGCAGTGACTCCCTCCCCGGGAGCCCCCGGCCACCGCGCTCTGCGGGAGGACAGCAAGAGCTGCCGCCGAGCCGAAGGGGTGTATTATCTGCGGCGCCGCGCACCGGGCGGGGACCTGCCGGGGAGAGGGAGGCGTCGGGGCTGGCGGGCCACACCATCTCCTGGGGCCCCTAAAAGGCCCCAATCCGCCCTGGGACCCCAGTAGGGGCCTTACTCCCCAGCGACCCCTCGCCCTTAGCAAAGGGCCCCAATTCCTGGGGCCGCAACCCCGGGCAACCGTCTGGAATTCAAGGCCGCACCGGCCAAGGCTGGGTGCGCCCCCTCCCCTCAGCGATGACCGGCTGGCCCCACCCCCGCCGAGACCAAGTTCAACAAGTTTGCCCAAGAAGTCCTAGCTAGAGCCTCCATGGCTAGGCCTGGCCCGGCCGCTCCGCGTGGGCTCCATGGGCTCCGGGTCGTGCAGCGCCGGGCCCGCAAGAGGGCCAGGTCGAAGGGAGCCGTCCTTAAGTGTTGAGGTTAGAGACGGCAGACCCCGGCCTCCGAGGTTTGGTGTGAGCGCTCCGGCTTTGGAGCGCGTCATCAGGGAGCAGGCACCTCAGGCAGCAGGTCGGGTTTCCAAAAGCGCCCCTTTGTTATGCCCCTCCCTGGCCCTGCCTCCTCTTCTTTCCCCGCGCCACCTCCTCCCCCAGCCTCCCGGGCCTCTCTGGCTGCTGGTTCCAGTCGCTCTTGCCCAAGTACCCCTCTCTGGACCAGTCGACCGGCCCCTTCTGTGCCTTCAAATCCTCGGGCTGCGGACAGATCGGGAGGGGCAGCTGGGAGAAGAGGTCCTGAGGCCAAGCCTGTGCCTCAGGACAGAGGATGGGCAGGGCAGGGCAGCAGTGCTCCCTCCCAGGGGCATGTCCCCGGCTCCTGGAAAGGGTGGGGGCTGGTCTAGTTGGGGGTACATACCAGCCTCAGGTAAGGGAGTGGGTTCTTCCCTGAACTCCAAGACTCCCTACCTTGGCTTAGAAAGCTGTGAGAAGACCCTGCCAAGCCCCAGAAGACTTGTCCCAGCCCAGTAGGTGCTGGCTCCCTGGGCTGGGAAGGTTCATTATCTGCTTTCTGAGCGCTTGCCTGTGGCGGAGCATGTTCTGGGGACCAATCTGGGTCTCTGCTGGGGTCAGGAGGCACAGGGTGCTGGCCCTTCTCCGCAGGGGCCAAGGCACAAGGCCCACCCCTGCTGCTAGGTCCCGTGGGGCAGTGGGGCCTGGCTGTGCCTGGGGCTTGGGCTTGTGTTTGCTCTGGGAGGCCGAAGGGAGCAGTGCCAGCCCTGCACACACAGCTTGCTCTGTTCTGGGGCCAGAGAGAGGGAACGGGTGGGGGGCAGCTCTCCCGGGAGCCAGGAGCACAGAGGCTGGAGCAGGCAGGGGGCCCAGGCCCCTGGATGCCTGACTGGGACAGCTCTGAGGCCCTGGGATTTACAGCTGCAGCTCGGTTTCTCTCCATCTGGTTGGCAAGTCCTTTCTGGGTAAGTGGGACAGCCTCAAGAGAAAGCAAGGGGAAGTGCTGAGGACCCTGGTGGGGCCAGCTGCCCTGCTCCTCTCCTGCTCCAGGCCCAGGCACCTCCACTGTAGGCCTGAGCTCTCCCTCCTGTTAGCTGAGTGGTGGAAGCCCACTCAGGCCATGCTTTCTCAAAGCTGCTCTAGCCAGTGGGTTTCCTGGTCTTCAGGTGGATGTCATTTGTTTTTTCATTCAGCTACTAACTCCAGTGCCTGCAGAAACACAAACTGGACCCTCAGGAAGTCTCTGCCAGTGACTGGGGACAGATCCTGTCCTGTAGTCACGACCCAGTGGGATATAAAGGGGTGAGAGAGGAGTGGGAGCTGGGGATGGAGGAATGGGCAGGGGGCTGGAGAAGGCGCCTCACTCTGAGTTTTGAAGGAAGGGGAGGGATTTATCAGTTTGGGGGGTGCTGTGATAGAGCCCTGCTTTGGGAGCAACAAGCACACCATCCTCCTGGGTCTGGCGGTGTCCCTTGGGCTTGCTCAGAAGAGGAAGTGATTTCCTTCTAGGGGCTTGAATTGATGCTGGGGACAGCTGAGACCCTGCCCAGAGACAGGAGGGGAGTGGCTGCATGCCACTGTGTCCTCTAGCCCCTGGGGGTGGTGGCTCTGGGGTTGGAATCTGCCTTGTCCTCCTCCGCAGTTCTGGAGCGCACTGTCATAAGTGGCTGGTCACCTGTCTGACACCCCGTGCTGCCCCATACTCTGGGCTTTTTGAGGGTGGGGCTGAGTTACTCATTATCCACGGAGCCCTTTGGGACCTCATAGTGGGTGCTGTGGAGCAGGATGAGTGTCCCTTGTGACTGCCGGGCCCCTCACATTTCTTGTTCATTGCCTGGTTTGAGTCTTGTACCAGCCCTGGCACAGAAGCAGACCAGGAGGCGGAATTTCCATCTTAGGAGGGAGCTGAAGCCCCTTAAGAGAGGACAGTATAATGCACTTGCTCAAGCTTCATGGCCAAGATAAGACTCGGGCCTCTTGGCTCCCAGTCTGCTCTTCCCAGCACGGGGAGCTACTGCAGTGTGGCTGGGCACCCTCTGACCTGGCCTGGTCTGGTAAAGGGTCGCCTTGTTCAAGGAGAGGCCACAGAGCCCTGGCTTGGGCAGGCGTCCTCTTGTCTCATCTGCGGTTGGGGCAGTGAGAGGCTCTCTGCCCACTACCCACCCCCGTCGGCCATGTAATCCCCAGCTGGACCATGTGACCCGACTAGCATTCTCCTGGTTGGAATCTGGCGCTTCTGACAGCAGTTGCTATATCGGGGGAGCTGGGCACCGCCCTGGACACTGTCAGCTCCACCCTCACCCCCTGCTTTGCTCTTGTTAGCTCCAAGGCAGAATCACAGTGGCAGCTTTGAGAGTTGGATACACCCAGGTCCCTGAAGTGAGCTCTAGGCCCCAGGTACATGGAGTGAGGTGGTGGGGAGGGCAGACCAGGGTGAGAGGAGAAGCTTTGAAACTTCCATCTTTGCCCCCACCCTGGGCCCTCCTGGGGACTTCCAGACCCCTGCCTGCTAAGTCCTGGCTTTTAACAGTTCCTTGGGTAGTGGGGATGGCAGTGGGGGGCAAAAGCCAGGGATAGGAGAGGGTCTTTTCCTATCCCCAAAAGTGTGTGTCTGGCTTCCCTGCTTACCCCTCTGCCCTCTACAGCTCTAACCGCCACCATTCCGTGCTGCGGGGACACCATGGCTCCAGAGGAAGATGCTGGAGGGGAGGCCCTAGAGGGCAGTTTCTGGGAGGTGAGCAGCTGGGTCCCAGGTTTGGGGGTGGCACGGAAATGCTCACCCCTCTCTGGGCCCAGTCATCTGTCCAAGGGAGGAGCCTAGCTGTCAGCCCCGGCCCTTGACGGGGGCTTCTCCCTGGTGACACCATCCTTCTCGTATCCTCCCCAGGCCGGCAACTACAGGCGGACGGTGCAGCGGGTGGAGGATGGGCATCGGCTGTGTGGGGACCTGGTCAGCTGCTTCCAGGAGCGCGCCCGCATCGAGAAGGCCTATGCCCAGCAGCTGGCCGAATGGGCCCGCAAGTGGAGGGGCTCCGTGGAGAAGGGTGAGCCTGTGCTTGGGCCTCACTGCGAGAAGAGGGCTGCCGAGGGTGGGGTGACCAGGCAAGGCAGCTTCTTTTTGCACCTCTCGTGGAAAAGTTCGAGGCCTCCACGTCTGCCTTCCCTTTAAAGCGAGACGATCCTCCTGGTTATTCTCACAGCTGTGCTGTTAGAGTTCCCAAAGTACCGTCATGAGTCATTTTGATATTTCTAACAACCCTATAATGGAGATGGTCTTCTTCTACCCATTTTTCAGAGGAGAATGTGGCAGTTCAGAGAGGCTAAGTGACTTGCCTGAAGTCACACAGCTAAGAAGAACTAAAGCTTGAGCCCAGGCCTTCTGACTCAGGAGCTTGAGATCTTTCCATCCAAACAAGCTGCCTTCCTTGGGGACGGACACTAGTTCTTCCCTCTGAGGCAATAGAGTATAGTGGATTATACCACAGACCTGGGTTTGAATTTCAGCTCCAATTGCAGCCGTAACGCTTTGGGCAATTAATTTCACTTCTCTGGGCTGCCTTTTTGCTTGTTCCATGTTGTTTGTGACACTGTCTTCACAATGGTGGATGAGACAAGGATCCAGTGAGATCTCGTCTGTCCAGGTACAGATTAGGTATTCAGTGAGCAGCAGCTGACATTATGTGTGGTTCATCTTTGCACTTCTGCTCCATGTCTGGCACCCAGAGCAGCACCCGACGAGAGGGGGTGGGCTCGCTGCAAGGGGCATCCCTGGCCCAGCCCAAGCCCCTTCCCTCCCCGCAGGCCCTCAGTACGGCACGCTGGAGAAGGCCTGGCATGCCTTCTTCACTGCGGCCGAGCGGCTGAGCGCCCTGCACCTGGAGGTGCGGGAGAAGCTGCAGGGCCAGGACAGCGAGCGGGTGCGCGCCTGGCAGCGGGGGGCCTTCCACCGGCCTGTGCTGGGCGGCTTCCGCGAGAGCCGGGCTGCCGAGGACGGCTTCCGCAAGGCCCAGAAGCCCTGGCTGAAGAGGCTGAAGGAGGTGAGCCTGGGCGGATGGGCAGCAGAGGCACACGCCTTCCTGGGTCGGCCTGGGGCTAGAGGGGGCCAGAGCGTGGCATGCAGGGTCCAGAGTGGTCCCTGTGTGTGTGCCAGGTCGAGGCTTCCAAGAAGAGCTACCACGCGGCCCGGAAGGAGGAGAAGACAGCCCAGACTCGGGAGAGCCACGCGAAGGCAGACAGCGCCGTCTCCCAGGAGCAGCTGCGGAAGCTGCAGGAGCGGGTGGAACGCTGCTCCAAGGAGTCCGAGAAGGTACTGGCTGAGGGACTGGGCCGGCCCAGGTCAGGGCTTCCTGAGTGCCTTTTCCCGTCCCCAGCAGTTGTATTGCTCTCATCCTCACCTGCCACCTTCTCTCCAGATTATCAGTTAAGGGAGGAACCTGAGAAAGATGATGCTTTACTCAGGAGAGAAATGGTGTGGTTTTGGGCACTGGGATAATCTTCGCAGTTGCGGAGAACTTCCCAGCTCCTTTCCTTTCACAGTGTCCCACCTGGGACAAGTTCTCACGTTGTCTACCCTGCAGAGCGCCCTTCCTCCAGCTCTGCACATCGACATCCTCCCTGTCCTCTGAGGTGCTGCTCAGTTTCCACCTCTTCCGGGAAGCCTCTTCTGATTTCTCCCACTGCTCCCCATAGGTTGACCTCATCTCACTCTCCACCAGACTCTTAAAGCTGCCGTGCCTGAATGTCACCCCCCTTGTTAGGCTCCTGGGGTTCCTCGAGGGCAGGAGCCAGGTTTTGGGACCCTGGTGCCTAGCCCACAGCAGGTGCTCAGTAAATACTAGCAGTACAAGGTCTTGTCCTCACCAGACCCCCTCCTCTCCCACCCAGATGAAAACCCAGTACGAGCAGACACTGGTGGAGCTGCATCGTTACACCCCACGCTACATGGAGGACATGGAGCAGGCCTTCGAGACCTGCCAGGCTGCCGAGCGCCAGCGGCTTCTCTTCTTCAAGGATATGCTGCTCACCTTACACCAGCACCTTGACCTCTCCAGCAGTGAGAGGTACGGCCTGCAGGGTGGGCATGGAGATCTGGGTGATGCTGGGTCTCCTCCATCTCCCCTGGGCTCTGGCTGGGCCGAATGAGATTGGTGTGTGCAGGGGCCCAGGGCTTCCCAGCCTGAGGGTTGTGCCTGGGGCACAGGTTCCACGAACTCCACCGAGACCTGCATCAGGGCATCGAGGCAGCCAGCGACAGGGAGGATCTGCGGTGGTGGCGCAGCACCCACGGGCCGGGCATGGCCATGAACTGGCCCCAGTTTGAGGTACGTGTTCCAGGCAGGCTGGGGCTGGGAGGTGGGGTGGGCTCCCACTGGGCTCAGCCTGGACCTCAGGAGGGAGGCTGGGGCTTGGGATGAAGGAGGTCAAGGTGGTCTGGGTGGTCCTGGCGGCCACCAGAGCCTGCAGCCCCGCCTGACCCTGAACGCTGTCCCCACAGGAGTGGTCCTTGGACACACAGAGGACAATCAGCCGGAAGGAGAAGGGTGGCCGGAGCCCTGACGAGGTTACTCTGACCAGCATCGTACCCACAAGAGATGGCGCTGCATCCCCACCCCAGTCCCTGGGGTCCCCAGGGTGAGAGCCAGGATTCGGGCTGTGGGAAGGAAGCAGCTCTGCCCCCTGCTCTGCCCTCCTTCCTCTGTCCCTTCCCTTCATTCCCGTCATACCTGAAGTGGGTTGAAAATCGGTTCCAGGTACCTTAGGACATGCTTATGAGTTGTAATGATGCCAGTTTTTATGGTGGTTTAGATTTGCCTGGCGTTTCCCACATTCCCTCTCATCTACTGCTCATGTCAGCTCTGTGTGGCAGGAAGTGTGCCTGAGCTTGCAGGCATTCATGGCAGAGGTCAGGCTAGAATCTTGCAGCTTTTCCCCACCTGCCTCTCCCTGGGTTCCTCCAGGAAGTGAGCCCTTGGCCCTGAGTCCTAGGCTCTCTCGCTCATGTTCCTTGTGCCCTGAGACTGCCCCTTTGTCCTTCCCTCTCTAGCAGCGGGCAGGATGAGGAGTGGTCAGATGAGGAGAACCCCCGGAAGGTTGCTACTGGGGTCCGGGTGCGGGCACTCTATGACTACGCGGGCCAGGAAGCTGATGAGCTGAGCTTCCGAGCAGGTACCCTGGAACTCCTTTCTTGATCCTTTCCAGACTTCAGCCCCTCCACCCCTTTCCCCTGCCCCTTTACTAGCCTGAGCAGGATTGTGGAAAAGGGAAGCCAGACATCCACTTATCAAGGGCCAGTTCTCTGACTCTTAAGGCTGCTCTGGGTCCAGCCCCCAGGAGTCAGAGTGTCCGCTTGGAGTCCTCATCTGCCTCTCAAAGTCATCAGCTGGGGCCTGACTGCTGCACTCAGGGTGGGGGGTGGAGTGGCTGACTTTGACCTCCCTCTGCCTGAGCCAGGTCTCTTCTAGCTGGGTTCTCCGACTACCCCCTCCCCCTCAGTCCTTGACCCAATTGCAGGAATGGGGCTGGGCCAGGACAATTGCCAGTGACCAATCCCCCTTCTCGCAGGGGAGGAGCTGCTGAAGATGAGCGAGGAGGATGAGCAGGGCTGGTGTCAGGGCCAGCTGCAGAGTGGCAGGATTGGCCTGTACCCTGCCAACTACGTGGAGTGTGTGGGGGCCTGACCTGCCCTGGCAGCCCTTCTGCAACGTTTCTCCACCCTGGGTCAGAGGCCAGCTTGTCTGGACAGCCGGACCTGAGGGCCCTGAACCATCCTGCCCCTGCTGCCCCTCTGTCCCTTGAGGAGGGAGGAAGTCCTGGGACCCAGGGAACGGGAGGGGCCTGTGTCTAAGAAGGGACTGGTAGGGAAGGGCCAACTGAGTCTAGGCTGAGGGGAAGATGGGGAGGTCAGGAGGTGACAGAAGGGCCCAGGGGTGCCTGGGCCTCCCCAAGAGTCCTCCAGTCTCCCCAGGAGCTGTGGACGCAGTTCCTGATCTCTGTGTTTTGGGGTTCCTGGGGTTGGCTTGGGGTGAGTGTAGTTCTGGGCTAGCAGCACTCTTTTGTGGCTTGTTCTAGTGTGTATTAAACTTGGAAGAAGAACCAAAACAAAACAGGCTTGTGTGCATCTGTTTCGCTATTCCACCCTTGCCAGGCTGCCGAGGGCATCTGGAGAGAGGCACTGAGGGGAGGTCGTGGGCCTGGACTATATTGGGGGGGCGGGGGTTGGGCGAAGGTCTGCCAGCGTGGTACCTGTTCTGGGACTTCGGGGTGGAAGTCCACCGAAGTAACCTGGGGTGGAAGGGACTCGAGATCAGAGTTGGTGTGAGCCATCCAGGCTTGGTGGAGACTGGGGGCTGAGTTCTGAGCCGGGCGGGAGCCCAGCCCGTTTATCTTCCAGTCCAGGCCGGCGGGACTACGACTGCTTGGTAGGACTGTTAATCATTACTCACCATTCGGGAACTGGCCTGAGCTAGGGCCGTGCGCGGGTCCTCGCAACCCACGCTTCTGTGAGGTGGCTCCACCTTCTGGGGATGGCGGGGCCTGCGGGCGGCTCTGCGGCGAGGTTTGGGTCTGTGGGCCGGCCGTCGCCCCGCCACGGCTGCGGATTGGCCCCGGCGCGGCGCGGCGTGGATTCGGGCGACCTCGTGGGGCCCGGGACGCTGACGTCTCGGCGCCAGCTCCGCCCGCCGCCCATTGGTCCAGATCGGGACAAATCACTCCACCCCTCGGCGGGCCGGCCCCCGCTAAGGCCCACCCACTGTGCCGCCTTCGCGGACGCGGATTGGCCCGTGACGGGACCCGTCGATCGCGCTGGTGTCTGGGAAGGAGAGAAAATGGCGGCCGAGCCGAGCAAGACAGAGATCCAGACCCTTTTTAAGAGGCTTCGCGCAATTCCGACCAACAAGGTGCGTGAGAGGGAGGCGCGCGGCGCCCGGCGTCGGCCGAGAGGGACTCTCCCGGCTCCCCTGGTTTCTGAGGGAGGGAGAGGGCCCGGCGCGGGCTGTTTTCCTGGGGTGTCAGCGCCCGGCCTCGACTCGGGGCCCCTGACCATTCGCTCATCTCCTTCTCCACCCAGGCCTGCTTTGACTGTGGCGCCAAGAATCCGAGTTGGGCCAGCATCACGTACGGTGTGTTCTTGTGCATTGACTGTTCCGGGGTGCATCGCTCCCTGGGCGTCCATCTCAGCTTTATCAGGTGGGGTCTCCTCGCGGTCGGCCGGGACTGGGTGCTCAGCAGGGGAGAGCGGCTGCCTGGACTTGGACCGCCCTGAGTTTGGTGTTCGCCAGCTTCTCACGGGAGGCAGCCGCCGGCGTGGGCCCCTTGTTACACAGGCGGTTCGTCTCCGCGTCTGGGTCAAAACTCCGTTATTTCCTGGTGGTCAAACTCGACACTCCAAGCGTTAGTTTCAGGGAAAAGTTATCTGCGTTGTTCTTGTTGCTGATGCACTGGAGCGAGACTGTGGCTGTCTGTCCTTAAGGGAAAGGCCGAGTCCAAGCTTCGACCTCCTTTCGCATCTGGAAAATAATTAGTACCTTTTGGGTTAGATGAATGAAGAGCAAAGCTTTCCTGGACAGGGTAGAGTGGAGGAAACAGGGAGGTGGCTGATGGCTATTTCCAGGGTGCCTACTGCAGCCCGAGGCCAAATGACAGGTGTGGGTCTGCCAGGGAAGCGTCTCCTGGAACCTGCTGGTAGGTGACACACAGCCCTTGCACACAGGTCCACAGAGTTGGATTCCAACTGGAACTGGTTCCAGCTGAGGTGTATGCAGGTCGGCGGGAATGCCAATGCGGTAAAGCTCCTCCTTACCATCCTCCTGCCCCCGTTCTCCTGCCTGGGTACTGACTTTACAGTGACTTCTTGGAGGCCCTCTCAGTTTCTCTGTTCAGAGGATTCTCTGGTCTATGGCAACACTGTACACTATTCTCTAAACTTGGAGATTGGTCGTTGTTCTTTTCAAAGGAGCTTTGGATTCAAACTAAACTGGACAGACGTTCTTGGGGGGAGAGGCCAAGGGAGTTGGGGCCTCCACAGTTGTCTGGGTCTCGTGGGCCTGGATGAAGGATGGGCAGAGTGGGTACAGCATGCTGTCCTCAGGCAGAGTTGAGTGAGGTCTGGGCTTCAGTCATTCATTGTAGAGGATGGGAGGCTGTGTTTTTTGTAGGAGTTTCTGAGGAACTTTATGAAAAACTGCTGGTGTCAATAGAGCGTATTGTCCTGTATAAGTAATAACCAGACTGTTAGAAGGAAGTGCCTCTTTTGCTCTGGGGAGAATCACCTGTAGCACGTTCTCCTCTCTTCTTTGCTCACCAGACAGCCTTCTTCCGCCAACATGGATGCATAGCCAGTGATGCCAACACCAAATATAATAGCCGAGCTGCCCAGATGTACCGGGAAAAGATCCGGCAGCTGGGGAGTGCGGCCCTGGCTAGACATGGCACTGATGTAAGTGCCTGTTCTCCCGGGCCGGGGTCGTGGGGTAACGGGGAGTATTCAGAGTCCTGTGTTTCAGTTGTGTCTTCTTTCCAGCTTTGGATAGACAGTATGAGTAGTGCTCCCAGTCACTCCCCAGAGAAGAAGGACTCTGATTTCTTCTCGGAACACACTCAAGTGAGTGCCCGCAAGGAACGTTTCCCACAGTTGTTCCTGACAGGTGGTTTACTTACTGAGGCCAAGGCCCACGGTCATGGGCATGGATTCCATTCGCCTTGGTGTGATACCTCATACAGGGAATGTTTGGGGCCCACTGCTGGATAGACTCAGGTGTTTCCTCTTCCCATGAGTAGGGGTGCAATGTGGCCCTCCTTAGGAACACACCCCTGTAAGCTGGGGTGGTAGGGAGTACGAGAAGCTTCTTAAAGGCTTGAGGTATCAGGAACCCCAGATAACTTTTCCTGGATTCTTCCCCTATGAGAAAGGCACTGTGCTTGGGCACAATGAAGGGATTCCCTCTCAAGCAACCTACCCCTGGGAGGAGGTTTCCCCTCTTCCCACCCCCTGGGTGCTGAAGTCAGACTCTGTTTGAATCCCTGCTCCTCTACTTAGTCTTTCTAGTGTGGTGGCTAAGACACCTAACGTCAGTCTCTAAGATGGAGAACGTATCTACCTCATAGGCTTGTTGTGATAATTAAACATATTTACATGTAAAAATCGTTTAGACTTGTACCTGGCACATGGTGAGTGCCCGATGTGATTATTAAATTAGGGGAATGGGTTTTGGCTCTAAGTAAATAGTGAAGGGGTGGAGGTGGCTGCTAGTTTTGTGCTGCTTTCTTCCATAGTGAATAGCAACTATAATTTTGATTGCTGACCTCCAGTATTCTTTCCTCATGGGCTTGGAGTAGGGCCTTGTACCCACAAGGTATTTGGCGCTCTTTGCCAGCAGGAATGGTGGCTCATCAAGGGTTCTGTCATCTGGCTTTTCAGCCCCCTGCCTGGAATGCACCAGCCACGGACCCATCAGAGACCCAGCAGCCAACCCCATCTGCAGAGAGCAGTGGCCTGGCACGTGAGTTTAGCCCAGATTCCAACTATGTGCCTTGGTCCTGGCAAAGGACTTGGGGCTAGGAATGGGACACCTGGCCAAGGTAATGGGAGTGAGGGGTCTCCTACTATCTCTGGGTGGGCTGGGATTCACTTAAGTCCCTCGGAGGAGGTGGTGGGCATTCTTTCTCTATTTTGGTGGCCTCAGAAAGCTGAGGAAAGCCGGTGCTCCTACTTTTACCCCATCACTTCCCTTAAGGGGAGGTCATAGGAAGTTTTGAGTCTCCCACCTGATTCCCATCATTGCGTCCACAGAGCCGGAGCACGGCCCCAACATGGAGCTGCTTGGCACCTCACCCAAAGCTGCTCTGGGTCAGTATGCCAGCTGGCAGGTGTGGGGTGCCTGGGAGAGGGTGGGCCTCGGGGGTTCTTTTCAGATCTGCTGCTGCCTGATCACGTGGACTGAGGTCCCAGGAGACTGAGCATCTGATCTCTCTGGAGTGGGGCTTGGGATTGAAGTTGTGGCTGCAACATCGACCACAAGGACTTGAGGGCAGGCCCTTGGCGGCTGGTGTCCCAGGCCTGGGGTCTGCCTCTGGGGCTGGGGCTGGGGCTGGCCAGCGTGAGGCCGGACACCTAACCCTGGGGGCTGAGGCAGGATTGGCCTGTCTGGTCCACTTCATGAGAAGGGGGACAACTCTGAGCTGTTAATGGCTGGAGGCAACATTGTCCTTTCTCGGCCAGTCCCTGGCCTTTCAGCTCTTTTCTACTCTTTTCTTGATGTCCTTCAGACTTAGTTCAGGGTGAACAGTCCCTTTGCTGCCCTGGTTTGTTTGGTCGGCCTTTGGGGATTGGGGCAGGAAGCCAGCAGCATGAGCGTCAGTCTGGCCCCACGGGAAGGCTGGGCATGGCCTGGTCTGGAGTGAGGCTCTGTAGAGGCCTTCGGGCTTGGGAGCTATATGGAGGCTCTGAGGTGGGACCCCCTGTTAGCCACAAGTCTGTTTTTCTCCAGAGTCCATGTATCTGTCACCTAAAGGGGCTCTTCCTGCCAGAGGTAACCAACAGCTGCTTGGGGAGCCCCTTGCACGCCCGCTCCCTGCTCTAGGAGCCAAGGCTGGTGTTTGGTGCTGCCCCTGCCTGGCAGTCTTCGTGTTGGGTCGGGGACTTTGTCTCTGGTGCTTCAGGTCTAGGTTCTTAGGTCCATCGGCTGGGAATCAGTAACCTCCTCTAACCTCGTCTGTCTTGGCTTGGACGTCCTGACACCATTGGTTGGAGCTGGTGGTGGCAGCTTTGCCTTCCCCTGCCTGAAGCTGTTCTTTGTAGAAGCTCTTGCCAGGAAGCTGCATGATGTGGACTGAGCTGCTGCCTTTGACCCCCTTTGTCTCTGCTCACGCCCCACCCTCTTCCTCACACAGAACTGAAAACCTCCCTCATTGGCAAGAAGAAACCGGCAGCAGCTAAGAAAGGGGTAGGTGGGGATTGGCAGTATGGCAGAGTGGTGAGGAGCTGGAGTCAGGCGCCTGGGTTCCCCCTTTGACCTGACCAGTTACTGGCTGTATGACTGGTAAAGGTGCTTAGCTTCTCTGCACCTGATCTGTGAGGGACTGTCAAGATGCTTGTCTCTAAGGGGCTCCTGGGAGGAGTCAGTGAGATTGTGCACATAAGTGCTTGGCACATCCCGGGCCTGGTAGCGTTAGCCGTTGTCCTCTGGCCCCCAGGCCTCTGCTGGGGTTGTGTGGGCCACCTGAGGCTCAGCTCCAGCAGAACCACTGTTCTCCCTCTCCACCATGCTGACGGGGCTCCTGTTTTTTTTTACAGTAAACTTTAAGAAGGAACCCTTTCCTTGTGGGTGTTTCCATGCCAGGGAGGGGATAGAAGGCACTGTGGTTGGCAAAGCTCTCATCACATAATTCTGCCAGCTGGGTGCCAAGAAAGGCCTAGGGGCCCAGAAGGTGAGCAGCCAGAGTTTCAGCGAGATTGAGCGGCAGGCCCGGGTGGCGGAGAAGCTCCGTGAGCAGCAGGCGGCTGATGCCGAGCAGCAGGCCGAGGAGTCCGTGTGAGTGTTTGCCGCAGGGGCCCAGCGCTTACGGGGCTGGGTGGGCGGGTAGGACAGGTCGGGATGCTGCCGGCCTCTGACACGTTTGTTCCCTCTAAGGGTTGCCTCCATGCGTCTGGCCTACCAGGAGCTTCAGATTGACCGTAAGAAGGAGGAGAAGAAGCTACAGAATCTGGAAGGGACGAAGCGAGAGCAGGCAGAGAGGTTGGGCATGGGACTCGTGTCCCGAAGGTGAGGCTCAGCTTTGGGGTGTGGCAGGGAAATGCCACTGTTCCCCTGGGAACCATTGGAGGTTCTTCCCAGCAATTTGGGGTTCTAGGCTTAGTCTTCCTCCAAGGCTGAATAGATGACTTTGCTTATTGTCTTCAAGCCCCTAGTGTAGTGCTTGGCACATAGTAGGTACATGCTCGCTAAGTATTTGTTGAACGAATGAAACACAGGACCAGGTGCTCTTTTGATATGTCCAAGAAACTAGGGTGGTATTTCTTTTTCTTTTGTTTTAAAAAAAAATATTTATTTATTTATTTATTTATTTGGCCGCACCGGGTCTTAGTTGCGGCATGCGGGATCTTTAGTTGTGGCGTGTGGGCTCTAAGTTGCGGCATGCGGGATCTAGTTTCCTGACCAGGGATTAAACCTGGGCCCCCTGCATTGGGAGCATGGAGTCTTAACCACTGGACCACCAGGGAAGTCTCTAGGGTGGTGTTTCTTAAAAAGGGTGCTAACGGCACTTTGAATGGCAGGACAGTTTTCTCAGGAGCTTCCCAAGAATCGCAGGGCTTTCAGCATTCCTAATACCTGTCCCCTAAATGCCATTAGTGTTACCAGATACCGTAACACCCAGAAATACCCTCAGACATTCAAATGCCCTTTGGTTGGGTGGTACCCTTCCTGTTTTAGGACCACTGGGTTTATGTTGCTGTGGTTTTCTTAAAAAAAAAAAAAAAAAGAACAAGGGCTGCTAACCAGTTCTCTTATGCATTTTGTTTGCCTTACAATAAGAGTTAGCGTCTAGAGATTTCAGTAATACTAGATTTTTTATCTCTCTTAAAAATTGGAATATCTGGCAGCACCAGGGTGAGCAATCCTGGCTACAGTGAGCTTGTGCTAAGCGGTGTCTGCTCCTTTCCAGGGGGCGTGAGCTTCGCCAATGGCCTTATTTACTTAAACACAGCAGTCCTATACAGGACTGTTTTCCCTTTTTACAAATGAGAAAATTGAGACTCAGAGCAGTTAAGCAATTTGCCTAAAGCCCAAAAATCTAGTAATTGATACAACTAGATTTTGAACATAGAACTGTTTGATTTCATATTTAGTATTTGTAGCCATTATGCTCTACTTCTCTGGAAGAAGATACAGCTGGGTATTTCTACTTAATCTTTCAGGACATGGCCAGTTGGATTTAAGTTATTCCCTTTTAGTCTGTGTGCTACTAGTGTAACCCACAGCTAATCAGGGAGACAAAATTTTATCCCAAAAGGACTTTCCTCTTCCCTGTTTGGTCACAGGAATGACTGGATTAAAGGGTATATTTAAAATTTTTTTTTCTTTTTTGTACTGCAGTAGAATCATTTAAACCCAGCCCACCTTATTTAAAACCCTATTGCAAAATATTCACTCCTTGGAGTACCACCAACCAAAAGTGGTAGATATTTTTTAATGAATTTATTTAAATGAAATTAATCATTAAAAGCTTCTGTGGAGCTTAACACAGGAGGAAAGAGAGGCATCACGAGTTGGTACTGGCTGCCAAATTCAATGCCTCTTCTCATTGGGAAACCAAATAGCAGATCCAGGTTTTAGTGCGTAAGGCCAGACTCTCTACTTTGAAATGCTTTCTTCTTTAAAAAAAAAAAAAAAAAAGGATGGGATAATTAAGAACTCATCCTTTGATGCCATTAGACTCATTTCCCTGGTTCTGGGGCATTTTTCATCTTTTTTGTTTTATGCGTCTATCTTGGTGAAGGATGTGGCTTATGGTGCAGCAAGTTGAGGCCAGAAAGCACTATTATTTGGTGCACATTATCATTAAAATTAAAACAGGCCAAACAGTCATTTGTCAGGGAAACCCTACTTTGAGAAAACAAAGCTGATGTATTGACAGGTGAGGAGTGCTCTCCAGTTTAGCACAGTTGCTGGCACTCCCTGCTGGGTCTTGCCCAGCCCTGGGCACAGTCAGGGGAAGAAGGTTCTGGGTGGTGCTCAGTGAAGGAGAACCCAGGTTTCTGCCGGCAGCTGGGCATCTTCTCTTGTCTTTTTTTTTTTTAAATAAATGTATTTATTTTATTTATTTTTGGCTGCGTTGTGTCTTCGTTGCTGCGCTCGGGCTTTCTGTAGTTGCAGCGAGCAGGGGCTGCTCTTCGTTGTGGTGTGGGCTTCTCATCGCGGTGGCTTCTCTTGTTGCGGAGCACGGGCTCTAGTCGCACAGGCTTCGGTAGTTGTGGCTCGTGAGCTCTAGAGCGCAGGCTCAGTAGTTGCGGCGCATGGGCTTAGTCGCTCCACGGCATGTGGGATCTTCCCGGACCAGGGCTTGAACCTGTGTCCCCTGCATTGGCAGGCAGATTCTTAACCACTGCGCCACCAGGGAAGCCCTGGGCATCTTCTCTTGTGCAGTGACACTGATGCTCACTCCTGCTTTTCTCCACAGTTCTGTCTCCCACTCGGTGCTGTCTGAGATGCAGGTGATCGAGCAGGAAACCCCAGTGAGTGCAAAATCCTCCCGCTCACAGCTGGACTTGTTTGACGATGTTGGTACTTTCGCCTCTGGACCCCCAAAGTAAGGCTATTGTTGGGGTGCAGACTTGGCTACCATGTTCCTCATCAAGCTTCTCTGAGCCACTGTACTGTCTCCCCAGGTACAAGGACAACCCCTTTTCCTTGGGGGAGAGTTTTGGTTCCCGCTGGGATACAGATGCTGCCTGGGGTATGGACAGGATGGAGGAGAAGGAGCCGGAAGTGACTGTCTCAAGCATCCGGCCCATTTCAGACAGGTGGAGTGCTCTAGGGCAGCTGTCCAGTAGGATGCTCTGTGACGGTGGCAGTGTCCTGTATCTGCACCGTTTGCTGTGGTAGCCACCAAGTATGTGGCTAGTGAGTCCTGAAAAAGTGTCTAGGGTTAATTGAGGAACTGGGTTTTTGATTTAATTTGAATAAATTTGAATAGCCACATGTGGCTAGTGGCTACCAGATTAGAGAGTGCAGGAATCAGGCTTTGGTTTGAGCTGTGCTCTACCATCGCAGGAAGCCTAGTAGCCTCTTGTGCTTGAGGTCCATTTCTCTGGCAGGAGGAGCCTGATTTTATGCTTCAGTTCTGACCTCCCAAGGATTATGTGTCTCTGGCCTTCATCTAGTAATTTTTTAAAAGCATATTCCATGTTAATCGGGGTAGTCCTTAACTGATAAATTATCTGCAAATAATCCGTTTGTAAAATGGGGACATAACTAATGACTTCAGAGCTGACATAAGGATTAAATGTAATGAAACTTATAAGACACCTAGCTCAGTGTCTGTGTCAGTGCTAGGTGGGAGTGACCGTACACCTTTTCAGCCACACTGGGATGCTTTTGAGAGTAAAAGGGGGGTAATGCTATAGTGAAGCTATTGCCTGGTAGCAATGGGAGGAGTCAGAGCTGTTGTCCCACGTCCACCCCTCAGAGTCACAAACCGGAGGGAAGTGGAAAGCAGGAGCTCAGGCCTTGAGTCGAGTGAAGCACGACAGAAATTTGCAGGAGCCAAAGCCATCTCATCTGACATGTTCTTTGGGCGGGAGGTGGATACTGAGGTAAGTAGAGTTGTCCGCTTACCTGAGCCTGGAGGCAGCAGGTAGAAGCAGAGTTTCTTCCCTACTGTTTTGGGCTTTGGCACCAGGGTGGCTGGGCCTGGATGAGTTCTTGGGTCATTGGCCCAGAGGCCCCGAGGCCCTGCCTTTCCTTCACCGCAGCATGAAGCCAGGTCCCGGCTACAGCGGCTCTCAGGCAGCAGTGCCATCAGCTCTTCGGACCTCTTTGGGGACATGGATGGCGCTCATGGAGCAGGTAGGCGCCAAGCGAAGCCTGCGAGCAGAGATGGAGGGCCCCCTGGACTGGGACGGGCTTCCTGCCGGGCTCTGGGTCACCCTTTCCCTTGCTTTGACAGGTAGTGTGTCTCTGGGGAACGTGCTGCCCACCGCTGACATTGCCCAGTTTAAGCAGGGTGTCAGGTCTGTGGCCGGGAAGATGGCCGTGCTGGCCAATGGTGTGATGAATTCTTTGCAGGTGAGGCTGGGGCTGCTTGACCTGGGGTGGGAGGAGACCGAAGGGTGATGCTTGGAAGTTGGCCTTCTCCACCAGATGCAGACGTAGCTGCACGGTAGCCCTCAGCCCGAGAGAGCATTTTCTTTTCCTGAAGGGCAGCTTCCTTCCTTTGAGCTTGGTACCAGGGCTGGGCCTCTCCCTAAGACGATGCCATGTCTGCAGTGATTTTCCCCCACTCTTGTCATCTGTACTGTTTCTCCTCCCTCTCCAGCTTCTGTGAGATCAGGCAGGGCTTCCCCCTTGGGATCTGGCCACAACCCCTTTCCTGGGTCACAGTAAAATAGAAAACAATCTCTGCCAGGGTGAGATTGGTGCCTGATTCCCCCGCCTGCCAGTACCCCAGTCCTGTGGGGTGTGTTGGGGGAGGGTGTGCATGCTGGAAAGCTGATGCAGGTTAGAGACTCTGACTTTGTTTTTTCTTTCCCCATCCCCAGGATCGCTATGGTTCCTACTGATCCAGGCTCCATGGCTCAGACATATGGTGGTGACAGCAGCAAAAACCTCATGATTCCTAGGCCTGGGATGCTTGCCTTGTGGAAGCTGGGGAGGAATTGTTATTTTATACCTGTGGTGTGTGAGTGGGTGGCCTTTGAGGATCTCGGGTGAGGGATGGGCAGTATCAGCCCCAGACCTCTGCCTGGAGATTGAGCCCTGTATTCTCTTCTTCTCACACTCCCACCCCTGTGTGCTAGATTATTGTTAATCCAGTCCTGCCCCTAAAGCTGCTGCTCACTTGTCCTGCCACACTGGGAGTGAGGGGAGGGAGTTCCCTCAGGATGGCTTATCCTGGGTCCAGGCCTTCCCCGAGTAGGGAAAGTAAAAAGTATAAGGCTTTGTGGCTGGCTCTAGGATCCTTCCAGCTTGTCTGGGGTTTTGGCCCCTGTCCTCTGGAGCCAGCAGGGAGGTCTAGAAAGAGTTCTGCTGTAGATCGGCCCCCAGGGGAGGGAGGCTCTGGACTTGGCTGCTGCTGTTGCTGCTCCAGGGGTCTCTTCCGGGCACCAGGAGAGGGCAGGGGAGGGGAAGGACCTTCGTCTGGGCCTTACTGAGGACTAGAGACTTTACCTGGTACCGAAAGGTTTCATTTGGGATCAGACTGGAGGCCCGAGTGATCTTCTCCTGTCTCACTGCCCCTTTTTACAGTGATCACTTGGAGGATTACTTCTCCTCCTGGGTGTCTTGGAGTCCTCCCATACCATCCATTGTGGACCACAGGACCCTCTGTCCCCTCCTGAGACTCTGTCCCTTCTTCTCTTGCTTGGTGGCCATGGTGGGTCTCATCTGCCCTGTGCTCTGCTCTGGATGCTGTGAGTGTAAAGCTGGCAAAGAAAGCAGAGGACGTGAGGGACAGAAGGCAGGCTCCTGGGGCTCAGCTTTCTTCCTCTGCATCATCTGGGTCTTGGGGCCTGGACAGCACCCCACCACTGAGAGCTTGAGGCACCTACAGAGCTGCAGGTCTCACCCCTCTGGGCCACACACTGTCATCCTTGGTGCCGTCGTCCCCTGCCGTGCCAGCATCCTGGGCCCGCCCCACCCCGTGGTTGAGGGTTGAGGTCCCAAGCAACACAGACCACTGTTCCCACCACCCCCTCACCCAAAGGGATGTGACTTTCTTTCTGGACTGTTTGTATTGAAACTAAGTGGTGTCAAATAAAGCCCCGACGGGGCCCTAGGCCTCTGTTGGTCTGAGTGAAGTAGTGTCCTCTCTGGATCCTGCCTCCCTGCCCAGTGCAAGCCCCTCGCCTCATTCTCTGGGCTCCCACCAACATGGGTAGGGCGTCGGTGCCGAAGCTGAGGGCACTCTCACCGGGGCCTCCAGCTTGTCCCTTCTCTGAAAGCCAAAGGCCCCCAGCTCCTCGGCCCTGTGCTGCTGTGAGGTCCGGTGCAGCCTCGACCTCACCACCCTGTGGCACGTGGAGGACAGAGCTGGTATTAGTTGGCCCTTTAACTCACCCACTGAGCCATGTGGCTGCAGGCAGGCGAGCGACTTCAGCAGCGTACACCTCATCCCAACGGTAGGCTTGGTTGGGGATGTGTGTGTCAGTGGAGTTAAAAAAAAACACAGACCTTAATGGAACCCTTTTCAATCTTTTAAATCTAGGAAGAAAGGATGTGTGTGTGTGTGTAAACCCCTGGCTTGGCAACCGTTTTCCCCTATAAGGGCTTTTGGAACATCTCTGTGTCACCTTAGGGGTCTTCGGGGTACAATTGTAAACCACTGGTCTGGGAGATGGGTGATTTGAAAGGATGGGTGGAGGGAGCCATGGGGGCTCTAAGCCAGTGATTTCCAAAGTGTGGATCTTGGAGCTTTGGAATCATCTGGAGTGTTCATGATGGAGATTTCTGTGCCCCACCCCAAGCTGGAGCGTGGTCATTTGCATTGTAAGCAAGCTCCCCAGGTGACTGATGCATGTCAGGATTTTCTAACTGCTCTCAATCAGCTGGAGGCTGGAGATGACTGGTCCTGAGTCCTCACCACATGGCTTGGAACTCCCAGTCCTGGCCCGGTGCTGCAGAGCTTTGGGAGCCAGTCCCTGTAACTATCCAGGGGTGCTGGTCTGCGCAGGGAGGAGCCCAGGAAAATGTGTGTGCTCAGTGGCTTCAGAGGAAGCGGCCCTGTTTGGGTCCCTAGGTGGGTGTTACTGCCCAATTCAAGGACCCCTGCCCAATTCAGGGAAGTTGAAGACCACCTGCCTTACCTTCCAGCCTTGGCTGGAAGCTGGTACTCCTCGGCCTGTCTTGTTCACAGCTGCATCCCCACTGGCCTAACCCCGAGCAGGTACTTAGAAAATGCTTAATGAAACTCTGGTTGAGAGGCTCTGCAACGCTAACCCTTCGTGGCCAGAGTCTCTAAAATTATGGGAACCTGGTCTTGAACCGTGTGAGCTTGTTCCCTGAAGGTCCATTCCAGCTGTGAGGCACCTTTCCCATGAAAGGCCGAGGTCTTATGCAGGAGGTAAGCCCCTCTTTGCCATTATCTGAGGCAGTTCTCCAGGCTTGAGTGGCCCTCTGGCCCCCACTTCCCAGTCCTGCCAGAAAAAAGCTGGAACTTGGCACCAAAAAAACTTGCCCCTTCCCTTCACCCCTCAGTCTAGTGGCTTTAGACTCACCACTTACCAGACACAAGGGACTTTATTCATTTCACATATTTAACTATTAGACACAGAGGAGACGAAGCAGTGTTTGTTTGAAAGTGAAATTTGTCTTTTCACCCACCCTTCTCCATCTTACGGCTAGTGGCTATTCCTCCAGCAGAAGGCCACCATGGCTATATCCTCCTAATACTTGCATCACTGGGTGTCACCCTTTACCATGAAAGGTCCTGCATGGTTATGCACGGTCTCCCCCTTCCTGGAGTTGCTGTGAGGAGATGGGGACTGTCAGCAAAAGGCTAAAGCCAAGTCACCTTTCTGGTGGCCTCAGCTCAATCTGCTGTCAGCTTGGGGGCCTGATGAAAGGCTGACAGCCAGGAGAGTAGGCTGTTAACTTGCTAGGTTCACTGCTTAGCTTGGCTGATCATTAGAAGCCCTCTGGCGGGTCTCTGGGCTGGGGCCGTTATTTGGCCTTTTCACCAGCAGAGGGCAGCATGGCACGGGTGGGAGAGGAGGTGGCCTGGAGTCCCAAGGGCTGGAGGGGCGGGGGTGAAGGGGGGGCGCTGGGGGCGGGGGAGCTGGGTACTGGGCGTGGTAGACAGGACCCTTCAGACTCCTCAAGTCTCGGACTCATCTGTTTCTTCAGTGGAGCCATCGCTCTCTGCATCCACTTTGCGGGCGTGATGCAGGGGTCTCCAGGGGGAGCCAACCCGGGGAGGGGTCCGGGCAGGCAGGCAGCTGGCCTCTGGACCGGCAGTGACCGAGTTGACCAGGCCTGGGATCTGCGCCAGCCTGAAGAAGGGAAGAAGCCCAGAGGGCAGCGAGGTGCCTCCTGTCCAGAGACCAGGACCTTCACACTCACTCTTGCATGTGGATGAACCCATGGGCTGTATTCCCAAAGGACTCAGAGAGGATCCCTCAGGCCTCTGCTGGCCCCCAAACCCCTCCCCGACCGATGGACAAGTGCTGTGTGTGTGACCCGTGACGGGGCACTACCGTGTCTGACTGAGGTTTTGTCCCCACAAGGGGGCAGCATCTTCCCACCCAACACTTACAGCCGTTCTAGTTCCTCATCCAGAGCTGGGTCGTGCATCAGGTCCCCTTTGTCAGGCAAAGCTCCTAGGAAATAATTGGGGGCACAAAACTTAATCTGAGGATCCTTCACCCGGGCTGCAGTCACACAGCCCCATGCCCAGCAGATGCCTCTGTGCCCCTCACCTTCATGTCTGCCTATTCTGCCAACCCTGGGAGAGCTGATCTAAAAGCTTTGGGGAACAGAAGTTTAAGAGGTCTGCTAGGGGGGCAGTAAGTCCTAGGTACCGCTGGAAAAATTTAGTGAAGCCCACTGCCTACCCTCCCCAGTCATAGCTACAAGACATCCCCAAACCTCAAGGTCATTGCACAAACAGGATGATCTCCTTCCAAGACTAGATGCTGGGTTGTGAGCTGGTACTGAGGGTTTGGTCCTTTCTTGAGGCCCCAGTTACTGAACTGAAAAGGAGCCAGAGACACAGGATATAGCCCAGGCTCCAAAGACCATAAGTTATCTAGTTTTGTGCCTCTAAATCAGGGTGACCCCACTTTGGAGACAGAATGGTCAAAAACGCTGCCTCAGCCTCTCCAGGGAGGGTCCCAGGGTGAGAAGAGAAGGCTGGGTCAGGATCAGACCAAACTCTCCTCTGCGTGTCCAGAAGCCGCCGGGAGGGGAGCCGTCCCTTCTCTGCCACAAATCTCTTTGAGCTGGTTTCCTCAGCTATAAACCAAGGGCAGTAATTTTTGGATACTGGGGAAAGGTGAGAGGAGAGGGTCTAGGATGCTCTTTGGAGCAGTTAACAGTGGGAGGGAATGTAAAGCTGAAGTTTGCAGATGGAAAGATTTTCTTAACAGCAAATGGTTCGAGAAAAGAGCTTTACTGGTGGTCAGAAGCAAGATGCGGCTGCTGACCGCGCTAGTCTCTAGAAAGCCTCAATCTTACAATTATCCATCTGGCTCTAGTTCAGTTCC